>NC_081189.1:105052470-105409970 GCF_902713425.1 Acipenser ruthenus | reverse complement strand
TATCGCCGTGCAGTGACTATTTATTACCTCAGCGAGGCGGGACTGAGGACGTCACTCCGCGGAGGGGCCTATCGGCAGCTTTGATATAAAATGCTCAGCGAATACCTGACAAGCAGGCATATGCCAAAAGTATCATTGGCGACCATCTTTGAATTGAAAGGGAACTCACCGTTTTGGTTCTCGTTTATTACATTCCACATACCAGAAAATCACAACAAAATATATATAATATATACTGTCTATATAGACATCACTACGCAACATTTTCAGGAAGTTGGGTACTGTTTAAGGGAGGCATTTCAGAATGTTTGCCTTTTTTCTGTCCCATGAGATTCTGGCTAGCTCAAAAGCAGCACAATGCATTTTTGTCCCAGATGGCTTTCCATAGAGATCACTATGGGTGCGTGTGCATAATCTGGTTTGTTTACTTTTTGGTGTCTAAAACTTTTAAACAGAGGCTCAAGACCTCTGTGTGATATGTGATTTTATATATATATATATTGCACATATCACATAGAGCTCTTTTTCATTTGCCATTTTTTGACTGTCATGCAAATTCTGGTGAGACAGTAAAAAAAGTGCATGGTATTTTTGTCATCTGTAGCAAATACGAACATCTGATTTTTCTATCAAAATATATGTCAAAAAATATTAGTTTGAATATTCAGATATTTGTCCTAATATATATAATACCGTTTTCCTTTGAATTTAAGATGCCCTCGAATTTAAGACTTTACCACCTCAATTTGAGGAAAAACTAAAACCTCAATTAAATATGCATTTACAAAGATACAACCTCAATTATGCTTAAAAACAGTGTTGTGTAGATTAACCACAGAGCTTGTTTATTGTGCTGCGCACTGCATAATACTTAAGATGGCGTCTCTGTCGTACACATTGTGGCAGTCCTAAGGCTTTTAAAAACGCAGGGTGTGGGCATAGTTGGACGTCACCTGGTGGATAACACAGGGGAGACCGCTGAATTTAAAACACGAACCAAGATCAAACTCAAAAAGTTACCTGTCTGGAGTCTGAACAACAAAGAAAGAGGAGCAGCGGCGTCTGCTAAGAAATTAATAATAATAACAATAATAATAATAATAATAATAATAATAATAATAATAATAATAATAATAATAAATGTAAACCAAACGACCTGCATGTAAGTGATGCTGTCAATTGTTTTGTTTTATGTAGCAGCTGCTGCAAATTGATATTTTGTTTTGTTTAGTTAAGAAGTCTGTGGCGATAGCTTGTTTGTTTGTGACTGGTGATTTTTGAGAATTATATTGTTTGGATATTATTGATATTATTAAAATTTTAAGAAACGAGCTAGGTGCTGTGATGACCTATGTTTAACTAACTATCAACAAAGGGAGTTATCATTAGGTATTCTCATCGCCACCCATTTTTGCTAAACTGGAATAGATACATTTTGCTCTTTTTGTGTTTTTCTGTGTATGTGTGTACGGAGCGGTCGTGGTCATGTTCAGTGTTGGGGTTAGGATACTGTTCTGTAGGCACCGCCGACCATCACAACATACCACCACTCACTGGCATCCCAGCAACCACAACAGCATTGAAGTACTGTGGTATTGCTTGTGTAGCGATCTCAGTTCCCGCAAGCAGGCGCATCACACAGGGCGAGGCAATCCACACACAGGCGGAGGGTGGCCGCGAACCCGGGACCTCTCGCACTGCAGCATAGCGCCGATACCGCTGTACAAAAGAGCCGGCTCCTTTGCAAGGAGCGTATATCGGGCGTATGTCTTTGTGTGTGATTATGTCACCTACCAGCCCTACTGCTGCCTTCCCCCGTGCACGCTACACTTGGCATGTCGAAAAATACCAGTGTCTGATCAGCATTTCTGATCTGTCCAAGCTGGTACTGTTTGTTAGAAATCCTGAAATTGTAAACGTTTCTCTTGGAATTCCTCAGGAAGCTCGGTTTGTCTTATCAGCAGTAAACGTTACGTTGCTGCGTGTGTATTCGGGCAGACGCCTTTGTTGTCTTTTCTCAGCAGTCAGTCGCGTTGCTGCTTGTGTACTCGGATAGTCACATCTTTTGTTGGCGATTTTATACACGCATCACTATACTGTACTTGAATTTAAGACGCAGGATATGTTTGCGAAGCAAAAAATTGTTAAAAAAGTGCGTCTTAAATTCAAAGGAATACGGTATATATATATGTCAAGTATAAACCACGACAGGCCGTGCGGTTCCCATGATATACCACCCCAGAAGTGGTATATATATTCGGAACCGCACGGCCCAAAGTGGTTTATAACACAGAGAAAACCAGAAACTTTTATTGTGTATACATCCGCAGTGTAATATAGTCCCAAATTTAATTTGATTTAATTTAATTTAATTAATTGTTCGCTTATTCAAAATAAATTGCACACGTTAGTTTGTTGTGAATTTCTGCATCGAAAGTGCCATCTCACTAGAGACTGGACGGCTGAATATAAGCTGCGATGATGGGCGTGGAGTTTCAAATGACACTAAGGAAGTAATGAGAGCAGCTGCGGTGGAGACTGAAGGGGGACAGTACCTCAGTTTCCCGCAGACACTTCAAATCCAGGCTGGTAATTCAGGGGGTGGTGTCTGGCCTTGTCGTTACCTGCTTTTCTAAGAGTTTTCCTGACTGACAGGAATACGTTCTTGTTGGTTTTAAACTCGCTGTCAGCAGAGATGTTAAAACGTCTACTGTTAAAATATGTATTTAGTCCCTTAATGTTGTTGAGATTTTTTGGACTTCTTTCCATAATGAATGTCCATATTTTTTTCTTTAAGTACATTGTGTTTTCAATCTTTATTTTCTTCTATTTCATTTAGCTGTTCCTCATCTACTGTTATGTGTCTACTCTTGCTGGTGCACTTATTTTATTTATTTATTTGTTTCAGATGGACTGCTGTCTTCACTCAGAAAGCTGGTGTTGTACCAGTTATGTGGAGTTTCATCCCCAAATATATTAAAGGAAATAGGTGAAATGCCACTCATTTTTGGCTGTGGTTTTGTAACTAATAACAAATAAAATGGCAGTTTGCCATGGAATTTTGAATATAGTGGTGAGAAGTGATTTATTCAGTGTGAAGCGGCTCATTAGTATGCAAGCCGTGCTATACGCTATATATACGCACAGTCAGTTGATGCTTTTTAACCAATCAGAGGTTGCTATTTTTCCAAGCCGTGTTATATATGTATATATAAAATCCAAAGCCTCCTACACTGCTGAAAACACCCTCCCGCTCCAACCAAAACATAATGCTACTGACTGCACCCCAAGCAAAAGATCTAAGTGACTGTTGTGTTACCTGCTCCTGCCTCACAATGAAGGTGATGTCATCTCCAGGGCCCACAGCCATCGTCTCTCCTTTGATTCCAAGCTGTAGACCTCTGGGGGCCAGCAGAGGACATGTGTGCTGTTTGGAACTCTGCTGTTTGTTTACTCCTCCCTCACAGATATTAGATACCACCTTCCTGTAGCTACAAAACACAGCCGCAGATATTGGTTTACTCTTTTCCCAACTGTAGGCTTTTCTGTTTTTCAAAACTATAAGAATTTTGTTAAATGAAGAGCTCTATATAAGGAAGCCCTCGTGAGACCTGACTCGTTTTCTGAATGGTCCAAAAGGCAAACAGCAACAAACATAACACATTACATACATATTCATGCTATGTGTTTGCATTTATAGAATACAATTAAAACATTCCTTAATTAACAAAGGAAGATAAACAATTAGTAAGATGTATAGTATTTTCTTCCTGATTTGGTCACGTTAACCACTTCTAATTTCCTACTTTTGAAATTCATTAAATGAGAGATTAAGAGGACAGAGGGTAAGGAATGTCACCTGCTCTTACTCTAACTAATAAAGGCTTTGCAATGTTTAACATCAAAGAAAGGCTGTTTATGAAAGATACTTGTGTCTTGTAGGACTGGAATCTGCAGTCCTGCTCTAGTTGTTCCACTAGGGTTCATATTTTAAAGCAGAGGCCTACAGTATCTACAGCATTTGATCAGTGTCCGAACTATGTGGCATAAACCATGGTTAGCAGGATTCCAACCCTGTGGCAGTCTGAGACTGTCATGCTTCCTCAAAAATGACCATTGTTTGGGGCTTTAGAAGTTTATCCATCAGCAAGTGAAGACTCTTTCCATTCATTCAGTATATGTTCCTAATTGAATTATTAGGACATTTTTACCTGTAATATAATACAGTCCTGTGTGCAGTCTTACATTTCCATGTACACAAGTCTAGTCAATTGTGTATTACGATTTGTATACATAAAATGAAAATGTTAGTATTTCTGCAATAATACAGTGATCAAAGATAGTACTCAATATACACAGGCAAGGTCCATGTAGTGTAAAGGTGGAAGGGGGAGCAGAGTTGGGGAGATACTGTATACTGTTACACTGCCTGTGTTTTTTTGTCTACAATTTTTTGTCTAGAATGCAAAATGTCTACAATTCTTTGTCTAGAATGCAGACTCTGGACAGAACTTACCCAGTGCTGGAGGCATAGGAATGCCCTATGATACAGTCGTCAGGAGGGGAGTCGGGGTCGTGCCAGAAGTCAGCGAAGCATCGATCGCCTTCAGACTTCAGACTGGCTGCCCGTTCAAAGCCATAGTCACTGGGAGAACAGGATAAGAGTTGTTTGTTTGCCAGAATGGAACAAAATGTGGCTTAAATGTATCTTCCCCCAACAGGAATGTTAATGTGCTACTTGTTGCTCTTTTTATTTGTTTATCTTTGTGCCAGCCATGACCAGTAAGTAAAGATCCCAAAAACATATGTTTATCTATATTTGGTACATTTAAACCCAATGATATGGCATTTACTGTATTACATGCCTGTGATTTATCAGGCTCTCGCTATGTTTTACTGTTCTTTTCTACACTTTGCTATGCTTTTACCATGGTAATACCACTGTAACCTCTTTATGGGCATGTTTTTGTAACCGATAAATAGTACCCCAGTGTTACCTAGGCAAGTTAGGTAACAGGCCTTACCAGTTAAAATCCTTCTCTGTACACTGGCAGGGCCTGGAGGTCAGTGCTGAAGTGAAACTCTTCCCTTTAATACAAAATGCTGAGTCTTTTCTCTTCCGGAAGCTCCTCTCCTGACCCATAATGCATGCCTCCCCCTGAAATTAGAAATTAGAAATTATGTGGCATGTTGTACTTTAGCACATACTTCCCCCTAAATTTCATATTGTTAGGGATAATCCCTGGATAACATAAGAACATAAGAATGTTTACAAACGAGAGGAGGCCATTCGGCCCATCGTGATTGTTTGGTTGTTAATAGCTTATTGATCCCAGAATCTCATCAAACAGCTTCTTGAAGGATTCCAGGGTGTCAGCCTCAACAACATTACTGAGGAGTTGGTTCCAGACCCTTACAATTCTCTGTGTAAAAAAGTGCCTCCTATTTTCTGTTCTGAATGCCCCTTTATCTAATCTCCATTTGTGACCCCTGGTCCTTGTTTCTTTTTTCAGGTTGAAAAAGTCCCCTGGGTCGACATTGTCAATACCTTTTAGAATATTGAATGCTTGAATCTGATCGCAGTGTAGTCTTCTTTGCTCAAGACTGAATAGATTCAATTCTTTAAGTCTGTCTGCATATGACATGCCTTTTAAACCAGGAATAATTCTGGTCACTCTTCTTTGCACTCTTTCTAGAACAGCAATATCCTTTTTGTAGTGAGGAGACCAGAATTGAATATTCTAGATGAGGTCTTACTAAAGCATTGTAAAGTTTTAGCATTACTTCCCTTGATTTAAATTCAACACTTTTCACAATATATCTGAGCATCTTGTTTTTTTATAGCTTCCCCACATTGTCTAGATGAAGACATTTCTGAGTCAACATAAACTCCTAGGTCTTTTTCACAGATTCCTTCTTCAATTTCAGTATCTCCCATATGATATTTATAATGCACATTTGTATTGCCTGCATGCAGTACCTTACACTTTTCTCTATTAAATGTCATTTGCCATGTGTCTGCCCAGATTATTTTGAATGACCTTTACTGCTGCAACGGTGTTTGACACTCCTATTTTTGTGTCGTCTGCAAATTTAACAAGTTTGCTTACTATACCAGAATCTAAATCATTAATGTAGATTTGGAATAGCAGAGGACCTAATACCGATACCAGTGGTACTCCACTGGTTACTTTGCTCCATTTCTCCTCTAATCAATACTTTCTGTTTTCTACATGTTAACCACTCCCTAATCCACGTGCATGCATTTCCTTGAATCCCTACTGCGTTCAGTTTGAGAATTAATCTTTTATGCCGGACTTTGTCAAAAGCTTTTTGAAAATCTAAATAAACCATGTCATATGCTTTGCAGTTATCCATTGTCGATGTTGCATCCTCAAAAAAATCAAGCAGGTTAGTTAGACACGATCTCCCTTTCCTAAAACCATGCTGACTGTCTCCCAGGATACTGTTACCATATAGGTAATTTTTCATTTTGGATCTTATATCCAGACTGGTGGTTGATGCAATCCAAGGGCTTCCCAATGCTGTACAATGCTCTACTATAATCAACCTTCCAATTTAGCATTTGTTTTTAATTAAGGTTTTATACCTTAAGGTTGGTTAGTTTCCATGCATCGTAGTCTGCCTCTGTGCACTGTCTGGGAAAAGACTGTCGAAAGTTCACCTTCACTAACTCCCAGTCCGACCGGAAACTTATATGGCCAAAAACCCTGCACAAACACACAGAAACACACAGTATTTAAAAAAAAAAACTGAGCCTCTTTGCAAAATCATTAGTAAAATCTGAAAGCAGTCCTTACATAATTACATATGACAGTGAAATGCAAATTAAACTTTTTTCTTTTGCTAAATGATCGCTTAATGACACATGTTTCAGGTCCCCCATTAGTCCTAATTGACATTTCAATTGTTGCTGTTCTAACTCTATTAAGTAAAGCAACCCAATGCACTACAAAAAACCCATTATATAATTCTGCGCTTGAACCACTTACTGCTAAATTAGCAAAAGATTGTTATATTTTGCCAAAAATATATAAAAAAGTAATGAATAGGGAGGGAAAAGTGTTTGAAAGTACAGTCACCATGCAAACAGTATTCAGATAATTGTTTCATTCATGTGAATTTGCCACTAGTTGGTGACATTTATGTGATTAGAAATCTTCCTCTGCACAAAGACAGGTATATTGCTATTGGTAAGAATGATTATATTGAAATTTCTCGGTTATTTGCCCATATGTGTTATGGATTTCTTAAATGCCTACTTATGCCATTAAAAATGTAGTTTTATTGACTTATTTTTGGTTTGGAAGGAGCTATTGGTGCAGTGAGAGGGGTTGCGGTGGAGGGACAGTATTCACATAATGTGGTTAAAGGTTTATGAACAAAGCTACCCTTAATTAGCACCAGTGCACTTTACACTTTTCATTTTTAATGTTTCCTTAACTTTGAAACATCTGGGAAGGTACAGCAACCCCACAGAGCCGTCCTCTCCTCCATGTTGTGCCCCAGTTATTATAGTTCCCGGTTTACCTGTTCCGTAGTTTCAGTAAAGCAGTAAAAAAAAGCAGGTTGGCACATCATGTGTTAAGTGGAGTTCTCTGTCAACTTCTCTTAAATCTGGTTTGTCTAATTTATGGAGCAATCCCTCAACTCCATTCCTATAACCTTCAGAACATCCTTGACTCTTTTGCTGTTTAGGAGGGATGAGTGGGCTCAATCCAGTGTCTTGAAATTACTTTTCTTATGGAACAACTAAAAACAAAGCCTATTCCCTGTGCTTTTTATTTGTATCTCCCAGGATACAGACTCAACCAGCTCTGACCCCAATTAGATCATTCAGATTTTATTTAATGGAAATGCAAAATGCTCCAATATCAGCATGATCCTAAAGGATAATTTTATATTGCACACTTACCACAAATACTCATCCCTTTGTTTTCAGTGTTTCACTTTTGTTGTATATAGCACAATTGTGACTTCTTATAGTTTAGAAAAAGCTGGCAGTTCATGGTTTAATATAGTAGACACAGTGATTCAGGCATATTTTTTTAAAATCAACTGGAAAAGTCAGAAGCAAGTTCCTAGTTCTCAGTATGTTAACCAGCGGTGCTATTAGAATGGATGGAAGATTTTAAAAGGGGAAGTCTCGTTGGGACTACAATTTGAAAGGCATGCTTGCATTTACTTTTTAAAGTAATCTGCATGTTCTTTGGTGTTGCAGAGACTGTTGTGCTAGTGTGCTCTCACTTTGCACGCAAAACAATATTGCAGTGTGATAAGATATACAGAAAAGCTCCATATAAAAGTCAGCAGCAAGATTCTTCTTTTGTTCCTAAAATTTGCGTGCACAACTGAACTGTGACTTGTTTCATCTAATTTAATTCTCTTCTCTTGAATGTAGCTAGTGTCAAGCAAGCAGTCAGTCATAGCCACTGTACAGTTTGGCACAATTGACAGAAGCGAACTTCACAACACAGCAATTCTCTCCAACATACAAGTGAGTATGCATGCTGGACTGTGTGGCAGACGCATTGTTGTTTACAGGAAATGAGAGCCCAGCACTCACAGTATTTCCAGCCGCAGCACACTAATATTTATTATTTATTTCATATTACTTATTCAGCCGAAGACTGAATGTCAGGTCAGGTTAGGCCAGGCGAAGAATACACTCACGTCATAACAAGAGTCTCGTCTCCAGGTTCACTCAGAAGCCCGTCCACAAAAACCGAGGTGCTGGTAAAATTGTGTGTCATCCAAGTCCAACCTTCATCTATGCTGAATCTAAACAGAGAAAAAAATGTATAAAGCATTCATGCTCCTCTTTATTTTATTAAGTCGAAAGCAAATACGTGGCTAATAAAATACATCATTATAAAAAGCTACAGACTATAACTCTTTTGACTATACAAATTATAAATGGCCCAAAATATCATCCAAATTCAGATTTCTAACAATTATAACACAGTTAATATACAATAACCATTTTAAGCATGCAACCATTTTCAGTTTCATTATAACAAAAAAGAATTAATAATATAGGCAGCTGTCCATAAAACAGAGCGTTCCCAAATGGAATTCAATATTCAGAAAACTAATAAACAAGTCCACACACCAGAGATGATTACAAGTTAACAACCTTGGAAGAGAAGTGCTGAGATGTTCTTCTCAGTCTATCATTAAATATATTGGTCATCCATAGTGTAGAGAAGTTAAAAATAGATGTGTAGTACTTATTAGCTGTGGAAAAGATTACAGATGGATTCAATCTGTTTTCCAAATCCTCTGTAGAAGCAACATAATAGTGAATGTATTTCACTGCCTACAGTATGTCGATGGAATGCACTGGAACTGGCCGCGAGGTGGAAAAGTATGCAGATTTCGTTAAGTTACTTTTCTAATACATAGGAGAGAATTATCATAGGGTAACTAGGCAGCTCATGAAGATTCCCCTTCAACTAAAATTACCACAAGAGAACATTGTATGTCAAAAAAGGTTGCGGGGCGCTGGTCTTGCTAACCTAAACAATGAAAGAATCGTATTTTAACCAGCGGCATTACTTGAGTATTTTGAGGGGGATGGAGGTGTCCTTAATGGCAACTATAACTCCACCGTGATCTAGGTACAGAATGTGGTGTTCTTCTTCAAAGACCTACAAAATAAAGACAACATGCAGCAGCTTAATACCATCTAGTCATAAGAAATGCATACAAAATTCCATTAAAAGGCATACTGGCTTATAAAAGACTGGCATACAAACCTGATTGATTAAACAGTGAATATAGATTTTTTTTTTTTTACAGAAGGAAGACAATTAAATTAAACAACACCATGTATTTAAGTCTGCAGTGTCTGCAAGTTTCTTAAAACGCTTAGAAAGTGATGACATCGCACAATAAATAGTTTTAACAGCAAAAGCCCAGCAACCTTTTATGGCCTAGACAAAATATGTTTGCATTACATGATGCAGTGGCCTGAGCACCTTTCTTTCTGAGCATGTTACAGTGTAGTCTATTATTTATTTCTAGAAAGAAACTCACAAGACATCTTTTTACTTTACAGTATATCCATTAAGTGCTAATGATGATTCTTCTACAAAGCAATCCACAATGATAAATAATACAGGCTGCTATTCATGAGTCAGTTCTAAAGGTGTAATAGGGCAGCAGTGTGGAGTAGTGGTTAGGGCTCTAGACTCTTGACCGGAGGGTCGTGGGTTCAATCCCCAGTGGGGGACACTGCTGTTGTACCCTTGAGCAAGCTACTTTACCTAGATTGCTCCAGTAAAAACCCAACTGTATAAATGGGTAATTGTATGTAAAAATAATGTGATATCTGTATAATGTGAAATAATGTATAATGTGATACCTTCTAACAATTGTAAGTCGCCCTGGATAAGGGTGTCTGCTAAGAAATAAATAATAATAATGTAATAACCAAGGAATGAACCATATTACTTGTTTGGTAACTATTCCCTTACCTTTTTAATCCTGAGTATATTCTAAATTGCTTTAAATATGAGTTCAGGAGCTGCAGCCTTATGTAATTTAGGCTAGATTTGGTGCCAGGAACATCAAATATTAGTGAGTGCCAGCACTATCTAGTGCACAGCAGTGTTTTGCCAGAAAAACAAAAGGAAACATGATCCAGAGTGGCAGATCACTGGATAGCGCTGGTTCTTCCTTTTAAAAAGACACTTCAGATGACCTAGCCTGTGTTGCATATATCTATGATAAGCAACTGAAACTAAAGAGAACAGTAACGCAGACTTATTAAGATTGTACACAGTATTTGAGCTATTGCAATAGAACCACTCAGAACGATTGCAAAGACAACGGTATAGGACAGTAAAACAAATTTAAAAGTAAAATGACATTTACACTCTACTTACTCTTTATTTTTTTTTCCCAGACTATCACAATAGCATACATCAATTCCTGTGTTACATGTATTGTAATAGGACCTGAGCCCACATATCTTTCTATGAGCAGGATGGTGTGTTTGTAGTAAAATACTGCAGATATACTAAGTATATTTGGGGCTGTGTTTTGAACCAAGTTTAAAGGCCCATTTCAGAGGAATAAATAATTTTAAACAACCTAGAATCATCCTGCTCCTTCATGGCAACTAAAGTGTTTCCTTACTAGATTAATACACACGCTTGGCTATACATGTGCAGTGTGCAGGTATTTATTCTATTTGATGTGGGTGTTTTTTGGAAATGTCATTTACCTGTCTCCAGGATTTCCCACAGTCAGAAGTAATATACATTTCTTCTTTGTACTCGACCAATTGAGAGCCCAAATTGCCTGAACAAAAAAATGTGTAAACAGAAAAATTGATTACTTAAACAACAGTAGATAGCACAGTGCCTAGCTTTCTAGTCTTTTTTATTTTTTAAATTAAGAATTTACAAAAAATATATATAATTTAGAAAGAATGATTCTAATGGATCAAAGCTTTTTCTCTTCCCTGAGCAGCGAACATCTTGGTATTTAAAACAAATTATTAAGAGTTTCTGGCAGTGGCACTATTCTCATTTATAAAGAGGCCCCATTGCATTCCAAGCCATCCGATCCTCTTTATGGCCTTTAGATGTAACATAACTCAGGCAGAAAGGCTTCAATTAATCTCAGCTGTTTAATAAAAAAAAGGGGTCTGGGTGATTTTTTTCCTCGCTGAGCTTTCTGAAATTCCAAAATGAACACATGTATTTACTGATCGGGGGTATGGGATGATGTTCATATACTTGTTGTATAAACTGATGCCATTGAACAGTCTCAAGTTTTGAGAAGCTGCAGCAGACTCAACAGCCACTATCAAGTTCACACACACACACTTTGTGTCAAACCAGGACACATGTTGTCTACTAAAACCACATCTTTTCTGTCCATTAAGTTGTATGTAAAGAACAGTATATGATACAATAATATGTTGTAGGTTGTCTCTTATTGCATAAGCAATGTTATCAAGTATAGTTTGGATGTGAAAACCTGTAATGATACATTATAAATTGGTTATTATACATTTACGTAATGTATAGAGTTAACTTGCACCACCTACATGGGTTAACTTGTGGGGTAAATAATATATAAATAAATAATAAGAGTTGTTGTCCATCCATCAACAGTCCAAAGCACCTTTGACCATTCAATTCAATGCTTGGCTTCTTTCTATTCCTTAAGGATATTATCTTCAAGTATTGCTCATCCTTGTTAGACAGCTTTTTGGGTCTTCCAGTCCTGGGTTTGTCAATTACAGATGATGTTTCTCTGTACTTGTTGATTATGCTTTGGATACCACACCTTGAAAATCGAGTGATGCAAGGTATTTCACTCACTGTTTTTTCTTCTTTATGCAAGTCAAGGTTGTTATAATAGTAGAACACACTAGTGGAGGCTCTGAGTAAATGGTTGATGCTCATAATACATCAGAGTAGAAAAATGCAACATGTCTAACACTTTTGCACAGCATTGTATATTTAAAATATACCCCAGTGTTTGGTGTTACTAAAAAAAGCTGTAGGCTGTTGGTAATACATTTTAAAAAAAGGTTATAGCTCCTACTAGAATGAATGCAGAAGTGTGCTCATGTGTGAAAAGCCTGTGCATGCATGAATAGATATGGAACAGCGGCATATGGGGACGAGTTATTTATTACGCCATAACTTTCCTTGCATACGATAAGTGCTGCTGCTAAAAGAAAAGCGATGCTGACCCATGGCAGCAGAGCGCTGTTCAGACAGCAACAACATATAGAGCAGCATTCAGACAATAATAATGCTTTAAAAAAGATCGCATTTTACCTCAGTTGAAATGTGTGAAACAAAATTTAAGACAGCATAAATAATCATAGTAGATTGTAATGTTTTTTGGAGAGAAACAAACCATTCCTTGGGATACATTGTAATGTGAATGTTTATACAACAGTTTAAATAGAAAATATGTATGCCAGATAGTGTCTAAAGTATTGATAGGGTAATGCCTGGTGTAAGACTGGACAGTAATTATAATCAAACTTTTACTGTTTGAAATGTTTTCTGTGACATCAGGTCTTGTCAGTGTGACAGCTATTTACAAAAAATATTTACAAAAAAGCTTTTGGTTTTTGCCTTCAACCACATATTATATTAAGCCTAAGAAGCTTGTCTCTTGTTGTTGTTCAATACATTATGCTGCATTCTTAATACCCATCACAATAAGGGATAAAGGGACAATTAAAATGGTTTATATCTAGTGATAGTGTTTCTAAAACTTTGTGAACATACTTTGACTAAACCTATATCCAAATTCGCTGTGGTTTCGATTAGATCAACGGTTAGATCAACTGAACACTGTACTGCAATAAGTATCATGCTAACCCATTTTTACTTATGCATATGAAAACAAAATACGTGTCATTTCCCTTCAATCACATTTGTCATGCATCCTTCGTAGAGGGCAAGAGATAGTAGCGAGCTGCAATGACGCATACATGTTTGTTTGGTAGAGAAGTCAGTCAGGTCAGGCCTACTTAAGGAGATGGCTAAAGACACACACCAGGCTGTAGCATATGGAGGGAATTAATGAATTAAGCAAACCAGTCAATAACAGTGACTGTAGTAAGACTCTGATACACAGTACATACAGGGTTCCAATCTTCGTGTTTTGTTTTTAAGGAATACCCAAAATACAGAGTATCGTATTTCTTTCTTTTTTTTTTTTTTGACAAACAAAGAGAACAGTATTGCATTAAAACCTAAATACACTACAAAGTTGTGTAATTTACAGTTTTAATTATGTTTCAATGAGGTAATTGGTTAAAAAAAAGAAGCTGAGTTATTTATTAAAGTGCTTTGGCACTAAGCAAAAACTAAAACACAAAAATCAGAAAACCCTATTTATATAGTACTTGAGTGAGTCTTACCAGCCCCCATGATCAGTCCTGGCGCAGAGTCCTTGGTGTGCACGGTCCCCGACACGTATGGATTGTCTGCCCAGCGGAGATGCATGTGAAGATGGCAATCCGGCTTGAAGAGACAGAAAGAAGATAACGTGGCAGCAGTTTTAAATTAAATGGTCCAAAAAATGTGTTCCATCAGCTTTGGTCCTAAAGAAAATGTGTACTTGGCATAAAGAGAAGCCCTGAAATAACTTAAACCTAAACAATGTGTTTAGTTGTGTTGGTTGATTTGTATATTGTTGGGATCTGTTTGAATATTCTGTAAACCAACTATTTTAAAACACTAGAAACAAACAAAAAAAGAGTCTAAATCAATTCATTAGAAAATGTGAATCCATCCATTTCTGGAACATCAATATTGACCCTATTAGCACTGTATATTATACCCTCTTTAGTTTAAATGTGTGACCAACAATGGCTCTGTTTAAAACAGCTTTTAGCAGGCCTGGCTCTGCTAAACCCTATTTAACCCTTTGCAGTTCAATTATTTTGGTCAGGTCCTATTTAATTTTGTGGAACAAAATAACGCTTTAGACCATGTGTTGTTGAAATTGAATTAAAGTGACTTTATTTACATAAAACATGTTTCAAATCACTATATAATCAAAGTGATACTCTGAGGAAAGAAAATTATACCAATTTGTTCAACCAAAAACAAGTCTTTATTCATTGCTTTACTATTTATATGAGGGGAACATTGCAAAAAAACCTGTAAAAAAATCACAAAATTATTGGTTTTGCTGAGTTAGAATGACTTTAGAGCAATCACAGGTTCCACACTTATTGTAAATCAATAAGACACCCCTAACAAAGAAATCAAGTGAAAGAAAACAAAAACAATTTGTCATCTATTTATCTGAGAACTGCAAAATACAAAAAACAAAAGAAAGTGCACAAATTTGAACCAACAACAATTATAGAACAAATATAACATTCTATTCATAGATTTATTATTATTATTATTATTATTATTATTATTATTATTATTATTATTATTATTATTATTATTATTATTATTATTATTATTAATTATTTTTTAGCAGACGCCCTGATCCAGGGCAACTTACAGTCGTAAACAAAAACACATTTCAAGAATCACAGTACAAGTAATAATACAATTAAGAGCAAAATAAATACAATGACTTTGGTTCTAGCAAGTACAAGTATGACAAAATACGATTCAATAACGGAGCAGATAACAGTGTCAGTGATAGTTATTTCAGGATATAATTAAATACAAAATACTACAGATTAAATAACACTTGACAGTAATCTAAAGTACAGGATTAAATGCAGTAAAATAGGGGGCAGATAAGAGCAAGTAAAGCGCATTTAAGGAAGAGTGATAAGTGTCCAGAGGGAAAAAAATTATCTGTAATTATTCAGTGTTTGATACTTTTCAAAGCATACACCTATCTATCACAAAACTATCTGCGCTTACAGGTGCGTTTCTCCACCCCCACCCCACGTCTGGCTCGTTGTGATCCAGTTCTTCATTTTCCTCCTGACTCGTCACTTTGAGAAAAATTAATTTATTCTTCACTGCATTCTTCGAAATCTTCATCTAAACTATTTTCATAGTCACTGACGTCTTCCCCCATCATCTCTGCAAGTTCTTCAGACTGCAGTGTCTTTCTCTGTCATCTGCTGTCTGCCATGATGCTCTCTCCAAATCTGTCTGCGCTTCTCTATTCAAATCGTTTTTCTATGGCTTTTGAGGAGGTACTCGGCTGGTTCCGCCTACTTTCCCGATCAGAGATGATTGGGGGACACCCTCTGTCGGCTTTCTCCGCTCAGAGCCGACACATGACCTGTTAAAACAGGGTTTAAACTGGAACTGGATTTTTGTAATGTCGGACAAAGGACCACAAAGGGTTAATCCCCAAGCCTTGAGTTTGCTCTGCTGTAGGCAGCAGTGTGGAGTAGTGGTTAGGGCTCTGTGCTCCTGACCGGAGGGTCGTGGGTTCAATCCCTAGTGGGGGACACTGCTGCTGTACCCTTGAGCAAGGTACTTTACCTAGATTGCTCCAGTAAAAACCCAACTGTATAAATGGGTAATTGTATGTAAAAAATAATGTAACTGTATGTAAAAATAATGTGATATCTTGTAACAACTGTAAGTCGCCCTGGATAAGGGCGTCTGCTAAGAAATAAATAATAATAATAATAATAATTTTTTTTCTTTAGGTTATGCTCTTTTCCTGTTGCAGCACAGCTGATAAATGCAGCGGACCATTCTACCCTCGATACCGCTGGACAAAGCTGCCTCGCCTCTGAATTCACAAAGGCATTCCTGATAAAGCTGTCCCGCCTCTGAATACACAAAGGCATTCCCGATAAAGCTGTCCCGCTTCTGAATTCACAAAGGCATTCCCGATAAAGCTGTCCCATCTCTGAATTCACAAAGGCATTCCCGATAAAGCTGTCCCGCTTCTGAATTCACAAAGGCATTCCCGATAAAGCTGTCCCATCTCTGAATTCACAAAGGCATTCCCAATAAAGCTGCCTCGCCTCTGAATTCACAAAGGCATTCCCGATAAAGCTGTCCCGCCTCTGAATTCGCGAAGGCATTACCGAATGGGCTGTCTGTTTTCGGTCATGTATCGCTACACAGCCCTGCAAGAATCTGATTTAATCATGCAAATTTGATTATCAATCTAGATTTGAAATCGCTACTCACCTTACTTTTGTTTCTCTGCAGAACTGAATTCTCGAAAGGTGACTGCGTTCTCTTCCTGGACAATCTGGCAATAGATCCGCCGCAGCATGCTCCATGCGCTGCCACCACAGCATGCTTCCGCCTCCCAGGCATACAGGCTTCTGAAGCTATTATCCTTTCTGCACGTACTGCCCCTACACGCATCTACTTGCAAATCCTACTGAGAAAAGCTTCTTGCTGAGCGTATCCACCATGACAGCATCTGTCATTCAAGCTGAGCCCTGTAGTCCAGCGAAAAAGGAAAAGTTCTTTGCCAAACATAATCAGAAACAGCTCCTTCAAAAGCTGTTTGCTGAGGGTAATCAGAAATCCTGTGGTTTGGTAGTGAGGAAATTGATATTGGTCATCAGATTTTACAGGAAAAGTTAGTTTCTGCTGTTTGTCTGATGCTTGTTTGTCTGTGCTCTGCAGCAGTGCTCTGTGTTTACACTTTGGACAGAGAACAGTACTCCTCATATAGAGCCGACAGGGGTCAAAACCACGGACCAATTGAGAACAAGGGGCTGTCTCTGAACGAGAACAACCAATGAGAAAAACCCTACATGGACTCGGGCACAGCCCAAAATAACCAAACTAACCAATCACAGGGTAGAAGTCAGGACAACAAATACAGCTGCGCGACTTTCAGAAATGCAGGAGTTTACCCATGAGAGAGCTTCCCATAACTTCACACCACACACTAGAAGAGTCCCCACAGAAGGAACAGCGCTCCAGGCAAGAGAAAGAAGCGAGCTCCACCTGCTAGAAGTGGCATGAAGTTCAGAGGAATGAAATGGAAGCTAAACTGCTCTGAAGAAACCAATGTTCTTAAGAGTGGCTAAAATCAGCTTTGAAGAGAGCCGTAGCTCTTTGCCTTATGAGAGACTGAAACAGTAAACGGAAGCATAGCAAGCAGCTGGACCTAAGGTCATGTACTATCCGTACAGAAGAATTGCAACAAGAACACTTCTACACACTACATAACTATTGAATTGCAACGCATTATCTGAACTGAGTCATGTCTGATCAACAGAACTATTTCCAGTTGGAAAACTGCCAACAACAACTATAATGCTGCAAGACTTATAGAACTATTTGTTTATTGCAAGCCTAAGAATCAATGCGTACTTCAAGCAAAGTACCATCTTCTTTCATTGGGACTTCAGAGCTGCAGTGTTCATCAACACAGATTGACTTCTTTATATGGAGATCGATAAGTATTCAACATATCTAATTTTAAATACTTTATGACTCGAGAAAGTAACTGAAGCAAATGCTATCGAAGATTATTTCCTGTTTTAGAGTGTGTAAGAAATGTATTTTGTTTGTTGAAATGTGCAACTCAAAGGAGTTGCCTCGTAAATGCAGAGAATTTGATCATTGCCCCATTTCTGAGTTAATTTGAATATCTAATCAATTGAGGTTGATAACATATTAGTTTGGTACATCACGTTTAAACTAAATTAACACGGTAAAACTAATTTGCTAAATTAGGTACTGGAATGTTGGATTCTGTTCTTAATGAGAAGTTGAATTAAATCTCTTATTGACATGATCGATTACAATGAGAAACTGGTATTGAAAATACTAATGCAAAGGAGACACTTTGTGTGATAAGCCATATTTAATATAAGTACATTAACCATGTATGCTAATGATGTTATGGTCATTGTAAACGTTTGACTGTGAGATCAATGAACTGTATACTATTCATGCATATCTCTAACCAACAGCCTTTCCTTTCTGTAATATTAGATTAGTTGTGCACCCATTTTTATTCTTATTCTTAACTATTGTTTTATATTTCTGACACGTTGTGTGAATGTCAGTTATTGTCTAAGGGAATCCGACTTCTACATAATCTCAGACTTAAATCTGGTATGTCTCAGTTATTAACATTTGGACATTCTTAAACAGGGTGCCTAGAGAAATTTATATTTAAATAAATTGTATACCTAATTCACTCCACTAGCATGCCCGGAGTGGGGGCCATCCCTCTGACGGGACCACAAGAGGTTTCCTCCCAAAAAAGGGGAGGGGATTTTCCTCTCCACTGAAAAGTGAGATTAGTTTAAACACATAAATAAATAAATAAATAGATAAATAGATAGATAGATAGATAGATAGATAGATAGATAGATAGATAGATAGATAGATAGATAGATAAATAAATAAATAATCATAATCTATTTGTTTTGCATTGGTGGTGCAGTTGCGGGGTGCCAGGGGTCCATGAGCCAAGGGGAATCTCCTTAATCTTCTCCAGGTTATAAACACATATCTTCTATGATCTATTCCTGAGCCCTCGATCATGTCCACTGAATTTAAAGTTGTAAGTGTAAACATTTGTCGGAATGTTAACAATGAAAAGAGAAATTACAGGTATGTTATTTAAACAGTTGTAGTAAAACGTGGGGGTGTATAACGCTATATTTTTCAGAACCCCGTTACCTGCTCTTTAATAAACAGAACATACACACATCACTCCATTGAAATGAATCTTTATAAGTATGTTTTCTATCAAGACCCTGCTGTATTATTTTGCTATACCATCCATTCAAATTTTTATTCTGTTTAAACATATCCATTGATGGCTATAAAATTCTCCTAATGTGTATTTTAACTACTTCATTTATAGTTTAATATGTTATGTGACCAGCAAATAGATGTGAATCATCTCTTTTGTGTACAGTGCTTTTATGTTTCTTAATAAAACTACACCACTAAGAAGGAGTCCTTTATTATGTGGTTAAATGTAACCATCAGTAGTTATTAATTGTACAAGTAAAATCTTTGACTGGTTAGAACGTAGCCATACCGGTTTGCAGTTTACTGGTTTCCCGTTCATGTCCGTGGACGGAGGATTAAGGTAGTCCCAGTCACGGCCCTTGTTGTAGGTGATGAGTGTGGTGACCTTCCCATTCACTTTCTGATTGGCCAGAAAGACTCCTTTAATTCCACGGACCTAAAATGTAAATGTTGAATGCATGACTACAGCAATGTGAATTACACACATCTACTATATAAACCCCATATACTGTACATGTATCGACCAAAAGTTAGAAGCAACTAAATGGTACATCTCTGACACATTTCTATTGCACTCCCAGAGCCAGTCTAGCTCAATAGGGGCCATACATTATGGAAGTCCGTGGTAAAAAGTGTAGAACATTATCAGCATTACTATCAGCATTATTGATAAATATTCTTTAACCTTTTAGATGTTGGTTGATTCTTTTCTTCTGCACAGCATTATAATGCATATTGAATATCAAAATGTCTTCAAATGTAAAGGAGTATATATGTGGTTTCACTTTGCTTTAAAAAGGCACATACTAACTGTATAGTATGTAAATTCAGAATTATTTGTTTTACTTCCAATTTATTTCCAAATCAACAACCCCTTCAATCCTGCGTTTCGTGGTGTTAGGTTTGAATTTTTTTAAACAAAACGCAATTTCTTTCAGGGAACACATACTGTAATGAATTTTCGCTAAGAAGCAGAAAATTGAATTAATTAGTTCATTTATCAATGTTATAATAAACTACTAAGTCCATTGAGAGACAGCTGTGTAAAAAAAAATGCAAAAGATGGAATCTGTAAGCCTCCTGCTTTTCCACTGGCGCTGTTTCAGTCATTTACATTCTCAGCCTCTCCAGTGATAGACTGCTTTTCTAATTGTAAGTTACTGTTCATTTCACAACCAACAGCAGTCACCCGTTACACCATTCATTTATCTACAGTGCCAGACTGCACTGATGACAAATGAGAACAGCGGCTCGGCCAGGGCCTTGCAGTCCTGTCCGCTCGACAGAGCTCATGTGATTAAAAGATATCAAAGATGAAAGAACTACTGCAATCACACTGATAAAGTAAAAAAAATGAAATGAACCAGAGCCTTGACTTTCAAGTGGGATTTAAATGCAGTAATGCAGTAAGAGCTTATACTATATAAGAAACCTTACTGATCCAAAGGCTCTCAATGCACTTCATAGAAATGCAATTTGCTTGTTACTGTTCTTTAGTAAGGACTTGTGAAAACAAGTGAGCTGTTAGTCTTGACTAATGGCGGTATCAGTGATGACTGGGCAGAGAGCTTCACAGAGAATGTGCATAATATTGGTTATTTTAAACATAGAGAGTAACTCAGGTGGATGCTGATTGCAAAAGACTTTGTAGGTCATTGGAGAATTGTTAAGCTTATGCACAACCTGACTGCCAGAGTGGCTGAACCACAATCTGGGCTCTGTGCTCATTCTGTTAGTGCAGACTTCTAATGACTAAACAATGTCTGGGATCAAAATGTAAGAGGAATGCCACATCTCATGAAATGGTTTGAAAACATGAAAAAAAATGTATATCATGAAAAAGATCTGTATCGTTGACATGACCAGATGTTAAAACAATGTGGCAGTGCAACATTTATTATTTACTTGTCAACACCATTGATGCTAAAAATCATAGAATACAGTTGTGTCCCAAATGCACATGTTGATAAATCAAAGTGTAATGTCTCTATACCCCAGCAACTTCAAAAGTCATATGGCTTCAATATGGTAACCGTATAGATCAGAGGTCAATTTCATGGTCACATTTAGCACAGCGGTAGTGTTTAATGTTTAACCATGGCAGCTGCAGCCTTGTAAAATTACTGACACAATTTGTTCTTCATACCCACAATTATAGGTTCAGGTAGGTACCATACGTCACAGATAAAGCAAAGGGTACAATTAGTCTTGTCTTTAGGAGTGGTCCTGTTTTGGGGGTTTGTTGTCATCGAAAGGGCGGAGTATTTAATATCACTGAAGTTTAGTTCATATGAATTGCCCCCACAGACTCCTCATACTGTACCTCTAAGATGTCAATGAGGACATTCTCTTCTGGCTGCTTGGTGCTCCTGACGTTCTCTAACACAATGGAATAGTAGACACCCTGTGGGTCCGATTGGTAGAGGTTGTAGGTGTCTGTCTGGTACCACTCCTGGAGAGCGAGGAACACCTGGTTCTCATCTGTGCTGACTATCTGCACATCCTGAAGGAAAGCAATCAGTACAATGGTTAGAGAGCAATGGCCAAAGGCACATGCTCATAACAAGCAGATAATTTTCTGTAAATTTTAGTGTAGTAGTCAAATTAGATGATTTCCATTTGGGAACTGTTTGTGTTTTCCACTGGATAAGATCTGATGTCCCTCAACACAGTGACTGTCTTGATTTGTAGGGGGAGGGGGGGGGGGTGCTTGGGTTGGCTAAAGCCATCCCAAAGTTCACCTTAGCCCCCCCTGTAGCCCGGCCACCGAAAAATTTAAAAAGTTGTGGAAGACTTTTCACAGACTTCATGTGGGTTTCAACAGTATGCAGCTACCAGAAGTTAATGCGCTATAATCAGAGTTCTATTACACCTTCAGACTCACAGGGTCGTTCGATCAATGTCAACTCTCCTTACATATTGTTAAGAGCCCAGAAAGAATTCCAGTTTGCCTCCTTCGCACCTTTAGTTCAGAATTGACACAGACCAAGAAATAAAGCCACAATCTAAAAACTTCACCCTCATCCAAACCAGCTGTTTTCTGGGGAGCTAACACATCTGGATTATTATTCATGAGTGGTAAATGCATATTAGTTCTGTCATTTGGAAATACCAGTATCAGAGTATTTACCTGAATATGGACCTGTTGGCTTATTGATCGAGTTCCATTATTATAAGTGCAGTCATTATCCAAACTTAATAAAGAAAAATGTAATTCAACCCCGTTGAAACAAGGAATAAAAAATGATTGTGGTAGTTATTAGTTTAAGTAACAGGATTTGATTTTCCCTTCAGGGATTTACATAACTTCTCATTATTTTAGTATTTGCCCTTGTGTAACCAAGACCTTATAAAAATATAATAATGTTGTGTCTTCAAAAGCCTTGATATTTCATTAAGAATATGACATTAATATTGCCAATAAATGTACTCCATAATACAGATAGCAAATGTGAATCTAAAATCACGTTAATAAAATGAAAGTTCAGAATTGGAAAACATAAAAAGCTTTAACTGGTGTATCTACTATAAAATGTCACTTTAACCATTTCCCAAACAGTAGTTATGGGAGTGGTCTTTCTAAAGACACAGCCTTTGGGCAAACTTGTGACTATACTGTATTTGTAGTGTTCCACGTTTTCGGTTTTTATCTTTAAAAAAAATAATTTGATTTTTTTCAGAGTTTATTTTACATATATTGAAATCGGTAAAAAACTGTTTTTAATTGAAACATTACACACACTTTACATGTGGAATATGATGCATAGCAGTTCTGGTTTCTGATTAATAATGTCCCTGGCATGTATGATGAATCAGAAACTGTGCAAGTTGAAGCCACATTTTCCAAAGTTAGCTGATACTTTGCGAACGTTTGGACAATCACTGTGCTGACGGAAATAGTATCGACAGAAAGTATGAACATGACATCAGCACAAAACAAGCCAGGTTTATTCACCTTGAAATCATAAAACGAAAATAAAATGGACAGAACTGGGCAGTGCAAGCCATCAGGAGACACGTCAAAAATCACACTGGACATTTCCATCAGTGCGTTCCATAAGTTTACCAACTAAAGCATCACCATTTTCTGTCAAATATTTACGATTAATATTGTCGGCTTTAGGCAGTATTTTAGCTGATGGACAGACAGTACTGTCGCACAAACTCACCAATACATACCTCTGCAATAAACAGTGGCTGTCCAGCAAAGATTTTTTCTTTTTTTTATTAAAACGTGTGTAAAAGCTACATAAATGGATTGCTAGTCTCTCAGTTCACTTTCTTGTTTTAGTTTAACGTGTCGCTTATATTTCAGTATGTTCTTTTATTGTCAGTGCGAACATGTACCTCGATGCAGCAGTATTTGCAGCGCTATGCATCCTCTGCCTCATCTGATCCACTTCTGCTATTTTTGCTTTTTGTATACTTCGAAACATTCATTTTCTTTTGAAGATTCATAAACTAATTTACGTTTTCTCCCCATTCCTCATCCACTAAAAATATTATATTTTTGTGTAAGCATTTCAATTTTAGTTTTTGATCAAGCTAGTAGTTACTAAGCCCAGCAATTGCCACAATAATCAGACTTTGATTGGCCAACACAATCAGGTGATAATATGTTTGCGAAGTGGCAGAGAACCACGTTTGAATGTTATTTGATCCTGTGGCAGGGCGAGGAGACCTGCAAATGAAAAGGGGGCAGGGCAAAGCCCTGCCATAAATGTATTGTTTATTTTTAGAACGGGGTACCCCTCCTCCCCTGTGCAATTTATTATTTTGTATTTATTATTATTATTATTATTATTATTATTATTATTATTATTATTATTATTATTATTATTGTTATGATTTATTTGTTTATAAATGTGACGGCGTAACCGTGTTGTTTTGTTATTGTTTTATTAAACGTGATGACGAAAAGCCATAGGTTTTGTTTGGCAGCGTGGTTGGGAAGCCCCATCCACAATTTAAAAACCTCGTGTGGAAGGTGGCCATCTCCCGAATTAATTAAGTGATTAATTTGTTGCTAATCGGGTGATGGTCACCTGCAACCTGCAGTTCTCAATGCTCTGGGTGGGTTGTTCAGAGAAAGAGAGGAGAAAGAGAGGAGAAAGAAACAAAACCAAACAAAACAGAAAGTGAAGTAAAAACAATCTAGGAACAGTGAAGGCGATTTGCCTAGCCTGAAAATAAAACCGCATTTTAAATCAAAATATTGTGTATTTCCTACAAAATAGTACCAGGAAAATATTGAATAATAGACAAAAATCAGTAAAAACCGATGTCCAGTTAAAAAAAAAATCCTGTAATTTTTCTGTAAACCGTAAACGTGGAACACTATGTGTTTGTAACAGTAAAACAATATTTACATTTTTTCACTAAACATCTTTTACAACAGTATACACAAGTACTAAAATGCTCTCAATTGAAAAAAAAAACAACTTTTTTTAACAATATGTGTTTTCACTAATTTCACACAGATATGCGCAGAAGAGGTACAAAATAATTTTTAAAAATGTGTAAATTAGGGTTGCCAACTTTACAGTTTTCGACTGGACATCCGGTTTTAAGGGGGTTTGTACAGTGTCCTGTCAGAACCACTGACCGGACAGCAAAAGTCTGGTTCTTGCGAATCTTGCGTACTCACTTTTCATTGACATTAAGGTATTTCCATTCTTGCAGAGCCAGTCCTGTTTCAACGTTGCTTTTTTTCGTAATATCATCGGGCCGTTAAGTTCGAGAACTACACTGAAATGTATCCTGAGTCATTTTGCCATTTATTACTTAGCGTGATATGATTACTGAGCATCTATATTTAAAATAATAAATCCCTCCCCCACCCCCCCAATCATTCACTGCTTAGCGCGAAATGATTACTGAGCATCTATATTTAAAATAATAAATCCCTCCCCCGCCCCCCCAATCATTCACTGCTTAGCGCGAAATGATTACTGAGCATCTATATTTAAAATAATAAATCCCTCCCCCGCCCCCCCAATCATTCACTGCTTAGCGTGATATGATTACTGAGCATCTATATTTAAAATAATAAATCCCTCCCCCGCCCCCCCCAATCATTCACTGCTTAGCGTGATATGATTACTGAGCATCTATATTTAAAATAATAAATCCCTCCCCCGCCCCCCCAATCATTCACTGCTTAGCGTGATATGATTACTGAGCATCTATATTTAAAATAATAAATCCCTCCCCCGCCCCCCCCAATCATTCACTGCTTAGCGTGATATGATTACTGAGCATCTATATTTAAAATAATAAATCCCTCCCCCGCCCCCCCAATCATTCACTGCTTAGCGTGATATGATTACTGAGCATCTATATTTAAAATAATAAATCCCTCCCTCGCCCCCCCAATCATTCACTGCTTAGCGTGATATGATTACTGAGCAGCTTTGCTTTGCTTGCATTGGTGGTTTTGTCCGGTGTTGGAAAAATGAAAAGTTGGCAACCCTAGTGTAAATCTATACCCCTATTCAAACAGAAGCTAAACATACGCCGTATAGGAGGTCTACTTCACTGATCTAAATAACATGTCTGTGCACAGGGGATTTTTTTTTCCTTTTTACAGGCATGCCATGAATAAACATGTTTTAAATGTTTTTGTTGCTCAGGTGACCCATGAAGCCATCTGAAACTGGCAAGCACTCATTTTCATTCCCATAAAGCCTCCAGGCATACTTAAACAGACAGGATAATTAGATCACTGTTTATTCAGGCAAATTATATTGACATTCAGAGAGGGAGCATCATTTCACCCCAGTTAGACAGGTGATGCCTTTTATCTATTAGTGACAAAGCAGTTTATAATCTTCATTAGCCCTTGAAAGCCCTTGCTTTCAATGTACTTGGTGTCCCTCATTTACCCACGTGTTTCCATTTATTTGTCCAGTACCTGTACTACTACAACTACTACGACTGCTACTACGACTACGACTACTACTAATAATAATAATAATAATAATAATAATAATAATATGAGGCTAAGTTTGGTTAGTTGTGCTTGACAACATGCATTTTTACAAACATTAATAATAGGCTATACGAGAGGTTTTACATTTGCAGCCGTCTTTTGTGTTCTTTCTTGTGTGTGTGTGTGTGTGTGCGTGTGTGTGTTGTGTGTGTGGTTTGATACAGCTTTGCTGAGGAATAACGTGAGATTCCGCCAGTTAAACAGGATCTTGACTGCTGAAACCTCCTGAGCCACAAGCACGATTCCTGCTCTGGTTTCAGCCAATGAAAAGAAAATTTACAGGTATGTTACTTAAACAGTTGTAGTAACACGTGGGCTGTGTAATGCTATATTTTTCAGAACCCCGCTACTTACTTTTTACTTACTGATGTAAGGTTTTGTTTCTACTGCACTTGTTGTTGGATTTGGTCCCCACTTGGCTACCGTGTCCTCACTTGGTGGATGTGTAACCACACCTAAGTCCCCACTCAGGTAGGTAGACAAGAACACACACACACACTGTTTGAGATGTTGCTTTAGTCAGTCTCTTTTTTTATGTAAGTGTGACGAAGAGCGAATGAATCCGAATCAACAATCTCCCTCTCGACCTGTGAGGGCACTGTACAACAGGAACTGTGTGCCTCATACTGAATGGTGGGGCAGTTCATTCCGGGGGCAGTCGGAAGCCAGCCATTCAGGAAGAGGGCGGCGTTACGGTACCTGGAGTCATCACCCTAGTACGATGAGCGAAGTTTCAGTCATGAATTGGAGGAGACGTGATTGAACGAGCTATCGGAGGGGGCGGGGCTTAGGGTACTTTAGGGGGACGTGACACCGTGATCGGTTCCTTTGGTTGTGGTTAATGGGAGGAAACAAGGATGGGAAAACATGAATGAAGTGTTTTCCCATTGATAAAAAGCCTGTATTTGTCTTTGCCAGGCGGCTGATACGAAGCCGGGAGCTGCAGCCAGAAGCCAGCCCGGACCTGAACGCACAAACCACCACCACTCAGAGCACCGCACCTGCACCAAGAGCACACACAGTCTGGAGACGTGTTTATGTGTCTGTGTTACGTGTTTTGTGTCCGCATTATTATTTCGGGACTGCAACCCCTTGGTTTGGCGCTGGCAATACCCATTGCTGGGTAGAGCCAGCTTTATTATTTTAAACCTTTTTTTCAAGGATATTAAAGAACCTGAACTGTGAACTTTGTGTTTGTCCTTTGTCTGGAGCACCTGAATCACCTGTACACCTGAGCACTGCAAACCACTTTGCCACAGTGAGCATCAGTGGTATTTAGATCAAATAAACAGACAATCAATCTGATAACCCACATTTACAATACACAATTGTGAGGACCCTCCTTATGTCCTTACATTGGGATGTGGCCGAGTGAACGGCTCCTTTGTTATGGTTACGGACGAACTGCTGAAGGACTGTGATATACTGTGAGTGTTTAGTGTTTGTTTGCTTTGTTGTACTATTTGTAAACGTTTGTTCTTGTTAGATGGCTAATACGTACCAGGAGCTGTCGCTAAAGGCCAACACCAACCCGGACAGCACTGCACTACTGTTCACTAATAAATGTACTCACTTTGGACTTGTGACAGTGTCTGTGTTCTGTGTGTGTATTTACTGTAATTATTATTTCAGGACTGAACCCCGTGGGTTTCACTGAGCAGTACACATAGCTGTGTATTGCCAGTTATTATTATTTACAGTTGTCAAGTGATTTTGGATTATAAATAAAAAAATAATTGCACCATGAACATTGTTGTTTGTCACTTCAGCACCGCATCACCTCTACACCTGCGCACTGCAAACCACTTTGCCACACCCATATATTTAATTACCTGTGGAAGACAGTGTGCAGGAGATACAGAAAAACATAGGCAGTGTTTTAACAGTCTATTACAATTTAAAAATAAGTCATACATACCATTGAGTATGTACTTGTAATCACATTCATACTGACATCATTGCTGCTATTGATGCTAGTGGTATTACATATGTTTTTATTTATTTTTGTTGCTTTTTTAAAACATATTATTTTAGCTGTGGCCTGTTAATGTTTTTAAATCTCCTCTGAGGTAAGAGCTGTTAACTGGGTAAAATATGAACGAGATGTGTCATCTCAAGGATACATATTGAAAACAAAATAAAATACAGTTGAAGCACAGTTAATAAAGTTATTTTCACCAAGATGTTTCAAACTGATTTCAGATGTCATTATAATAACATAGTAAATACACAAATAGTTGTGAAGTTGCAATACCACAGCATGCCTAATTACAAAAATTGAAAATGTTGGGGGTTGCTGGCATCTGTTGTAATAACACTGTATGATTGTTTATTAACAGTGTAATTCATATGTAACCAGACATGTGATTATAAGAGCCAGCTTAAGGCAAAGGTCAAAGTGAAGAGTGCTGTTAGATTTTGGCCTAGGAGTTTCCATTACACTGAAACTATAAAATGCCACGCTGAAATAGTATGGTTGTCTTCACTGAAAAACAGCAGCTCTACTTACATTACAGTATAAACCAAAGACTCAATGAACTCTATCCAATAGGGAATTTCAAGTTTTTACATGGAGAAACCTATAAAATATAAGAAACTAGCATTTCACAAAAGCAAATTCTAGTTTTTCATGCAGTGCACTGTTACAGGCATTCCCTCAGGGGACCACTTATTTAAACTTTTATACAGTACTTACTGTATCACATGCTGTTTTATAAAACTCATTTTTAATAGTCCTGGCAGAGAGAGAGATTCCCTATGGTATTTACTGAAGTGAAACTAATATCACAAAAGGAGGATTATGCAGTGGATACAACTGTGTATATTCTGTGCAAATAATTCTCTATGTGAGATTGCATAATTGAAGTCTTACTTCTTTTTTGTTTTACCTTTTACATATTATTTTAACTAACATTTGTGAGGGAAAAAAAAAAAACATTACCTTTAGTAAGGCATACTTTGGAAACTTCATCTGAACAAATTCATTCCGACGGTAAGAAACGTAATGCTTGGTTCGATTTCCAGTTGTCACCTTTAAAAAAAAAATATATATATATATATTATTCAGTTGGTAAGATGAAGGGCAAAACATCACAATTGCAGATTTATTCTTCAGCCTACTATAGCAATCTGATAAGTAAACTGATTGAGAAATATGGTCACATTCAGCAGGATGTGTGAATGGGAGCTAGTATGCTTATTGAGAAATATGATCTGAAATTACAAGAAATATATAGCACATGAATACTAGATTAATGGCAAAGTGGGAACGTTTACACAGCCAATGCATATACAGTATATGTACCGTTTACAGTTATAGACGCCGGCTTATATGGGCCTGTGGAGCCTGTGCTCCACCAATATTCTGGAAGGCGCGCCCAGCTCCACCAGTGTTTGAACTTAATAATTTGACGTACCTTTTGATGGGAACAATGGGCCAAATATTCAAACGCCTTTGAGTTGCAGAGATTTTTTTCCACAAGACCTTTTTGCGAAAAAAGTTGCGCTTTTGAGTGAGATTCAAAATAGATGCAGCGTTGGAAAAAAATGGCTTTGCGAGTTGTTCTCTCGCAAGTGCTTTTCCCTAAAATTTGGGGGAGGTGTCATGAATAATCCCGCAAGTTCACCACCACGAGCTAAATTCAAAAGTTAATTTGCTCGCAAATCACTATATTGCATGGAAATCACTTAAGACTGGTTACACTCCTCTTAATTATTTCACAGGAAGTATTTCAGGATAATCTCTGTATGTTACCCTTTTAATCATTTTAATGTATTTTGCCTGTCCACTTGTTTTGCTCTGTGTATATGCACTAGTCCTGTCTGATACCGTCCGATACTATTTTAGTCCAGTCCGATACTCTTTTAGTCCTGTCTGATACCGTCCGATACTCTTTTAGTCCCGTCCGATACTCTTTTAGTCCTGTCCGATACCGTCCGATACTCTTTTAGTCCAGTCCGATACTGTCCGATACTCTTTTAGTCCAGTCCGATACTGTCCGATACTCTTTTAGTCCAGTCCGATACTCTTTTAGTCCAGTCTGATACCGTCCGATACTCTTTTAGTCCAGTCCGATACCGTCCGATACTCTTTTATTCCAGTCCGATACTGTCCGATACTCTTTTAGTCCAGTCCGATACTGTCCGATACTCTTTTAGTCCAGTCTGATACCGTCCGATACTCTTTTAGTCCAGTCCGATACTCTTTTAGTCCAGTCTGATACCGTCCGATACTCTTTTAGTCCAGTCCGATACTGTCCGATACTCTTTTAGTCCTGTCCGATACTGTCCGATACTCTTTTAGTCCAGTCCGATACCGTCCGATACTCTTTTAGTCCAGTCTGATACCGTCCGATACTCTTTTAGTCCTGTCCGATACTCTTTTAGTCCAGTCCGATACTGTCCGATACTCTTTTAGTCCTGTCCGATACTCTTTTAGTCCTGTCCGATACTGTCCGATACTCTTTTAGTCCTGTCCGATACTCTTTTAGTCCTGTCCGATACCGTCCGATACTCTTTTAGTCCTGTCCGATACTCTTTTAGTCCAGTCCGATACCGTCCGATACTCTTTTAGTCCAGTCCGATACCGTCCGATACTCTTTTAGTCCAGTCCGATACCATCCGATACTCTTTTAGTCCAGTCCGATACCGTCCGATACTCTTTTAGTCCAGTCCGATACATCTTTATTCCCACCCAGTACTGTCTGATACACATACGAATACATATTAATAATAAATAGCTTCTTACAGATACAGATGTATATTTAAAGATTATTTGATATATTTTACATAGCCTAGTTTTTGCAGTGGCAGAACTCAAGTAGGAATGTTGTGAACACGAGCTGTTCATGGTTCTGAATGAGGGGTAGATGAACCTACTTATCTGTTTACATAATAATTCATTAATTAATATGTAAATATACATCTCTGTTATTTATTATTCATAGTTATTCTTATATATATATATATATATATATATATATATATAGAGAGAGAGAGAGAGAGAGAGAGAGAGAGAGAGAGAACTTACTTCAGCTATGTATATGCAGTCAATCATTATAATGTAATATATGTATATGTTCATTATTTATTGACAGAGATTAATTACTGTATTTTAAGTTATTCTGTCTATGCTGCTACTTTAAAAACGCCTTTATCTTAGTTATTGTTTATACTTTATCAGACTGTGAGTGACTTGAATCCCCCTGCTTGTTCAAAAATTAAAGTCGGTTTAATTTAAACGCACCATGTTTGTGCGTTCACAGCCAGCGAACAGAGCAGCAACACAGAGGACTTTCACAGTTTACCTGGAAACCGTTCGGTTTAATATTCTAAATTGTATTGTATAAAAATGTAATACAATTAAGTTTACTCTGTATCTCTGTGTTACTATTATTATTATTATTATTATTATTATTATTATTATTATTATTATTATTATTATTAAATGTAAGACTTGTGGTATAAGTAGAATAAACAACGAATTGCCATTGTATACGGAAAAATGTATGTGACATGGACAGGACATTTTTTTAGTGTATTCAATGGGGCTTCGTTGTTTATCCTCTGTATTTATTCTCTCTCTATATATATCCTCTATATACATCATTTTATAGGACAAATAATATATACTGTTGGCACAAAAATACAATACAAAAGTACACAGCGACAATCATTTTACATAAGGTAGGCATTTTATCCAATAGATATTGGGTTTACTGAAAATGTTACATTTTGTTGTTTAAAAACAAGGCTTTCAAAGAGATTATTTATTTTCAATTTTGTCTCCTAATACCAAGTATAGGGGAATCTGCCCCCTGCCCCCTGGGCACCACCAAAAATGTTTCAAACCCGGTGCCTATGTTTACAGTATATACAAAGGGGGCTTAAGTTTCCAGTGAAACCAAAATTCATGAAGAGAAAAGAAGGAACAGACAAAAACTACCACAGTGCTACTGTTTTGACTGCTTTAGTTGAGAATTTGACAGTCGAAATTAACTTCAACCGCGCTACAAGATTTTAAACAAATGATCTGACCTCCTTACTGTTCGATTGGGTTAACAATAATCCTGATGGCATGTCAGTGCCCAGCTGGGCAGACGAGCATTGTCAGGTGGGCAGTGTAGCCCTGACGGGCAGGAATGCTACCTGAAAGCAGAGGAGCAGACTTTCATCTGCTAGTTCAATGCAAAATAACTGAGGGCCTCGCTGTTTGATGTCTTCCTGCAGGAAGCAGCGACTGGGGCGCTACCATCCATTGTGTTGGTATTTATTTATTCTGGATTGATCCTCTGAAATGTAAAGCTATCTGGTTCAACCAGCCAGCAGTGATCTCAACATAGCTAGGAAGGCTTGAGACAAGTTCTAAAAAGCACAGATTTAAATGCAGTGTGTGCATAATAGTTCGCAAAAGAGTAACACTCCTTAAATAAACATGCAGACAGTGTCAATTAATGTGTGCAGAGCTGTTCTATAAGTAGACAAGCTTGCAATGGTTCTCATTTCACCGGGTTCCATTGACTGATGCAGAATATGAGAACATCAATTTACTGAGCATCATTTCAAGAGGCCAAGACTGCCATCTAATACTTAAATGTTCCTATTCAGATATTCCGGAATTCATATTAGGAAAGCACTATCTTCCCAATTGGCAGATAATATTGCTTAATTTGAGCATTGATTACACACCTCACTGCTAGAAATCCAGGCAACCAGTTAACCAGCAATGCCTGTGCCTGATTGCTGGCACCTGATCATTTCATTTGCACATTTTAACAAGTTATCAAACACCAGAACTGGGTGGAGGATAAGTCTGATTCCATCACCGAATTGGGATGGCATAATTCCAACAGGTATATAGAATACGCAAATCCATGAAACAAAATCAATAGTTTATTGATGGCACTTTGGATTACTTGGCATGAACAGCCACGTAATAACATTGAAATAACTGGATAATTACCACATTGTTCCTGCTCTTACATAATAACAGTGTAAATTACTGTGTAATTACATGAACAACATCTCACAGCAACACAGGTCATTTTCATGTAATTGTACACCTGTAGTTAACATGCTGGAGCAGTGTAGTGCAGTGTAGTAGTTGTACTAACACAGATGCAGACATCTGATACATTTTAACATGATTTGTCTCTGCTGATTATAGGTTTACATTTTGTATAGATAGGAATTAGCGCAAGACAAGTACATCCCCAGTCAGGCCAAAACTGCTCATCCTTCCCTGCGTTGAAAACCATAACAATAAGAACATCTGTCCTCTTAACTCATATTTTATAGGGCTGGCATCACAATCCTTTATTCATACTGACAGCCTGTGCAAGCTCATTCTGTAATGGGATTAAAAAATAGGTTTCCCTTGGATGTCACCATGTTTTTGTGCAACAGAAAAAAAACAAAGTTTGCATAGTCATGTATTGTCATAGTCTGAGTAGCACCATTATAGATGATTAGTGATGAAAATAAAAAAAAAAAACTACTCTACCTCCCCTATGAATAAAAGCTAGATGAAAATGGGGCAATACAGACAATTCCACTCAACTGAATAGAGGTGGAGTAAGGAAATGCCCATGGGTTGTGGGTAAATTCTGGATCCAAACAGATAAGAACTGTTGCTACATCACAAAAGTCGACTGTGGTGCGTAGGGTTAAAAACAATACCAAAATAAAGTAACGGAAACCCTGCAACTCACATATAAAACAAACTGTATTGGTTAAAAAAAACAATATTATATTCTTGATCCCACACAAACTGAAGAACTCTTCACCAGAATGTTTTATATCACTTTTACTACAAAGTATATGGGCTTGAAAATGTGCCGTTGTTTCAAAGAAACCTTACATTACCTTCACAAAAATGTAATCATCCTGCACAGAGAGTGAGTTATGGTCAATCTTGCCAAGGAATTGAGCAGTCACCATTTTGTCAGAGCAATTCTGAATCAAACAGGTCATGTAGAGGAAACCTGAGGGATCAATCAAAAAAACATCAAGAATTGGACGCTGCTTGAAGACATAGAAGAGGTAACTGTATCTATTAGACACCTAGTTAGTAGGCCACCCAGGTGTCAGATAGCTGGTTATGGAAATATATACATTCTCTGCTGAAATACTAATAGTAGAACTTTGACAGTCCCTTATAACATCTTACCATGATATATTTACACAGTAATATTGCACTTTACCTTGCTTTTACTAATACTTAAAACTTTACGATGTTTCACTGTGGTTTACAATACTTTTGCTATGCTCTCTGATACAGTATGCCTTTGCCATGTTTAACTGCTGCCTTTTAGAAGGAAAACCTTTACTAAGTTCCGCAAATACCACGGCCTTATAGTAACATAGCAGTAAAATAATTAATCCCAAAATACCTCCACATACAGTATTAATTAGGAAATGATTGAAAATCAAGATCTAGGGAATGAAACTAGCCTCCACACTTGATAGACAGAGATGTACAATATATAAATATAAACACATAATGTAACTTTATTGCGGTCCTTGTTCCACCTTTGAGCTTTAAAAGCGCATCTGCAAAGGCAATGGAACAGCTCTTCCATGCATGGATGAGTGGCTGTTCTCCTTGAAATGTCTGCTCCGCTGCTACACAGATGTCAAGTAGCATATTTCATTTCACAGCTCAGCTCTGCTTTGAGCCATCCACACTAAATGATAGAGCACGTACAGTAACTTCAAATGTCATTTTAATTGTTTTATTTACATGTCCTTTTTTAAAGATGTTTGCAATCATTTTAAGTGTTTCTAGCTTTTTATAAAAGTTCCCTATATCTGTCATTGCCTCTCTGAGCTTGCCTGGAGAAAAGCTGCCTCATAGAACAGGCTCCCTTATACCATTTAAATCATGTCACAATTTGACCTTTCACCTTAACTATTCTATATGAGTATAGAATAGCTGAGTATCTATACTATACAGTATACATACTACTGTTATTTATATCATGCACCACACACCAAAGACCAGTCCCTCCTTCCCAACTCATTGTGTAACACATCCCATTAATGCGTACAGTTCTATGCCCTAATTATTCTTTGAATAAGACATACAGTATGCACAACATAGAGTGCCAGCAATGCATTCGTCATACTGTAAACAAGCCTACACAAAGAAAATATTCTCTGGTAATAACTGTACCTCCACTGGCATCCTGCATTTCCATGTGTACAAGATCAGGATCAGCATCAACTCTGGCCACAGACCTGGAACAAACAGACACCAGTTAGACCAAGCTCTAGATTTAAAACAACACAATTATGGCTCTGGAACAATAACAATACACACGAGCTTTTCTGTATTCTATTTTGGTGACATGCAAACTTAATTATAGTGTTGTATTAGTTAGTTTATATTCAGGAACTACTATTAAACTTTAAAGTGTCTTTTATTGTCATTTGTTGTGTCGTACGTATGCACAGCATGACCTCTGTACAGAGGAAAGGTTGTACTGGAATTATAACGATGATTGGTACATCTCATTTACAGATCCACCATTGAATGGGGGTGGACTGTGTGCAGCCTCCAGTAGCCAAAGCAATCAGAAATTTGACCAGATTTTGGTATCTCTTTTAACTACCATTTGACAATTAAACGAACTAATACATTGTTTTTGTTTATGATAAATTGATGTTTGGGGTTCATTATGATTAAGTTTGAAATGTATAATTAATTCATGTTTTATTCATATGATTCAATTTCCATCACTAAGTACAGCAGCCGCTAAGTAATGAATGGAACTTATTGATGTAAATGTAAATGTAAAACTGTAATGTAAACATACAGAACCATCAATATTAAACTAAGCTAGAATTCTAAGTACTGAAAACATATGAATTCAAAACATGTCAGATTGTAGGTCCTCTGTAACTATATACACCAATACGAGCTACACCATTTTAAATCTAAACATTCTATGCCTGTTTTCTAGTTCTATTAATAAATATGGATAGGTTTGCATTCTTGGATTTAAGGATATTAAAAATGTATATTTATAACTTAAGTGGGTGAGACCAAATAATTGCCTCCCACCTTCCAAATAAATTGGGTCTTAACATTAAAGAAAATGATCAGATTGTGTAAATCCCAAACCAGCCGAGCTCAAACTTACTGATCCCAAACGTGCAGCCAGTGAATGATTTGCTAGACTGCAGCACAATGTTTTCTTTAACCTTCCTATATTCATTTCATTTTCCTTATGAGAATCAGGAGTAGAATTCCAATTTGGGATTACTAGAGGCATCCCAGGACTAGATTTTTTAATATGATACATATACATTGCTCACCCTTTATAACGCTTAGTGGGGAGCCATAGTTACAAGACCGCTATTTGTGTTCTGCCTTCTAATGAGTATAAAAGGGCTACTGTAATGGCATTATGGAGCAAATGGGAGCCACGATCCTACCGTGTTATAACCGATTCCGCACTATAACGGGGCGCGTTATAACGGGTGAGCACTGTATATGTACATGTATAACAATGCACAATTTTACTAGGAATTCCTCTGATTCTAACTACATTATAGCTGAGTATGGTTTTAAATCAGTGCCTACTTAAGTTAGAGAGAACTGTACTTTTAGCTTTGTGGTAAGATATATACATTATTCTCAACCTAATTCGTAAGATGTATACATTTTAAAATAGACATGGTTGGCCCCCTGCCAGTTTCAGTTGGTCTTTGTGGTCTGGTGCGTAGGTTTGACTGGTCTTGTATGTAAGTTGAAGTGCTTGTTAGAGCTTCACACTTCTTTGGTCCTTCAATTTGTGGTGTTGAAGTGGTGCATTAGTTACTATGCAGAGAAAACGATAAAAATAACAGACTGATGCAGAAAGAGATCAAGTCGAGAAATGAGCTAGAAATAGATTAAACTTTGATTAAAGAGAATTTCATTTTTTTGACAAGACCAACTTCCCAGTTGATCATGGTTTTATTATAACCTGACATGCGAAGGGAGTCTCTCATTGCTGTGAGAGATATTATCTCAAGTAGTTTGATTCAGAGGACCGCAACGTTCTTTTTTACTTTTGAACTATGCTGTTTGTTCTGTTTGCACTGTATGGCATCCATACACAAGATACGATTTACAGTACTAGAATTCTGACAAATCCTTACAGTGGATGATTCCTCATGCGAATAAACACCTTTTGTCCTTTACCTTTTTGAAAAATGGCCGTGTGGTTATAAGTTACAGTGCACTGTAGAGCAGGAGCGCTGTAGTACGACTGGGTTTACATGTACAGTGTCTCTGATTTTTACTCTAAAATGCAGAAATGTTGTAGCTGAACTCCATCTTATTTGCAATTCAACCTACCCTCATATGTCCTCTCAACAATTGATGGTAAAATCATCCTCATTAATACTGACAGAGGATTTACCACATGTCTATCTCTGGCAGTGTGCTACTGAAGTGCTGCGGTGTTGATGGCAGTTTGGAACTGAGCGTCCATGTTCTAAATGCTGTGTATAAGTATCTCAAACTCACCAGAAAAAGCGACCCTTTGTCACTCGTTCTTGTAGCAGAGTCCACTTCCTGCCTAAGTCTGTTGATACATAGAGCTGGATGGGGAGGGAAACCAGAGCTTTGTGAGAAAAAGAATAACTAAGACATAGTGGATCCTATTCACAAAACATTAACTTGTAAGTTATTTAATTTTTTTCTTTCAAAGTCTGTTTTTATGAATAAAACCTGTTTAAAATTCCTCATGACTGCTTTGACTTACAAAAACGACAGATAATGATTTCAGTTCCTGAGAAGCTTCTTTTTAGGAATATTCTAGTTTTTACCCTAAAAACTATTTCCCAGCTGAATTGAAAGTAAAGGCATGGTCTGGATGCGAACGCAAACCATGCAGTTCAAAGACGAACAACTTAACATTCAAATAAACAGCAAGCTCAGTAGTCGAGAGGTAAGTATGTGCCTTATGCTGATGTCAGTATTATTTACTGATCAGTTGCTAGCAGGAAATTAATTACACTACAATGATTGTTTTGTTCCACATCAGCGGTTTGTTGCTGTGGTTTTGAAGTTTTGCTTATCTGTTTGTTACCAGTACTGTCTTTTCTAATCCCTGATTAAAAAATGTGCAGAATACAACCTGAAACATGAGTCATTAATCGGGTATTACATATTACTGCCCTGCAAAAGAGCTGTATTGAGACATACAATGCAGCTACAGCAAACCTAAATGTAAATGCTCACATATTCTAGCGACTGTAGTAGAGGTATACCAGTGGTTCTCAACCGCGGTCCTTGGGACCCCATGTGTTTTCTAGTTTTTGTTCCAACTGAGCTCTCAATTACTTAATTGAACTAACAAATTGCTTAATTAGGCCTTTTTAATTGTTTTTCAGCTCTTAAACACTTGGAGATTTCAAGTTAACTGTAAAATCGGTTACTTTTTACAAGCTGAGAACAATTAAAAAGGTATAATTAAGCAAATTGTTAGTTCAATTAAGGGTTTAGTTAAGTAATTGAGAGCTTGGTTGGAATGAAATCCAGAAGACACAGTGGGTCCCAAGGTCTGGGCCTGAGACCCACTGAAATACACAGTATGTGCAGGTAAGATTACACCACCTTTGTAATGAAGAAGCTGCTGTACAATTTTTGTTATTTTTTCACAAACTTTTCCAGGTATATGCTGACCTACATGTTAAATCTGAATAAGATAATAATATCAACATCCCCCCCAACTAATAACCATTAAAACTACCTTACCCTTTTCTCCTTGCTGTAGGCTAGTAGTTTGTCTTCTTCATTCGGATGGAAAATCAGAGTCTCTACGGAGAATGTGAGAGGCTGTCTCTGAAAGTTGGTTCCCTCATCTGTGCTAATAAAAAGCATCGGGTCCCGGTCATTGATGGAAGTACTCACAAGAATTATCTGCAAAAAAAAAAAAATAATATACCCAGGTCAGGGATAAAAATACAGTTTTATTAATAGAAACCATGCTGCGTGGGTGGACTCAGTGCTCGAGCTGAGAGTGGGAGGAAAACAACAACAAACATCTGATTAAATACACGCCAATACTGTAAGTGTGTTGCCAGGCAGCAGCATTTCACAAATTGGTCAAATTTGGATTTATTTGTTTATTTACTTCTTATTGTTTTTTTTACCATCTTGTTTCCTGTGGCAGCAATAGAAACCTCCAAGTACACAAGAGGTTGACTTTTTTCAGATCTTTTTACAGCAGCCTAACGGTCCCAGAGTATCCAGTGTTTCTAACTGCAACTAAATCATCTTTCCCTGCCTATTATAACTACAGTGCTTAACGTGTCATATTAATTATTAAACACCATTAAGCTCAAATAATAACCCAAGCCAATTTAAATGACCAGAGTATTGCTATTTTCCAGTCACAGGAGATTGAAACAGTTTTCTGTATTATTCATACGCCATTTACCTTAGGCCAGACGTAAGCCTGTTTTAACCAGTTTTATTTTCAGTAAGTCAATTACAAATTGAACCTCATCTTTTTTTTTTATAGCCGTCACCCTTGTTGAGTGAAAAACATTCTTCCTTTCTTTCCCTGAGTTTAGAGAAACTTCCAAGTTGAAATCTGAAGAGGCACAGAGGAGGACTTTCAAGTAATTAAAAGCTCTTGGTGTAATCCACATGCTAAAGAGCCCCTTTGTCATTTCTTCTATTACATTTCCTGACAGAACTGCTCATGTGAGACTGCAGCTCTTTGCAAAGGAGTAAATAGAAATACCATTGTAATCACACAAAGTATCCGCGTGGAATACTAATTCACAAACACTACCTCCCCTAATTTATAGAGAGCTAAGCAGGCCATTGTTAGAAAAAAAAAAGTTATTTACTCGCTGCCTTGGAGGGATACATTTCTCACATTAAAGCCCATATTAATTCATTCTGAAGAAGCTAATAAGAAGGCAACATGAAAACCAAGCAGAGGAAGAGATCTAAAAAACAGACATTTCAAATCACAGAATAGCAGTGCTGCCTCCCAGGCTTAGACCGGGAATCTATATTGGAGCTGCAACCTCCTCCTGGCTGAGAACTCATTATATCCTCCCCTCTGGAGGTTCATGCAATAGACTTCCACAACTTTACTTACATTTTACTACTTGCACTTAATCTCTCTAGTTCTTATCAAAACCTAAGCACAAGTGTATCAAATGTAGTCTCCCACTTGTGTTGACTAATTTCTCTCCCAAGACGGAGAATTTACTGAACTAGCTATTGTGTTGTATGCCCTGCAGTGCACAGCGGCTGTATTTCTATTTCAGAAGCTAAACTGAGATTCTACTTTATGTCTTACTTGTTCTTGTTTATATTGAAAGAAACATTGTAAAGGCCCAAGTAAGAGCCCAAGTAAAACTATTATGTTACAGTGCATACCTTCTATGAATCAAATAACTAAAGAGAGACAGCTCTTATAGAATTAATCTATTCAACCTATTTGCACAAGCAAGATAGATACAGTACCAAAGTAAAAAAAAAAAAAGTTATTTAGGTACTCCTCCAAGTAGTACTTAATCAGTATTAAAAGTAGCATATACAACAGCATAAATATGAATTGATGTGAAATTACCCATAATTGAAGCTCAGTTGTATGTTGATGAACAGTCACTAATTATGTACTGTAACATATAATTGTAACCAAATACAAATGACAAGATGACAAGATATGTTCTTGCCTTTTTACGTCTTAAATATTTAGTAGAGCTGGAAACTAGCAATATGAGTCTTAAACACACTTAAGGTATAAATGGAACATGAGCATAAAATTGCAAGTGGAGTCACACAAGCCCCCCGACTGCCTATCTATTGGCCATTTATTAATTTATGACTGAACTTCATTCTTTAAGCTTTAATGTAATATCTTTTTCTGTCAGTGTGTAGATGTGAGGGGTCAGGGTTACATTTTTACTAGTCCAGGGAAGGGAAAAAACATTAACCTATAAACTCACATTGGTACCTACATTATGCAAAGAGATAACAAAAACTGCAGACCTTCAGATCTTTCCTTCTGACATCTTCTCCGCCGCCATTTTTAAAACTACTCAGCTATGATACAAGTGCACAAGCTAAAAAATGAATGATACTACCGTTGATATTTTAAACCACTAAGTTACATTAAGTCCTGATTTAGAAATGATCTTCATAATAAAAGCCTGCAAGACAAACAACCTTGACACTTTAACCATCAGGAATGTTAAAAATGGGTTCGATCAAGCCAGGTTAATTGAATTAAGGAGGTAAAACATTGTTGAATGCCTGCACTTGGCAACCCCAACTGAATCCTTGGCAAGACAGTAAGACCATTATATTCCAAAGAAAGCCTTCCTTCCACTCAGTACCTTTTGGTGGTGCTATGGTTCAAGCATTAAGAAAAAAGGTTTACACAAAACACTGACTTATGTAATGTTTTAGCTTGCACTCTATGCAAACTGTTTCATTTTTTCATACATATTATTCAAGTGATGCTTGGTCGACAAACAAATTACAAATTACTTTTAACATAAAGCTTTTTGGTATGCCTTACCCAAATACTTTTTTGGATAGTATCAAATTACAGCCCTGGCTTATAAATGAATAACAGCTGTCTATTCCAATGGGGTAGGGCGCACTTACTGTAATTAATCAAATTTAGCACTCCATCAAGCTTTTCGTGAACATGAAGAGGATTGTAAGAACTCAGCGAAAAGAGTCCTTTTGAGTCTGCTATGAAAAAAATGATTTAAAGTAGATTCTTGTGCTACCCTAATCTCCCTTAAAGTTCATAGAAAATGTGCAGAGCAGTTTTGCGATTTCTCATGCTTATCACATGTGCATACTATCAATTTACTGTTTAAGTATAAGTATATTTTTTACCATATACGTGATTTACTACTCTTTTATATGCTTGACTGTAAAGCTACAACGCTGTGCTTTAAATATGCTTTACTGTACTTAGCCGTGCTTTTACAGTGGTATACCACAATACATTTTTTAAAAGGACATCTTACTGCCTACAATGAAGTGATGCACTTATACATACATTATATATATAGTTGGGTACTCTGATGCCTCTGAGTCTCAGTGGGATCAAAATAGATTCCATGCACTTCGAGAAGGCAGGTGGAGCTAGGGAGAGGCCAAATGGCAAAACATGGAACTCGTACGTGGTTCCCTGAAAGGCGAACTGCAGGTACTGCCTGTGCGCTGGTTTTATGGGGATGTGGAAACAGGCGTCTTTGAGGCGTCTTTGAGGTCCACCATGGTGAACCTGTCACCTGGCCTGACTTACTGTAACAGCCATTGCACTGTCAATATCTTGAACCGCCTTCGGGTCGAGTATCGGTCTGAGGCCACCATCCCCCTTTGGCACTAGGAAGTACCTGGAGTAGAACCCTTCCTCCATCTCGAGGGGGTCTATCATGCGAATAGCCCGTTTTTGCAGCAGAGCTGTTGCCTCCAGAGTTGTGGGTCTGTGGCTAATGTTGTAGTCACACCCCGAAAGGGAGAAAGGGAGGGGGCCTGTGCTTGAATTGTAGCGAATAGCCGGTCAGAACGGTGGTAAACACCCAGATGTCTGTGGTGCACTGATGTTAATAGTCCAGATGGCTCACTGTGGCAGCAAACTCCTAGGGCTGTTGTTTTGTCTGTAGCTTAGCCTGTGCCTTCTGTCTTTGCACAGGGCGGCGGAACCTATTATGACCTCCATGGGGAGCAGCCGCTGGCCGGTCCCAAGCATCGCCTCTGGCAGTGGGCGCAGTTTTTAGGGCTGCTTGGCCCTTGGGCACCAGCTTGCCACTGGTTTACGTGCCGGAGTTGGCCACTTGGGAAGCAGACTGCGCATGGTGAGAGTGCTGCAGAATCTTGTCCACCGCTGGACCAAACATTTACCCTGGAGTGACCAGGGCATCCAACAGGGGTGCTTTGTCCCTCTCAGGCATGTGGCTACCAGCGCAGCCAGGTTTCTGCCTACAACCTGTCAGTTGAATTTGGACACACGGTGCAGGTTTTTGTTCACCAGGTCACAACTGCGTCACAGGCTCAAAGAGCATCTTTGGTATAAAGTATTCAGGATTCGGGTCAATAGGAGGTAAATACCCATTCAGTAATGGTTACATTTCATACTTGCCAGGGGTCAGCACTGTAATAATAAAAAAAAACTAAATAGCCTGACAGCATTTCCCCAAGACAACTTTTAAATGTAGGTGCCATTTCTGTTAGTACAGTAACCAATTTAAATAAACAAGTAAATAAAAACGCATACAAGGAATACAAAGATGAATATAAAATTCACAGCAATTAAATGCACACTGTAAAATATAGGTTAAAATGACTATCTGAACAAACACACTGGCCCCACATTGTTGGGATAATTGAGGTTTTACTGGAGTGGTATTGACAACAAAATAAAAATGCTGGTTCACAGATTTTGAAGTATGAATTATAGACACAGAAAAATAAAATTGTTTTTTTTGTTCTATATACCAGAAAAAAGCAGCACTTACAGCAATATTGAGTAACCATAACATTTGTGAAAAACTCGAGTTAAACAAATTGCACCCTAAAGGCAGAACGCTGTGTAGTAAGTGCCTTTCTTCAGTACTCTGGGTGCTGGATGCCAAAAAAAGCCCAATTTCATTACTTTTTCATTTCAGTACAGTACAGCACGGTAACTTAATGGATCAGAACACAGCACACGAAAGTGTGTTAACTGATAAAAGTATATTTTTTCACACTATTGATATTAGAAACCTCACTCCATTACCACATGTTTTGGTGAGATTGCAAAGATGAATGATCTTGTGATCCCGACATAACAGTTTGAAATGTCACATTACATAACACATTTCTATTTTTTTTTTCACTGTCCTTAATGTAATCCCAACACATTATTAGTTGTTCCTCAATGAATCCAATCATGTTTGTCTTTAATAATTTGTATTGGCTTCTGATAAATCCATCATCTCTTTTGTTTGTTAAATTACAGGTGATTCAATAAAAGAGCTGTCTAACAGTACCATATGAAGGTTTATCTGCCAAAAACAATAATTACATGATGCATGACACAGGAGAATAATAACTCCTGTGGGATTTTATGTGTTGTATACAGTTATGTAATATAAGTTTGGATGATCTTGAGCCTAGCATAAGAGCAAATAATTGCACTAATATAGTGGTAGCCACTACACAAAACTATTGGGCAAGATGTGATAAAACCTGTGTCCTATAATGTTTGTGCAATTTTACTTATTTTATAGTTAATTTTGCAAATTGTAACATAATTATTATTAACTATTATTATTATTATTATTATTATTATTATTTATTTCTTAGCAGACGCCCTTATCCAGGGCGACTTACAATCGTAAGCAAATACATTTCAAGTGTTACAATACAAGTAATACAATAAGAGCAAGAAATACAATAACTTTTGTTCAAGTGTGACAAACCACAATTCAATAATACAGCAGATAATACTAAAGACTGAAGTTGCTCTCATTAAAAAATGGATGTGAAGTAGGAAAAGGTATCTTAAAATTAGCAAAATCGGGTATAGGACTTGATACACATAGAAATAATTAGAATGTGACGATAGACAAGTTATTTCTGCAATGTAATCTAAGGTAGTTCCATTAAAGGTGAGACTTCCATAATACATATTTCATTTTTGGCCATCACTTGTTGGTAATATCCAATTTTTTCAACCCTTGTCCTTTGTACCTGAACCAGCTGAAAAGATATAAAGGCAATTTTCAAAGACCAAACAACCTATCTAAGCTTCAATGGCACATATACAACACAGCATAACAAGCATAACAGCAAAAGGTGTACAGCTGTCAGCTATTTACAATAGTCAAGCAACAGATACAGAGAGCACGATGCACAACGCATTATGCATTATGCATTACTGAAAGCTATACAACGCACATGTATAGTCTACATCACAAGCTGTTCTAAGCATGTGACTCTACGATGGCCTACATATGTCTTGGGTTTCTGCTACCTCTTTAAATGCAGAATGAATACCCAGTGAGTATATGAAACAGAGCTAAAGAGCTTGACCTTTTCCACTGGCTAAACCCTATCATGATTTTGACGGATCCTTTCTGAATATAATACATTATTTACCTAGCCTTTATTTCAGGTTTTGGCTGAGTAAAAAAAAAAAAAAAAGCTGATACAGAATATTATATCTGTTGGAGAAAGACATTACAGGAAATTACATCCAAGTACAAACTTTTATTTGATACAGACTGCATACCCAGGATGCTATGTCACAACTTAATATGTTGTGGGTGTGTCTTAAATGTGATTTATAAGGTAGGATTGCCAGCTGAGAGCAAGCACTTTGTAACTAACAAAAATAGTTACGTTTTAAAAACACAAATCAGCCATCAGATGTGGCTTAAATGAGAAACATCCTTAAAAAATTTAGAAAACACAATTTCCAACTCACCTATGTTTCTTAATATTATCATCAAAACATTTTTTTCTTTAATGAAAAACAATGTGGTGAACAAATGTGATAACCCAAAAAGGTTTCAGTTTTCAATTGCAAAAATGTACATGTAATTGTGGGTTATTAAGTTTTTGCAGGACCCCTTCAATTTTCAGAATTCGCAGCCAGCGATATCTTGTTTGTGGGATTTAAAAATTCCTTCATTGGGTATTATGGTTTTGTAGACCTGAGAAGGTATTGCATACAATATTGATCCTAAATTTGTTCAAATAAATACAATGTCCTTCTGTGGACAGGATGGCTTGTGGGTGACGTCAGACCAGGAAGAGAGACACACAGTACTGCGGTATGAAGTGCTGATGCGCAAGTTCATTGAAAATAAAAGGTGTGAACACAAAACAAAACACTTTTCAATAACAAAACAAAACGGCACAGTGGCCAAAATAAACAAACAAAACAAAACAGTGAACTAACACAGAAACAAGTAACGTGCTGGTTTAAAGTCAGCATGCATAGCCAGTGTTTTCTCTAGTATTTAACGTCACTCACATCTCTCGTTCCACCTCTCAACCAAAACCAACCTTGTGCATCCAAAACTGTGGGTTTTTATACATGTGACCATCTCCAGATTAGTAATGAATTAATCCATCTGGAGACGGTCACATTATACACAAGTTTAGCATGGATGGGAAATTTTAACCCCTTCCATGCTGTAAAATAATTAACAAAACATCATGTTTTTACACACTAAACAATACATTTAAATCATAATATACCAAATACAATACAAAAATGTCACAAACTACACACAGGGGCAGGGTGTACCCCGTCACGCCTTCACAGTCATATTTTCCCTTACTTGGGTGAATGAAAAATATTGTTTTTAGTCCGCTGCTGAAGCTGGAATTACATCCGTCAAGGTTATATATTTTTATGACTAAGGCGGCAGAAAGATTTTTTACCCAGTTTTTTACACAGTCTTTGTCACATACCCTGCTCTCTCTGATGAAAATGCAAGCAAACAAACATTAAATAATGATTTATGAGGCTGCATGTGACAAGATTGCAGCTTACAAGTGGAGTAAAATTATAACCCAATGCATAACTCTGTCCAGACAGTAAGGGTCACACTTCATAAGAAAGGAGGGATGATGGAATAATTAGTTTACCATGCTTTTCCATTGCTCGTGCCTTATGCTTTAACTTTACAACGCTTTACCATGCATGTCTTAAATTGACCTTGCTTTTCACTGCTTTACCATGATTTACCTGTGTTTTTGTTTTGCTCTACTACATTTCGCTATGGATACTGAAGAAACCTTTTCATAGTAATTAATTTAATAATTAGGGGTTCTAACTGTACTAGCTGCTCAATATTTATATTAAATAATTAGATTCCATATGCTGTATGGATCTGACCTTTAAAATTCAGTTGGTGTTTTAATTCTTGAATTTAATTCCTATTTTTGTTTCTGAGCTACCTGTGTCACTGAGCTTAATTAAGCCTTTTATAACATAATACAGTACCGGTCAGGCAAGTCTAATTAGCTCCCTCAGAGTTATTGTGGCAATCAGATTTCAAAAGGGGAGGAAGCCAACTATATTTGAGGAATGTAAATAAACTGGACAATGGTGTCTGCTTTCTGTTAAAGCTAGCAGAATGCACAGGAGGTTATAAAGGAATATATTAAACAGACACCAAGCAATGATTATTTACAAGGATCCAAGTTCAATTATGGAACACTAATGTTACCATAAGAACGGTTAGTCAATCAACTTTAAATTATTATTTTATTTTATTTTATTTTATTATTTTTTAATGTACTGTCTCTCTCTCTCTCTCTCTCTCTCTCTCTCTCTCTCTCTCTCTCTCTCTCTCTCTCTCTCTCCAGGCAGTCCCATCAAATTAAAGGCGGGTGACAGACATGACATGGAGACCTTATCCAAGTGGCCCCATGGCCTATCAGCTGCCTCTAATTTTGAGTGTGCTAACAAGCAGCACAAAGTCAGGCCTGGGTTGCTGTGGGGACTTACTGAGAGGGAAGAAAAAGTCTCACAGGCTAAACCTTCGGAGACAGTGTGCACTAGCCTGGAGAGAAAAAATATAAGATTTTGGATCCTGCCCCGTCATCTTTTATCAAGCACTTCCTTGGAAACATTCATTGAAAGAATGGCGCTTTCAGTGACCTCAATTCAAGAACAGGGGTCCAGTCGACATAACAAAATGATAGATGTGCTTGTCTTTCATTTTATTATTATTACTGTAAATTTTCTTTTACAGAAAGCAGGCATAAAGGAAAGCATTGTTCATCGTCAACTTCAAACAGATTCAGTATCATAAAATCTCCAGTGCCCATAGCGAAACAGAAAATCTCCAGTGCCCATAGCGACACACTCCCCGTGCAGCCTCAGATGATGACATATATCCACTAGTTATGTGGTAAATGTCAGCAAACTGCCTTTAAATCAGATTGATATTCCTATGCATAAGTATGTGTTAAGGTGCTTTTATCTTTCATAGACTTGTTGGCTGCCACAGGGCCAGTATAATAATGCAGAAGTTTGTGAGAGGATTATGGAAACCTGTTTTCTGTGTATTCTGTGTGCGCCATTGGGTTTAAGAACCAGCATTGTTCAGCCAATTCATTGGCATGGATAAATGTCACTGGAGCATCTGTTATTTGAGCAGTTCTGGGTGGCTCCTAGCAAAGCAAAGCAGACTTCATTCTGCATTGCTCTGACTCATGTAACGGCTGCAGATTTGAATGACTAGGAAAGTGAAGCCTTATCCCAGTGTGCTAACCAGTCCTTGGAAGCTCTGCAAGTCACGGTTCTTAAAATTTCTTTTTATTTGACAAGGAATGTCTTTTAAAGGTTTCTATCACCAGGATGGTCTGGATTACTTTCTTATTAATAATAAAATCAGTGCATGCAGCCCCATACTCTATTGGAAAGTTTGTAATTACGACCATGATTGTCAGTCATAAGAACATAACTGGCAGCAATATCAATACATTTCTTTAATGACTAATATTATTGAAAATACCTGTACCGTATGTAGAGATCAGAAAGCAATGGTGTCTTATTAAGTGATAAAGATGTTTGAAAAATGACTTTTTACAAATTATGGGCTTCTGTATCCAATTTGTGCTCATTTTGGGACAAGTAATGAATGTAACTTTTTTTACCATCCAAAAAGTGTAGTGACTAGCTCTATAGAACGGCTTAGTGTGTGCTGTATGTTCACTTCATACTTTGGTACATACAGTAAGCTTAGTAACAATCTCTTAGCAGATTTTAATATACTATAGAAGATGCAGAACATTTTTTAAATTACAGCCAATTTTCTGCATGGTACATTGCCCAGTTAACCAAAAATTACAAACATGTCTCTTTTTGATTACAACAATGCAACAACACAATTATGAGAATAAGCTTCTATTTTCTTTTGTGTTATGTATTTTCTCTTTTGTGCTGTTTCTTTTGTGCTGTCTCTTCCATGCACAGCTTCTGCTCAAAAGGTACATGTTCTAATTGTCTCTGGGTAATCAGTTTTATGCAGTTTGATGCACCTGTAGTTGCACCAATTACACTTATACCTAAAAGATGCAAGTATAATAATTTATAGGAGGTCTGTTTTCCCACTTACCACCCTTGCAACTGAGAATGTGTATTTCAAGTGTTTTTTTTTATCTTATATTGGATCATTAAGTAGCAGGATTTATTTACTGAAGTCTTGCCATCAACAGATGGACTCTGAAGGAAACAGTTTGTTACTAGTAAAATTCAGAATATTTACAGTACATTGGGGCTGATTTTCAAATGCTTGTGCTTTTCAAAACAGCTGTTACAAAACTAGAAAACACACCAGGCATTTCATTTAAGACAGTTTAAGTAAGGTAGGTTGTTTATTTCTCATTGTGTAACTGAGGTTACAAAATGTTGCTTTTTTGCCTTTTAATTTACAGAATATAGCTTTAAAATCATTCCAATTCTCTTTAGATCGGGACACGACTGGACAGTGCACATATCAGAAGCAGATTAATATTCGTCCTCTCTAAAAGATGTGGACTTTTTAATGAATTTGACAGAACATGTCTTGAATAGGTTTTTTTTTTGTTTTAGCTTTGTGGTTTTAACAGTTTTAGTCCTCCATTAAGTGACTGATCAATTCTCTTCCAATGCCAGATTGATGACTACAAACAGGATGCTCCAATCATTCATGATGCTTACAATGTGCCAAAGGCCATCCAACATCTCTCCAGATACTTCTGCACAGGATGTCTACATCAGCTGGGTGTTGGATTCAATTTGCCAGAATGAAGAGTAAGTTTATGAGAAAACCCTGTGTTAGTCCCCATGACAGAGTAGACAAAAGTTTCAGGGTTGCGCACATCTGTTTGGTCTGCTTTTGCAACAAAAGATTACAAATAGGTTGACATTTTGTCAGGATGTGTGATGATGACTATCAAAATATGCAGTATATCAGCCAAGTTTTCTCAGAGAATGTTTCCACTGTGTTTATTTTTTTTAGCAACTGGCAATAACTTGTGCAGTGCACAAATACACACATCACATACCAATCCCCAATTCTTAGAATGGAATTGACTCTCAATATTGTTTGTAGCAAAATCCATTAAGTCTACAAGAAACATGTTGAGTTATCAGAAATGATTTAGCTCTGTTGATTGGATTCCAAAAACAATAGTAATCTCAACCTTTAATGCACTTCCAAATAAAGAAGCAAATATAATGTAAGAAATAGTGGCACATTATGGTTAGAAAAAAAATCATTACTAAAAAGGAAGGTTTTTTTTTTTTATTATGGCAATACAATATATTCTGACATTACAGAAAAAAAAAATGTATGAATTTAAAAAGTCAAGTGGACAGATATAATGCACACATCATTGTAAAACACTTCTACATACAGCAGGACAGCTCACAAACAGGAAAGTAAGAATCATTTGGCATTTCTACCACATTATTTATTTTATTTATTTATTTGGCAGACATTATGGGCACTAATAGTTTCCAGACAATATTTTAACAAGGGGGAGAGAGCTAACTTGCCTTCTTTCTATTCTCAGCTGACCATTTTCTGAGTAAAGACTTTCTTACTGTTAAACTCCCTTTTTGAAGACCATGATACAAGCTTGTATGAAATACTCATTGGATTAATGCAAGTAGAGACACAAAGCACATTTATAGGCTTGTGTGTCAGACTACAGTAACAAGATGTGTTCGTAATACTTTTTTTTGCATCATTGCTTACATATGAAAAGCCTGTTATACTGTTCAGGAAATTATCAAATACATGGAAAGTAGTGCTGCTGTGGAGGGATTTTTCCACATCCTTTGGTTCTCTGCTTCCCACAGGAGCATGCTCTCCACAGGAAATTGGTCTGGATACTCTGCAATTGCTTACATTTCCAGTGTTAGAACTCATTGTTTAAGGTCTGCTTCAGACAAAACATTCTCTTATACAAAAAGGGGGGAAAAACAATACTAATTCATATACATCCATTTTCATCCAATCATTGAAGTTATATCAACTTTATACAAAAATGCGGGGTCTCTGTCTATGACTGGCCTTCAGAATCTTGCATCACACAGTGGTGCTCTTTTTCATATACTTTTTCAAATTGTTTTCTGTGTAACTGTATGACCCCAAACTTCCATCTGCTGAGGTGTTTTGTTTTTTAAAGACCAAACCCTAGCCCAGAGAATGTTAGCATTAACTACATAAAAAACAACACTGTACAAAATATTCTACACTGTAGGTACCTCAATCATAAAAAAAAATGTACAGTACATACAGGCTCATCATAGCATTGGTTTGCAGCGGTTATTATTATAACAGCTCAGATTTATCTTTGAAGAGCTTGAAATGAAACAGACATTGAAATCAAATATGTTTATTGTCCAGAAGGAGGGCAAAACTAAAAGTAGGATTCAGGTTTGATGTTGTAAATGTCCAGCAGGTAACTGTGAATAATAGAACACAGGAGCAATGCGCTTCCCAGATGAAGCCTTGAATATGGGTTCTACCCAGTCCTGTAAATATAGGTTATGGTGGGTACAGTAGGTTGGTAAATTAAATCAACCTAGAGCCTTTAATGTGGTGCCAGTCTTTGAACCCGTCTTGGCATTCACCACACTGAAAAATATACCGGTATTTATACATTTTTGGTAAAATGACATACATAATCTCCTACTTGGTTAATGTTGTGCAATTAATATGAAACTCTGACAGTAACTATATTACATATTACATAAGAAAAATAAAGAAAATGTGTTACATAATCGCAGTGAAGGAGTTTCTCTCGGGTTCATATAATTAAATCATTCCACTATTATTTACCTGCCCTTGCACAACCCACTCTCACTGTCTGCATGTACAATGTTATTGTATGCACTTGGATATGATCAACACATATGTCTCAATAAATAATGTCTGGACTCATTACTTTTGAGCTGACCCTCATTATTCAAATCAGCAGATGCTGCCTGCATAATTTCAGCCTTTATTAACTTGTTTTCACTGCCACAAGGATGGCAAGCAGATTGGATTTGTCTGAGGAACTGGGGAAGGGAGAGAATCTAAAGGAGTGTGCAAAATAGAAGTTAATGCTACTCATTGGCATTTAGTAATCACAGGGGTGTGTTACAGCAATCTCCTTCTTATCCCTATTATCTCTGCTCAATCACATGCTCTGATTCTACCAATCTACGCCAGACTTTATTTAATGTTAGATCTCTGTCTAATAAAGCTCCTCTGATCAGTGATTTTATTATGGAATATAACATTGATATTCTCTCCTTAACTTAAACTTGGCTTGGAACTGATGGCAATGTTTCCTTGATTTAGGCTTATTTTTTCCAGAAAGCACACTCTACAGGGTGGGGAGGTGGACTTGCCACTATCTTCCACACTGAACACAGAATCAAACAGGAAACTTTAACTTTAAATAACCAATTACCTGTTCATATTGTAATCATACATCAGCCACCTAAGTCAAACTCGCTACTTTTAGCTGAATTTGGTGATCTCTTATCTATATTGTTTGTCAATTATGATATAATTATTTTATTGGGTGATTCTGACATTCATGTTGACATTGAATCTGATTCTAATTCTTCAGAATTCTTTAGGCTACTGGATTCCCTAGATTATGTCCAGCATCTTAAAGGTCATATGCATAATTGTGGCCATACTTTAGATTTAGCAATTTCCCGTGGTTTAGTTGTTCAAAATTTCCTAACTATTGATCTGATCACCTTGCCATTCTTTTCGAGGTTACTCTGCCTAAGTGTGGAATGTACAATTAAAATGCGGGTAGTTAATTCTTCAACTGCTGTAAAGTTTTCTGAAGCTTTCATCGCCACTTCCTCAGTCTTTAGCATTAGACGAGTTGGTTAAGACCTACACCTCCTTGACTAGTAGCTTAGAAAACTGGGAGAGTGTCTTTTAAAAGAAGCTTGCCATGGTTTAATGATATGACTGTCATATTGAAATGTGGTAAAATACAGGAAGGCTCTGGTGTTGGCTAGATCATCATATTATTCTAATTTAATCTAATCCAATAAAAAAAAAATCCTAGATTTCATTTTGCTTCCCTAGATAAATTAGTAAATCCTCCCCTGATACTCCCACCCTTAACACTGGCTCCTCTTATAGCTGCAATGACTTTTTAAATTATTTTCAAAATAAAATTCTTTGGAAATCAGATTCTACAAACTCATTCTATCATGGGGGATTCCTCCATAACTGTACCAATTAGACCCGTTAAGGCTACTATGGAGGCTTTTTCCTTGATTACCTTACAAGAACTGACAGAGCTAGTCCGGCATACGAGACCCACTGCATGTGTTCCTGATCCCATTCCTACTAAACTATTAAAATATGTTTTTTGTGTTATTAATACTCACATTTGAAAAATTATAAATGGATGACTTACCTCCGGTATAGTTCCCTCAGCACTTAAGGTAGCTGTGGTAAAGCTGTGCTCAAGAAAACTAACTTGGACCCCAAAGTCCTTAATAATTATAGGCCAATCTCCAATCTGGTTTTAGCGAGAGTTGTTGCCAATCAATTACACAAATTTCTAGCTCTTAGTAGTGCTTATGAAAATGTTCAGTCTGGATTTACATAGCATGACAGCCCTTGTTAGAGTTGTAAATGATCTGTTCATAAGCTCTGAATCAGGCTTTCCTCAATTTTAATTCTCCTAGATCTAAGGGCTGCTTTTGATACTGTGAACCATTCCACTTTATTAAATCGTCTTGAAAGCTCAGAGGGATTGCCAGGAGGTGTCCCATCTTGGTTCACATCTTATCTTTCCGATAGCTTTCATTTCGTTTTGGTTGAGGAGGTGAAATCAGCATTGTCTGAAGTTGTGAAGTTGTCTGCGGTATTTTCTATTTTAGGTCTGTGACCGGGTCTTACGTCACTTGCGTGGATAGCCGCTGTTTACAAACTACAGAGAGACAACTGGGGGTGGATTTGAAAACGCCGGCACAGGCGCGCTGGTTTTATTCACAAACAAACAGAAAATGAAAGTAAAGGTGGTCATGTGACGTTACCAGCCATGGTAACGCACAGAGGACACATACAGCAAGCTGTACAAAAGGCAAAATAAAACACAGTACAAAAACTACAAATAAAAGGTGCCCCAGAGGGCGAGCACTAGCCTTAAAACGAGGCGTCCCGCTCCAGGAACCGGCTACACTACGTAACCCTCGCTATACATCACATGGGATCACAATCCCCTAACTAACCTACTCACGATCCGGTATTCATACAACGACTCGTGCTGCTTCATACGGCCTTGGCTGGGCATTGCCTTCACAAGCACCGCTTGCAGTCTCAGGGTTGCGTAGCTGTCGTTCCTGCAGCGCGGACCCTCTCCTCCTGAGTATACGCCGCTCCCCTCTGGCATGGCGTTACAGTCGCCTCGAACAATCTCCCGCGGATGCTTTTAAACTGACGGACACTCAATCAAGACCCGCCCACCTGCTGATTGAGGTCCAGCACAGCCAATCACTTGCTGCTCTTCCTCTCAACCAAACCTAGCAGGCAGCAAGTCTCAATCGAGCGCCCGTCTGTAAAACAATAATTCAATTAAACAAATCAACTCCAAAACGACATACAATAAACCCATTTCCCCATACAAATTATATCCACACTAAATACACGTGCAGGGCAATCGCCCTGCTACAAGGTCCTTTGTTATTTTCATTATATATGTTACCTTTAGGTGACATTATCCACAGACATGAAGTGAACTTCCATTTTTACGCTGGTGATGCTCTAATACTTCTGCTGGGGTGTTATTAGCTTTGACCCTGCTCTATCATTGGAGACTCACATTAATGTTATTAATGTATCTTTTTATCATTTGAGAAATATAGATAAACTTAGACCTATTAGTTCTGTGCCTGATGCTGAAAGACTAATGCATGCTTTTGTTTCATCTAGAATTGATTATTGTAATGTACTTTTCTCTGGTATCCCAGAATGTGTGGTGTCTCGCTTACAGCTCATTTAGAACACTGCCACTAGAATTCTGACTAAAACCAGACAGTGAACATGTTACTCCTGTTCTGGCCTCTTTGCGCTGGCTCCCTGTGCAGTTTACAATTGGTTTTAAGATTTTGCTTTTAACTGAATGGATTAGCACCCAGTTACTTACAAGAATTATTGACCCCGTATACTACTAAACGCACTCTTAGATCACTCTTAGAGCAGGGCTGCTGGTTATTCTTAGGGTGAATAAAAATAATACAGGATGGAGGGCCTTTTCTTGGAGAGCTCCTAAATTATGGAATACTCTGCCTTCTTCTGTCAGGGAAGCTGGGACTCTTACTGTTTTTAAATCAAGATTGAAAACAAATCTATCTTAGTTTTCCTATTTCACAATCAAAACTGCATTTTCTTTTTGTTCTTTTTTAAATTCTAATTTTATTCAATTTTTGTTGTAGATTTTTTAAATTGTTATTTCTAAAACAAGCTTTTTTTACAATTAAAACCAAATTTTGCATTTCTTTTTACATTTCTGTTTTTATCAAACTCTGTATCAGACTGTTTTTAATTTAATGGTTTAATTCTTCATTTGTGTGTGTGTGAAGAAGTGCTTTGGGATCCTTGTGATGAAAGGCACTATAGAATGTAAATTAAATTGCAAATCTCCTAAATGGTTGGACCTCATTAGAAAACACAAGTGTTAACTACTGTAACTACACATCTTAAATATAATATTATCTACCATGGCAAACGGCAAACTGCTCACTTTCTTCCTGTTTACTAACTGTTACTTGTTTACATGACACTAAATTGGAAACACCCTTGTTTATCCAGAGCCTCAAGTTTTTCTTTTTTTTTAAATTAAAAAACAGATAATATACCATTCTGTTTACACAGCACATACAATATAACATCACTTTCAGAAAATAACTCTGAATCTTATTTCTATGTGGATACTACTATGACTCTGTGGGGGAGATAACTGCCTTTAGCAACTGAATGTAAAATATATTTCTAGTCAATCACAGTTAACACAGACAGAGAGCAGTATCTCTGCGTTGCATATTAGGTGAAAGGCTGAACGGTCAACCACCACAGAAGAATACATTTCTTAAGCAAATGCATTTACATTTTAGGCTGTGTCGATTTCTTGGCCTCATTCAAGCTCTCTTCTTTCTTGGACACTCAACAAGCACTGGACATCCCACTTGACTACATGCAGCAATTTACAATACCTAGCTTGACATGATCCAATTATGCGGTCTAATCTGTTGTTTCATTTTACTCCATAATTTCAGGTCATTTTAATGCCATCTTATTAGCTTTATTGTGTGCCTAAAGAAAAGAATGATGTTTAATCTTTTACTTAAAAAACAACAATTTGACTTCATATTTTCCTTTTTTGCTTACTACCAATGAGACTGTATTAGCCCTATCTCGGTACCTATGCTTACACTGCTTATTTTTCCTAAGTAGGTGTATTGATTTTCTCCCCAATTTATGCTCTCTCACTGCAGCAGTTCCACACACAGCTCAGGAGATCAGTCAAATCCAGTTTTACCTCCCTAACCAGCAGGAGCACCAGAGCCAATGCGAAGCTCCTTCTGGAATCCCCAGCGAAGACCTGCAATGTAATACAGCCAGCACGTGCCAGTACTTTTACCAGGTGAGCCACCAAAGAAACCCTCTACATTTTAATTTGTAATCCTTGTATTTGAGTGTGAGCACACCTCAAACAATATATGCCATTTTTCTTTTTTTACATGAAGTCAATTCTCTGTGACATGAGGCTAATATTTGCCTTACCCAGTATGTGACAACTCTGAATCTATATGTAGAATTGGTTGCAGTAATGCAAAGGCATTGGTTCCAAGTAATCCATTTGTTTGCTTTCTGATTGAAAGTCGGCTGTGGTGGTTGGGAATGGGAATTCAAGAACGTTTAAGCACTTAAGGAAGAGAGAATGCTTTTATTTATCTATTCATGTAGTTTGTGTTTTATTGATTTTCTTATAGCTTTACCTTGCAAACAGACTAATGACACAAAAGACACAGTGGATCATCTATGACAGGTTCTGAGGAAAAGACAAGAAATACTTTCAATTCACTGCCATTCCAACAGCAGCCACCTAGGTGGAAATGGTCTGTGATCCACTGCCTTAATAGCTTGCTGTTACGTAAAGAAAACTGTATGTGATTCAGTTCATCAACAGTTTAATTCAAGCACTCAATGATAGATTCTGAGGTAAAAACGACATTATTACAAACAAAGAAAAAACAAATAATTGAATATAACACAGCAATATCAGTCGATTATTTGGTACAGTATGTCTAGTTGAATAGTTTAAAGTTGGCTCAAGTGGCTTGCCATGCATTCAAACTAATAAAGAAAGTAACCCTACCATCTCGTTGTACAGCACATGCTTGTCTTAAAAATAAATTAAACTGAGGATTCCAGACAATACCATGCGATTTTTCTAATTTAGTCAAATGTAATACAGAAGCAGGACTTCTTTTTGTCAAAAAAGAAAGGATGGAAAATAGTCTTCATCAGCCAATTAAATGTTAGGATAGAGAGAATCAGCCAATTCAATCTGGTTGTTTTATTTGGGATAGCAAAAACATCACTCCTCACAGACCAGCAGAAAAACTATTTTAGTTCAGTTCTGGATAAAAATGGGTTCTGAATCGATATGAATCCTAAATACCCCCAAATCTGTTAGGTTTTACAATTCTGTTTTTGGAATTTTCCACATGCCTAGTTATTTGTAATGCACTTTGTATAATTACCATGATGATATAAACAGTTAAACCATCATTGAATTACTGCCAATTACTGTCTGTTTTACAATGATAAACATCTTTCTTTTTGTATTGGAAGGGATCTTTTGTTGTTCCAGTTTATAGTCCCTGCTTGACCCAATAGAGAAATGGTGTCAAGCCATGTCCAAAACAATGTGCAACAACAAACAAGCATTCAATAGATCACTGCCTGGAGCCAAAATAACACAACTGACACTGGCTGCTTTCTGTCCCAGTGCAATTAAGACTGATTTATACAAAAGACAAAAAATCTCTCATATTGCAGTAGTAATGGTTCGCAGATAACAGTCTTCTGCCCAAAAAACAAGATACGCCTGTAATACAGGTCCACTTTGTTGAAGTGTTCCATTTATTTTTGCTTAGTCTGCTTGTGCTGCAGTATCTGGCATACTATATTATTTGTCTGTGGAGTTTATAATTATGGTTTGGAAAATGTAAACTTGATTAATCAACTAAGTCAATCTTTGCTGTCACCTATAATCGGCTTTATAGTTTTAGGAAAGCAAAAAACTGTAGTCAGCGTTAAAGTGGCTTTTAGCTATGGCCTAGTGTGTGTGTTTATTGAGGCCTGACTACATCCACATGGAAACGGCATCACCAGGGCAATAGTGCATGAGCTACAGTCAGCGGATTTGTGAGCAAGCCTGCTTTTTTGCTCACTTTCTCTTGTTTTGTGCTTGCTTTGTAGGCAGTGACATCTTGAAGCAGACAAACAGACGTGGCTGAAACGGTCTGATCATTGGTCTGCAGCAAGTCCACAAAGGCATTATTACATGGTAAGCTTGATTCCAAATCCCTTACAGCCTGGTGTGATGGGGTGCCAGCTCGCTCCTATAATTTGTGTTTATTATTGTTATTTTTACTGTTGTTTTTCTTAGAATTCTTGTTTGTTTTGGATTGGCAGGGAGGGGGTGTTTGTTACATGATTTTTAGGTCTCAGTCTAATTCGGTAAAAAAAAAAAAAGACCAGCTTTTAATTTAATATTGTTTCTTGAAGTAGATTGGAGTCATATAATGGTTTCAATGCTTTATTAATATGACCCTTTATATTCTTCAATGTGGACCTCCTTCATACACACAGATTTTTTTGTTATATACTTTGATCTATCAAAAGTAAAATAAAAAAAAATCCATAAAGATAAACTAGCAGTATGTTACCCTTTGTCACTGATCTGCTCCAGGGCAACAGTGCTGGATACCTTTGACCTTTCTGACCTTTAACCATCTCCCCCAGTGCTTGGTCGTGCCCTGATCAACTAATGTTAATATGTGTATGAAAACTACTCTTCTGATTCACTCTTTACAGTCTGAACAATGGTGGATAATGCTTTGAATAAAGCGATCTGTCAGTTTAAAGTCTATTAATTAACTCTGCTCTATACTGCCATACATAATACTCCCCAAGGAAACATCGTTATGTGATTATCTGCTGAAACATACTTTGTCGTGCTAGATTTGTCCCTCATCTTTATACATATTTAAGAGAAATTAACTCAGAAATAATTATATGAATGACTGAATAACACAACCTGCGATTAATATTGAGTGCCCTAATCAAGAGACTCTCATCTCTGCTGGGAAGGGAAACCGCCACTGGCAGACTCATTTACTCAACACTATTTATGAGCACGAAAAAATATAAAGGAATATATTACAAGTTAGTGAGTATTATTGGGTTAGATGATTACTGTAGATATACAAACTACAGGTTCTACAGTATATTACCAGCAGCAGAGGGGCTTGTTATTCATGGCTCCAGCTCCAGGCAATACCAGGATTGCCTTTGGGAGCCTTTGATTGGCAGAAAAGGGTCTTGTCTGAAATTCGCCCTCCTGATGCAAGGGACTGCTGAATTAGGAAGAGGTGACTTTAGCGACCGACATCTTGGTAAGGGAAAATGGTGTGAGTGCTGCAGGCTCCGGACCTCTTGTTAGACCTTTTGTAAACACCTGAACAGGTAGCATTGATGTGGCTGACTACAGGGGCAGGGCTTGAAGTTGGGAAGGAGACCAAAATGAGGGTGAACAAGGTTTTAATCCTGTGCTGTTTTACAGAACTCTGTTATTTGGATGCAGACCTCTACGGAGGGGATTTCTCTGTACAGTGACCAAGGGAAACCAAGGAAAGGCCCTTGGAAAGACGGACTGTGTACATTTCTTTACTAAGTGCGCTGCAATTCTACAGCAAAACCTGTTCACCATTGTGTAAATACAAATTCACTGTAAATAAACGTGCACTAACGTGCTAAACCCAGACATTGCTGTTGACGTCACGTTATTTCCACGGTACCCAGTCACAGAGCCAAATACTTGAAATAGGGTTTGCTAGATAGACATAAAAAATGTGGACATGTTAAACTATAACTAGCTCCCTCTCCTAACCCATAATAGTGGAAGGCACCAATTCGACAATGCGAATTACAAAAAGGGTCAAGTCAGCATTTCTAGTATGACTCATCCTGAACTCCAAGCGACTGTGTTTATACTAGGTTCTTAACAGGTGGGTTTTTTTTAGGATTTTTTTTAAAGCTAAGAAAGTGCCACATATTATAACATGTAAGCGTTTGTAGCAGGGCAGGTGCCCTGCACATGAAGAGAGTTTTTTGTGTATAGATGGGAGTGGTATTGTGTAAATGTGTGTAATTGTTGTGGTTAATTTAATGCAGTACCTGACACTCCTGGGAGAGCCTGCCTGCTGTGTGTGATTGCCAGCTGTAGATAATCAGCAGGTAGGTGTGTTCCAGCATGGCATCAGGTATAAAGAGGTCCTGTTTGTTCACCTCGGGGCTGCTGCAAAGCCAAGGACAACGGGCTGAACACGTCCATGCTACCCGAGCATAGAGACCGAAATATGTTGCTGAAATCCTCTGATCGCCGTGATGGTGAACCAGGATTGGAGCCAAAAGAAGCTGCCAAAACCGCCGACGGCCGGAGTCGGGGTTTGTGTTGATACATAAAGATTAGTTCGGGGATGGTAGATCCCCATAAAGTATAGCGAGGTGAGCAAGCGGGACCTGATTTAGGGAGTAGCGCACACCCTTTTTACGGCACCTTTTATTTTATAGTTTTTTGTATTGTGTTTTATTTTGTTTTTTTCGTATGCTGGCCATATGTACTCAGTGAGCTACCATGGTTGGTAGTGTCACGTGAGCTGTTCTGTGTGTGTGTGTAAATAAATCCTGCGCGCCTGCGGGGCGTGTCAACTTCAACCTCTGTCTTGATCTCCTGCCTGTCACTCAGCAGCGAATGCACGCACCCACGAGCAGAACCCTGTTACAGCGTTATAAAAAGTTAAGCAATATTAAAATGTTTCCTTTACTAATGACTTTGTTTAGTTTTTATACACAGTCAGTCCCCATTCAGTATTTATTTTCTCATTACAGCTCTAAGAGCCTCAGCACACCAATGGCGAATTACAGTCCATGGAGAAATCTTTGCCCCCGGCTTAATAAGAAAGGCAAATACACATAAAGCAGCAGGATGCTAGGGCAAGCCTTCACTCTATTCAGTGATCCACCATGCGTGTGAGGAATACCAGTGGCTTTACTGACCAAATCCACACTGTACTGGGCTTGATTAAAATAATTAAAAAAAAAAAAACTCTTTGTGTCGGCTTGAGCTGCAGAATTAAGACTTTCTTTAGGCTCAACAACAAACGCTTGTGTTGTAGCACTGACAGTGTTACATCACAAACCAGAAAACTGTCTAAACATTTTCCTGCAGCATCTATTTTTCAGCAAAAAATATCTGTGCTTTTCTATTTCTGGATTTCTTGTAGAATTGCCTATAGAAAGGACAAGGTAGTTTATTTTCTATCCACTTTAAGCACATCTGCTAGGCATATGATTTGCTCTTTTGCTCTCCAATCTCAGTTTCTGAACTATTTCTCTCTTTCTTCAACTCAAAACCACCGTTTTTTTGTTTTGTTTGTTTGTTTTAATTTGAAGCATTCCCTGTGGATTTACACTTCATGAATGCACAGCAAGCAACTAACACACTTTACTGAACACACACAAAACAGGATATGCCATAGCCTCTGTCCACCATCACGGCTGTAAAAACATCTGCTGTATGTACGGGTAAACAAATATTCAATTTACTATAAAAGATAAAGAAAAGACAACAATTTTCCTGCATCACTAAACCACACATTATACATCATGTTTTTTGTGTTTTTTCACTTAACCCCTAGGACCACTTTAAAATCTTAAATTGCAAATACCTAGATATATTCAAGGTATATAGATATATTAAATAGTTTATTTGCAACATCTTAACTGCGTCACAGTCTACTCTCACTGGTGCATGTCCTTTACTTGCCCTTACAACAGAACTAAACTTACTACACAACAAACCCAGGCTTTTACAACCTTGATATAAGCAATAAAAGTAGTGGGCATATACAGACCAAACATAAAAGGAAAAACCTGACATAACACTGTTTTTGCATGGGGGTTTACATTTTTTGTCCAAAACCCTGAATTAAAAGTCCCTTCTTCCAGTACCTGTGACTAAATACAGCTACGACTGAACAAATCCGGACCAGCTGTTACTGGAATTATTCTAAATTAATCTTTATCTTTCAAGTTCATGCAAACAACATCAGAAAGTGAGATCTGTCTGCCCGAGGCTTATCCAATGTTTTTATTGTTTAATGGCTTCTTGTTATCCTCCAAATCTGTGGAACAATTCAATTACAATATATCATTACCCAACACACATTGACACTTATTCCTAGTTATTACTACACGTGGAGTACACAGAACTATGACAGCTGTTTCATAAGGTGTTCTCCAGCTGTGCTCATTTTTAGAACACTGAGCACTGGGAATTCGCTGTCAATTGTTGGTGCACCTTTAGGAGATATGACCCCAAACTATCATTCATCCTCTCCATAGAAATGGGAACGGAAATTGAATTAACATTGGAAGGATTAGTCAATGCAATGGACAAATAGTCGTCTTTGAATGCACCTGCTGTTCTGTAGTTTGGGGCACAGTCAATGGGCTACATGCTTTATAATCGTTAGAGAAATGAGTTCAGAAGGCTTCAAGCCAATTTTATACCTTATTCAACATAGGAATGAACCGCTCATTGTTGTTTCACTGTTAGACCCCCATGCTCACATAGATACCTATGTTTGCTCTTTTCTTTAGCCAGGTAGATGTGAAAGTCTAACAAAGACATGTGGAGCTTGAGATAATGACAAATGGAAACTTATAATTCTGATTCGGCTATATCCTGCAATGAGGAAAGCACTGCTTTCAGCGATACAAGTAAAGTAAAATTGATAGCATTTTTGAAGCACAATATTTTCTATTTGACTCCCCTGAGTAGTGTTGATTTGGGTTAAGCTTGCTAACACATTGTAGCAGGGCAGGGCCCTGCCTGTAAATATTGTTGTTGTGTGGTGATTTGGTGGTGGTTGGCAGGGATGGGGTTAATTTCCTGTCCCTGCCAAAATACATGTGTGTGTGGCTGGAGCTAATTGAATCATTGATAATTAGGCTCCAGCCACATGGTATAAAAAAGGGGAAATTCTTTTGTTTGGTGGAGGTGTTTTGGGTGAAGTGGTTGTTTGTTGGTGCTGTGTTTATTTTGAAAAAGAACTGTAGTGAAAGCGAATGCTCAGCCTACTTGTTTTGTTTTTGTTTAACTGTTTTATTTTTGCTCTGTGAGCAGTGTTTTGTTTGACTTTTTGATTTATCTTTTGTTGATTAAACAGCACAGAAGCACGTTAACTGCAGTTTCCTGGTTTCCGAGTCTCTCTGCCTGCCGATTAACATCTGGGCCCACGACGCTACCCTGTCACACACATGTTGTGCAGATTTCTGTTAACAGAGTTCTGGTAAATCACATTTGTGTACAGCATACAGTAACTTAAACGGCACAGAAGCTGAAAAACAAAAGATAGGACAACAATGTTGTAATAGTGAACATGCACACTTGAACAAATTATAGGAGAATTTCTGAGCATTATACTATATTTACAGGGGTTCACATAACTGGTACGCAGGTATGCATGCACACCAATAAAAAAAAATGTGGAAAGCAGTTTTCATATAGGCAGCGAGGGTGAGCAAGGTCAAGCATATTATCTGGCTGTGACCCATACCTGCCTAACCTCCCGATTTTCTATTGAGTCTCAAGATCTCTGGGATCTGTCAACAATCATTCTCTTTAAATGGACACCTGAAGCAACCAATGATAGCAGGGATCTCGATTTAGCTGTCCATTCAGAGAAGAGGGATGTAGTTACAGGGCGTTGTGGAAGCTCGCTGACGCTTCGCTTCCCAAACTGAGCGTGGATGAGATGTAATAGATCTATGTTTGAGAGTCATTACATTTAAACATGAGTTTTAAAAAATTACATTACTTAAGCATTTTACTTAAAACAATATTTTTTCCCCTCAGTTATATCCTTAAAAACAGTATCTCTACAACAATGAAGGGTATAATCTACAAAAGTGAATGAAAATGAAATTAAATGGGTTCAAAATGACAGCGAGTTGTTCTTGTTTAATCAAGTATTGTTTTATCTAATTATATGAAAAACAGTACTACCAATCTGTTTTTTAAAATATATTTGAAATGCAATCTTATGTCTTGAGACAATCCCCCTGAAGGATATTTTGCTTTAAAAGATTCACAGACAGCCTGTTTAAAGAAAGGCTTTACAGCAAATGCTCTGTCTTACTGGTCTTATCATATACGGTATTTGGATTGTTCCTGTCTCTATGTTTAAAATAAATCCGACATAATCCTTGCATGTTGGCTTAAAATGGCATATGGATCAGCTCAATATCTGCTACAAACATATGACTGATTCTGGAAACACATTTTTGCATTCGTGATCACATTGTGCACCAAATCATATAAAGGCACACCTTACATTTCCTCACATATAACCCTAACTATAATTTGTAATGAAATGTAATCCTTTCATTGTTACAAGCTGCAAAGAGGAGACTCGTCTCAGATATAAATCTGAAATACTGTAAGGCATTCTGGGCTGCCATGTACTACTGTTTGAAGGCTCTGTAATTCTTAGAGAAATCACCTCAGGGAACAGCAGTAACATTGCTGTTCTATAAATCACCACAGGGAACAGCAGTAACATTGCTGTTCTATAAATCACCACAGGGAACAGCAGTAACATTGCTGTTCTGTAAATCACCACTGGGAACAGCAGTAAGATTGCTGTTCTGTAAATCACCACCGAGAACAGCAGTAACATTGCTGTTCTGTAAATCACCACAGGGAACAGCAGTACATTGCTGTTCTGTAAATATGTGAATCACCACAGGGAACAGCAGTACCATTGCTGTTCTGTAAATCACCACAGGGAACAGCAGTATCATTGCTGTTCTGTAAATCACCAAAGGGAACAGCAGTAACATTGATTAACTGTAAATCACCACAGGGAACAGCAGTACCATTGCTGTTCTATAAATCACCACAGGGAACAGCAGTAACATTGCTGTTCTATAAATCACCACAGGGAACAGCAGTAACATTGCTGTTCTGTAAATCACCACAGGGAACAGCAGTACATTGCTGTTCTGTAAATATGTGAATCACCACAGGGAACAGCAGTACCATTGCTGTTCTGTAAATCACCACAGGGAACAGTAGTACCATTGCTGTTCTGTAAATCACCACCGAGAACAGCAGTAACATTGCTGTTCTGTAAATCACCACAGGGAACAGCAGTACATTGCTGTTCTGTAAATATGTGAATCACCACAGGGAACAGCAGTACCATTGCTGTTCTGTAAATCACCACAGGGAACAGCAGTATCATTGCTGTTCTGTAAATCACCACAGGGAACAGCAGTACATTACTGTTCTGTAAATCACCACAGGGAACAGTAGTACCATTGCTGTTCTGTAAATCACCACAGGGAACAGCAGTAACATTGCTGTTCTGTAAATCACCACAGGGAACAGCAGTAACATTGCTGTTCTGTAAATCACCACAGGGAAAAGCAGTAACATTGCTTATCTGTAAATCACCACTGGGAACAGCAGTAACATTGCTGTTCTGTAAATCACCACAGGGAACAGCAGTATCCTTGCTGTTCTGTAAATCACATTGAACAGCAGTAACATTGCTGTTCTGTAAATCACCACAGGGAACAGCAGTAACATTGCTGTTCTATAAATGACCATAGGGAACAGCAGTAACATTGATTAACTGTAAATCACCACAGGGAACAGCAGTACCATTGCTGTTCTGTAAATCACCAAAGGGAACAGCAGTAACATTGCTTATCTGTAAATCACCACAGGGAACAGCAGTATCCTTGCTGTTCTGTAAATCACATTGAACAGCAGTAACATTGCTGTTCTATAAATGACCACAGGGAACAGCAGTACCATTGCTGTTCTGTAAATCACCAAAGGGAACAGCAGTAACATTGCTGTTCTATAAATGACCACAGGGAACAGCAGTAACATTGCTGTTCTATAAATCCAACTACATAAGAAATGGTCCTAATTGTGTGGTAAAATTCACTGACAACCCACCAGACCCAAAGGCACCTACCCTTCCAGTACCAATAAATGTAATATGTTCTGTCACAGCAGTGTTTATACTGACTCACTTGGTGGCATGAAGGCCTCTGGGTTATTTGGGACCAATCCATTGCCGGATAAACTGCAGCTCATCCTTTACAATAAGCTCTTTGGAAATGAGCACACATGCTTAAGGAGATAGCCTGCATCAATATCTTTAAATAAATACGTAACTAATAACAGTCTTACGGCAAATTAACCAAAACCCGAACTGCTGTCGTATTGTGCGCAGTGGTAAACCACTAATTAAAAGCTTGTTTGCACACTGAGATGTGACGTTACATGATAATCTCCAAGGCATTTAATGTATTCATTTTGCAGCTAACTGAACAAACCATTTTTATTATGAGCCCAGGTCCGTCAATTTGTCACATTACCAGCTTAAAAAAGCAGTTCACAACCTTAAGCTGTTAAAGAACAAACATTTAATACCATTTCTTTTTTTTTTCAAAAGTAGTGATTTCATCACTCTCAGTTATGTCCAAATACACGACAAGAGGCTCTCTACAACCTAACAAAAATGCCCTACCAAAGTGGGGATCAAAGGCTAAGCCCATGAAAAGTTCTAAATGCTTACTAACAGTAAGCCTGTGAGCAATGCAAGCTCAGTTGTATTTATATAAGGCAGACTCTTAAGATAACAGAAGAAGTTGGCGGTATGCCAGTCAAATATTTTATGTAACATTTCAAACACACTTTTTAAACAGAGAGCTTATAGACAACTGTAAAACTTAGAGCCTGAGTAGAGAGACATTGTGGTTCATGCATAAGTATTCTATAGAAGAGAAGAGAGGCTGGCAGTGACAAGATACTGCACACATTTACCTTAATGTGTATCTATCAATAATGATTAAGAACATAAGAACATAAGAAAGGTTACAAACAAGAGGAGGCCATTCGGCCCATCTTGCTTGTTTGCAGTGTGGAGTAGTGGTTAGGGCTCTGGACTCTGGACCGGAGGGTTGTGGGTCCCAGTGGGGGACACTGCTGTTGTACCCTTGAGCAAGGTACTTTACCTAGATTGCTCCAGTAAAAACCCAACTGTATAAATGGGTAATTGTATGTAAAATAATGTGATATCTGTATAATGTATAATGTGATATCTTGTAACAATTGTAAGTCGCCCTGGATAAGGGCGTCTGCTAAGAAATAAATAATAATAATAAATAATAATAGTAGCTTATTGATCCCAGAATCTCATCAAACAGCTTCTTGAAGGATCCCAGGGTGTCAACCTTACTGGGGAGTTGGTTCCAGACTCCCAAATTTCTCTGTGTAAAATGTGTGACCCCTGGTCCTTGTTTCTTTTTTCAGGTTGAAAATTATTTTAGCCTGTTTGCATATTACATGCCTTTTAAACCAGGAATAATTCTGGTCACACATCTGTGCACTCTTTGTAGAGCAGCAATATCCTTTTTGTAGCTAGGTAACCAGAACTGAACACAATATTATAGATGATGTCTTACTAATGCATTGTAAAGTTTTAACATTACTTCCCTTGATTTAAATTTAAATTCAGCACAACAATTCCTTCTCTCAGACACACTTTCACAGTCCAGCGTGGTACCTGGTACGTAGAATTACTTAAATTAGCAAGTGCAGTACATGTTTAACACTGATAAATGATAGGCAGACAGATACACAGACATATATTGTCACTGCCAATGTGAAATGCAAATACTTATACATAAAACTTTAAATAAAAAATTACAAACTGTGTACTGTATACTGTATGCATTGGGTTATACCTTTGCACGGAATCAACCGAGATTAGTTTTCATGTAGAATGCATTATCAAGTTGTCATGTAAAAATTTGAACATTTTCATATGATTGGTGGAAATGGCCATGTGACCACATGCATTTACTTCTTGGTTGGGCCGTGAAGGAAGGATGGAGGCATTGAAGCTCTTGAAGAAACAGTATGTTCTAGCATACAGAGATACTTTCATAATCAATACATTTAGTCCACGATGTTTATAATGTGTACAAATATCTAACAGGTCACAATTGTGACCAGTGGGATAAAGCAGGGCATACGACATATCAGAACCATTTGCTGGAGCCCACACTCTCCTTCCAGAGAATGGATTGGGTCAGGGACCCAGTGTAGTTCTGGGTCTTGCTGAACAAGCTGAGGTACCTCAAGGATGCAAATTCACACCTGACAACCTCTTCACATCCTTGACACTTCTAGAAGAGATGACTAGGTGTGGATATGGAAGCTCTGGGACAGTAAGAAAAAATTGTTTGTATGATGTCCCTTTTAAACCTTATAAGGAATTTGAGATGACACCCATAGGATCTTCAGATGTTTTAACTCAAGGAGAGAAACTGCTTTTCAGGAGGAATGACAACAGTGTAGTCACAGTGGTAACAAATGTAGAAGACAGATATTCTGAATTGTCAAAAGATGGAATAAGGAAAAGCGTGCTTATGACAAAATCCCACAACCAAGATGCATCTACTCATATAACCAGCATATGGGAGGTGCAGATCTCCATGATCTCCAGGTCTCCCATTACCGACTCACCATTAGATCGAAAAACAGGTGGAGGCCCATCTATACCTGGTCTATCAATAGCTCTAGTGAACAGCTGGCTGTTCTACAGGGACATCATGGTGACTATGACCTGCGTTTCCAACACATTGTGGCAGAGAGTCGGCTACATTGCTTCAGGACCAAACCAAAAGGACATGGAAGAAGATCTTCACTAACTGCAGGAGTAATTGAGTCTGCAAGATTCCACTGAGAGAACACCTCTCAATGGCCAATCAACTCAAACAATAGATTCTTGAGATGCCATGTATGTGACTGTCATACAACCTACTCTTGTGAGATATGTAACATGCCACTGCACATTGAGTGCTTTAAAAAGTTTAATATGCAGTGACAATGAGAATGCAAACTTCAAGGGCATTATAACGTGTCATTGCAAACTATTTTCTTTACACAGTTTCATGTTCATGGTAACTGTAAATTTTGAAAATGTTTTGTTGAAACCATATGTTAAATGATGAATGATATTGAGCAGTTGCTTCTGTTAAAAACTGAATGTAAAACTCCTGGTGCACCAACATAAACAATGTATACGTGAGAGGTCACATGAAGAGCACATAAGCAATGAATCACAAAATCCTTAAAAAAGTTTGTTTGGATGCATTTTCCTGTTTGACCTGATGCTGATAAGTTGTTCATGTTGCTGTTTCTCATTTTCCATAGTATTAATTTCATTATGGAATTCATATTTTGCATTATAGATGTTTATGTTTGTTTGCACTGTCCATGGTACTAACACTGTGTGTTCCCACCAGTCACAATTATGACCTACAATAAAACATGATATTGTATTTTGCGTTGTTACGTTTCTCTTTATCTGATGGGGAATACAGATAGTGAAAAGGTGGTTATAGCCTGATGGGTTATCACATTTGATTCTGCCTAAAGCTGAATTAATGAACACAAGTCATTGGGTCTGACACATAAATTACGAGCCACTCAAAAGATCTTGCGGCTAAAAGCCGCTTACTTTCAACAAGCTGAATGGCAATTGTTTTTTCTGTTGTCTGCTCCTTGCAGTCATGCCTCTTCTCCTTGACATTGAGGGAAACCAAGTGTCATACAGTACAATCTAAGATCTGCTTTAATTCATTTGTGAATTGTTTTCTTAACTTTTTTGAGAAAATTAGGATTGATGGTTCAGTTAATTGCTTTTTATCTAACCCGACAGGACTACAGTATGTTCTGTCAAGAATAATAATTATTCTTCCAGTTGTCAATGGCAAGAAATAAAGAATAAGTACAGCTGTACAAGAGTGATAACATCCCTTACTAATGGTCTTCAGAGGTAATGCTTTGTCACTGTCACCATGGCAACTACAATGGTATGAGTCATTAGTAGAAAAGGTATAAGAGAGATAATGTTTTCATATTTCACATACAAAGGGCAACACTCTGGTAATCCTTACTAGTATGATGGTGCGTGTGCCTGTTGCTTGTACCTGTGTGCAAGATTGTAAATGTGTCTTTTCTCTTGTGGTCCTAGTTTCTTCAATCTGATCCATTAATGTATGCCTCACTCTGATTTTATCTTTCCTTCAGCTGAGGCAACTCTGTTTTATCTGAATTTTGAGCCTGTACTTTTTCTGTGATTATTCAGAGTTGTCTGGAAATCTCCTGTGAGTTTTTTGCATTACTATGGAAAACCATACATGTCTACAGCACTTTACAACTGCCTCGAGTCAGTATCTCTGTATCAAGCCAGGCCAAGTATCTTGTATAAAAATATATAATGCTGACATAAATTACTTTAGCCCCAGGTTCAACTTTGGCTGCAACTGATGCTACTGCATGAGGTTTAAATTGCAGACCTTGTTAGTGGTTGCCGAATCATTTGATTAGCAGCAGGATTTGTAGTCAGGCTTGAGATTGTTGTTGGTGACTGAAAGTGAATGAAAGTTGTTACCAATTTGTGTATTAGGGGAGCTATGACAGTTTATTTGGTCTTATTGCAGATCCCAGTGGGCAGTTCACAACACTAAACTGCCATCACAGAGTTTGCATCAATATGCATCATTTACCCTATTTAGGCCAAGGTGTAGGATGGGGTTGTAACTGAACTGCCCATTAACTCAATCCTATATGGCTGTCACACTAAAAGCATACTTGCAAGCCTGCAAAGCACATTATGTGCTGAAAAAACACTGTTGCTGCATACTGTAAATTCTAATTGGGCTCAGTGTGGTTTACATAACCAATATGGATGTGTTTAAAAAAGATAGTGATGTTTGACTAACATGGTGCGTCTGATAGTAAAACGATCTCTATTGTTAACACCTGTGTGCATAGAACAGTTTGCTGTGCAATCTCTCCGATCATGTTACGAGAGTTGTAGCAGTGGAAAATAAAGCAATATTACAACAAAACAATCAGACTTAAACTGAATTGTCTACTATAGTCACATAATTGACAAAAGCCAGATGCACAATCTGTGATATATATATATATATATATATATATATATATATATATATATATATATATATATATATATATATATATATATATATATCTGTTTTATGGTCTGGATTCCCCCCATGGCATAATATAGTAATATTGCCATATGGATTTGACAGCAATTGCTAGCAGTTTGTCTTCTTATGATACAGGCTGTTTGAAAAGAAAATTGCAAACCAACCTCTAGCATGTATCATATATATATATATATATATATATATATATATATATATATATATATATATATATATATATACAGTGCCTTGCAAAAGTATTCAGACCCCTGACCAATTCTCTCATATTACTGAATTACAAATGGTACATTGAAATTTCGTTCTGTTTGATATTTTATTTTAAAACACTGAAACTCAAAATCAATTATTGTAAGGTGACATTGGTTTTATGTTGGGAAATATTTTTAAGAAAAATAAAAAACTGAAATATCTTGCTTGCATAAGTATTCAACCCCTGTGTTGTGGAAGCTCCCAGTTTACACCGATGAAAGAAATTGCCCTAATGAGGACACAATTACCTTACCATTGGCCTCCACCTGTGAACCATTAAAGTTGCTGTCACATTTTCTGGATAAAAACCCCACTGTTGAAGGATCATTGGTCAGGCTGTGAATCTGAAGGAAAATGAAGACCAAAGAGCATTCTACAGAAGTTAGAGATAAAGTAATACAAATGCATAGATTAGGGAAAGGGTACAAAATAATATCCAAGTGTTTGGATATCCCAGTGAGCACAGTTGGATCAATAATCAGGAAGTGGAAGCTGCATCACACCACCCAGGCACTGCCAAGAAAAGGCCGTCCCTCAAAACACAGCGCTCAAACAAGAAGGAGACTTGTGAGAGAAGCCACAGAGAGGCCAACAATCACTTTGAAGGAGCTACAGAGTTCAGTGGCTGGGAGTGGAGTAATGGTGCACCAGTCAACCATATCAAGAGCTCTGCATAACACTGGCCTGTATGGGAGGGAGGCAAGAAAGAAGCCGTTACTCAAAAAGTACCATCTGAAAGCACGTCTGGAGTTTGCCAGAAAGCATGAGAGTGACCCAGCTGCGATGTGGGAAAAGGTTTTTTTGGTCAGATGAGACCAAGATAGAGCTTTTTGGCCAAAACTCAAAGCGCTATGTGTGGCGCAAACCTAACACTGCCCATGCCTCAAGACACACCATCCCTACAGTGAAGTATGGTGGTGGCAGCATCATGCTGTGGGGATGCTTCTCATCAGCAGGGACTGGGCATCTTGTTAAAATTGAAGGAAGAATGGATGGAGCAAAATACAGGGAAATACTGCAAGAGAACCTGCTTCAGTCTGCTAAAAAACTGAAGCTTGGGAGGAAATTCACCTTTCAGCAGGACAATGATCCCAAGCACAAAGCCAAAGCAACATTGGAGTGGCTCAAGAACAAAAAGGTGAATGTCCTACAGTGGCCCAGTCAAAGTCCTGATCTCAATCCCATTGAGAATCTGTGGCACTATTTGAAAATTGCGGTCCACAAGCGTCGTCCAACCAACCTGAACAACCTGGAGCAAATCTGCCAAGAAGAATGGGCCCAAATCACTCCGACACTGTGTGCAAAGCTGGTACATACTTACCCCAAAAGACTTAAAGCTGTTACTGCAGCGAAAGGTGGCTCTACCAAATATTAATGTGTGGGGGTTGAATACTTATGCAAGCAAGATATTTCAGTTTTTTATTTTTCTTAAAAATATTTCCCAACATAAAACCAATGTCACCTTACAATAATTGATTTTGAGTTTCAGTGTTTTAAAATAAAATATCAAACAGAACGAAATTTCAATGTACCATTTGTAATTCAGTAATATGTGAGAATTGGTCAGGGGTCTGAATACTTTTGCAAGGCACTGTATATATATGGGGTGCCATGTGTAAAAAAAATGCTGAAATCTGCATATTTCCCAATTGGCAGTACAAGAGCCAATTAAATTGCATGAAAGCATAAAGTGGGCAGAGCTCATTTGCATACAAACTCCAGATTTAGCTGGCCAGTTAAATATTTAGCTAAATATTATTATTTATTTATTATTATTATTATTTAATTCTTAGCAGACGCCCTTATCCAGGGCGACTTACAATTGTTACAACATATCACATTATACAGATATCACATTATTTTTACATACAATTACCCATTTATACAGTTGGTTTTTTTTTACTGGAGCAATCTTGGTAAAGTACCTTGCTCAAGGGTACAACAGCAGTGTCCCCCACTGGGGATTGAACCCACAACCCTCCGGTGTCCAGAGCCCTAACCACTACTCCACACTGCTGCCCTAAATCTTGTTAAGAGATTTAAGATTTAGTTAAATATTTAGCTAAATGTTAAATCTTGTAACTAGATTTATAAATTATATCTGAATGTACACATTTAAAAAACATTTATTTATTTTCACAACATTTATAAATCTGAGGAAAAAATACAAGATTTAAGTTAAATCTGGAACAAAAGATATGTTAAAATATTAACGCTTTTTTTTTTATAAACGTCTGAATTATAATACACTTTATAAAAAATTATAAAAAAATGAAATGGGAAACAATCATAAATTACAAATAATAAATTACTTGAAGTCAACTCCATCAAAATATGAATCCCCCCGTACATTTTCATATCTTGAATATTAAAAAGGAAAACTGAATCCCTCCAGCTATGAATATGTTAATTAAATTATTTGTAAGCTATGAGAAAACAAATGTACTGTATAATAGCTATCTGAATTCACACTTGCCACGTACATATCATGACCAATTGAATAATAATGATTTTAACTATGGCTTTTGGCCATCAGAAGTATGATCGTCATAAAATAATCATTACAGTTTTTCATAACGTTCAGTGAAGGAGGAGTAAATAATGAAATTCCCCATCTTGTTGATGTTGTTGTTATTATTTGACTTTTATTATTTAGAATGGAAGAAGTACATACAGTATTCTTGTTTCAATGGACTACATAAGTATATAACAATAGCAATTCTCTAAGGGTTAACTAACCTGGTTTCCATGGGAACCTGACAAGAAAATCTATACATGAACCACCATGGTAGGAATAGTATTGGCAGGTCCCCAGGTTGAATTCCTTACAGTCTGGACAGTCAAACTTACAATTGTTTACAAAACACTTACAGTGTTATTATCTGACTTGTATTATTTAGAATGGAAGAAGTACATAGAGTATTCTTGTTTCAATGGACTACATAAGTGAAGTTTACTTTACATGAATGTAAGACTGTACAGTGACTTGTGGTTGATTTATAAAAAGTAGCATGGGGTTGAAAAAGTTTATTAGTAAACCACTGTGATAGAGAAAGAATGAATCTTGATTATAAATCTCCCTCCCGACCTGTGAGGGCGATGTGTAAAGGGAACAGAGTGCCCCGGACTGGATGGTCTGACAATTCATTCCAGGGAAAGGTGGAAGTCGGCCATCTAGAAAGGGGGCGGAGCCACGGTGCACCAATTCATCACTCCAGACAGGAAGTGAATTGGGAACCGCAGATTGGAGGAAAAACGGTTGCACTCGCTAACCAAGGGGGTGTGGCTGACAGCACAAACAAGGACGTGGCTAAGTGAGCTGTTCCTTTGTTATGGTTGAGAGAGAACCATGTTTGTTTGTTTTGTCGTTTCTAATCGTACTCATTTGTTCTTATTAGATGGCTAACACATACCGGGAGCTGCCGCTTAAGGCTAGCACCAACCCGGACAACACTTCACCACTGTACATGAATAAATTGTATTTCACTACTTGCATGTTAGCACTCACTCTGGACTTGTGATCGTGTTTGTGTTGTGTGTGTGTGTTTATACTGTGTCTTATTATTTCGGGACTGTAACCTGTTGTTTAAAACAGTGCAATACACATTGCTGTGTATTGCCTGGGATTATTATTTACGGTCGCAACGACCTGGATTAAAAACGGAAACCAATAAAGAATTGTTTGGACCGTGAACTTTGTGGTCTGTCATCTGTTATGCATTGCCTCATTTCTACACCTGCACACTGCAAACCACTTTGCCACAACAATGTAAACCTACTGACATACAGTACATTTGAGTCCTGTGGATTCTTTTTTCAACGGGTGACTTATTGTATCTTTACTGAGTGGAAATGATTCCTTCCTTCATGTGAGCTGGATAAAGAGTTGAGCTCCCTGATCTCAGACTCGCATTTCTGCATCACCCCACACTTAGGGCTATCAAGGCTGAATAAGCCCAGCCTCAACACCTTGGACTATAGTGGTTCCAACACCCTGCTTTGAAAATGTCAGTTGGAGTGCTTTAAGAATCTATTTTTAAATGTACGTGATAGAATGAATCACAGTAAAGTTCCCTTCTGGAATTCTCATGGAGTAACTATTGCTGTGTGCTGTTTGTGTGCTACAGTGACTTTCCTACCACCAAAGTTTTTTGTTTTTTCTATTTTGACATATATACACACACACGTTACTCCTGGTAAAAAAAAAAAAAAAATTAAATGTGTTTAAAAATTAAATATTGTGGTGGATCTGATCAGATTAATTGAGGCTTCTGAAACGTCCACTAGGACTGCAGGTGTGCAACTGTGTTCTACCCCTCTGCAACTGTGAGTATGTAAATACAAAATCTCTATATAAAATCACAGGTACAGAGAGGACAGAAATCACAGATGCACACTCCTAAATTTACTGTATCATTCATTACTAAGTGCTGAATTAAGAACTACTAAAATAAACATTTTTGACAAACATTTTTGAAGACATTGAAATAACACACTCCTAGAGTTCCTTATTTTTAGCCACTTTAGAAATGTATAATTTAAAAATCTTTTCAGAAGCATGCACAGATGTTTAAAAGGGCATTTTTGCTGGAAATCTCAACAATGATCTACAGTAAGACGAGTGCACACATAATATCATATTAGACATGTAAAGTGTAGTCATTATTATGAAATGTCAATTGTATAAAGCATACATTTAAATTATATTTACTAACCTAATGGATTTCAGTATAATTTTGTGTAACAGAATCAGTACTGCATTTGTTTATTATTGCAGGGAAATGTATTATTTTCAGTTATACCGTAATGGACATTTTTCACACCTAATTTCCCTTTGCACCAATCACCAAATCAATCTCAATAGGGATCCAGACAGCCTAAATAGTGAAGGAGTTGACACTCTTTGCTACATTTTGCAGACCAGTGTCTTATTAAAGTTTAGACCCTCAGGGATAAGAATCAGGAGGCCTGCCGGGCTGGAACTCTTGGCCACTTTGAGAAATGAGGACATTTTGATGACATTGTCAAGTTTAAGGAAACAAAAGTGAAAATACCAAAATTAATATGACACCTTATTTTGTAGCTAATTAGCTTATTTTGTTTCAACTTTATTTTATTTAACTTGGTTGTGAAGCTATTTGTCAGCAGTGTGGAGTAGTGGTTAGGGCTCTGGACTTTTGACCGGAGGGGTCGTGGGTTCAATCCCAGGTAGGGGAACATTGCTGCTGTACCCTTGAGCAAGGTACTTCCCCTAGATTGCTCCAGTAAAAACCCAACTGTATAAATGGGTAATTGTATGTAAAAATATTGTGATTATATATTGTGAAAATATAGTGATATCTTGTAACAATTGTAATTGTAAAAATATTGTGATATCTTGTAACAATTGTAAGTCGCCCTGGATAAGGGCATCTGCTAAGAAATAAATAATAATAATAATAATAATAATAATAATAATAATAATAATAATAATAATATAGTAAATTAAATGCTTTTTGACATTTTCATGTGTTTTCATTTTTTTTCTGAAATTCCAAATTTGAGTGCTTAATGTTTACAAAAATAACTTTTTAAACACTAAATTGATATTATTTTAGTATTATGCAGTTAGAAATAAAACACTTAAGGAACTGAAAAGCATCCAAAATTGTGAAATAGCAGCATGTTGATGACATCATCAAACTAAAAATAATCACAAAATGTTAAATTAAAAATAAATCCACTTAATATGGTCATTTTTAAAATGTATTTTATGTTTTAACACAGGGTCCACTTTGTTTCCTCATCACTGGGTACTAAAAACTTCCCCTCATCAGTGTGAAGCATTTGCAGTACATCCATTTTTATAAATAGGAGGATGGAACTTTGCACTTTGTCAAGATAGCCGTGATGACTGGAATCCCATTCGTCATATATAGCAATGGGAAAGGCAATAATTATGAAAGGAATAAACCAATGTTAATATTATAAACTAGTAAGAAATTATTTAAACTATTTCTAGCTACAAGTTGCTTCATGCTATTTAGCCTTTCATGCGCACTCATTACTATGGACGTGAATTAAGGTGGTCAGCCTACTGGTACAGGCTAGGCAATACACAATAAACATTTTTGTTTAACAGTGAACAGGAAAAATAACAGTAGTATATTATTTACATGTTTTTCTTTAAGCTACATTATTTAATGTTGGGCAGTGGCTGCCAAGGCATGTACTCAAAGTCCTACAGACACAGTCCTCTCAGTTGTGGGAACACTCAATTTTAGTTTGACAACACCTGTTAGGATGTGCAGCACATAAGCATGCAATGGTACATTTCATTTTTGCTTTTGCACATATGCAGTCCTTCAGGCATCTGCTTGTTTTGCATTTGCACTACTTTTTCATGGCTTCCTTCGGCTTTGAGTCCTTAAGAATCAGGGGTACCAACTTGTCATGCACAATAAATCTACCAAAAATTGTATAAATGAGTCCATCTTCTGTACCCATAATTGCTTCAGGCCTGGCATTTGTGTGCTGTAGTAGATGCACATAAGAATGACATCGGTGTTAGTAGCTTGAACTATAACTCTCCTGTAGCCTAGGTTTTGGACACAGTATACAATGTGAGAGAATACCCTTGTGTCTGCTTCTTCATGCTTCTCAAAAGAAAGTTCTGGCATGACTTGCTCATAACCATAAGAGTCTATATTTTCTTCAGAGACTCTGATGCACTTGAGCATGCCTTTCACGCCTTCTCTGCATCCTATTCTGACATGGCCTCTGTGAGCTGAAGGATGCTCTGAGAAAGTAATGACATTCAAGGTCTTTGTCTTCTTCACTTTCCAACCACTTCTCAAAGGATTCCCAATGTAATGCAAACATCCCACTATGAACCAAGCTATGTGTCCTCAGCATGGCATAGTAATCTCTGCCTTCTGTGATCTGATTTGCTGTTCCAGGTAAACAAACATCACCTTCCACAAGTATGTCTTCAATTCCAGTTTTACTCATCAAGTATCCAATAGCACCCATAAAGTGTGGTGCAATATAAAAGCTACCCATACGAAGTATCACTTTGTTGTACTTCTCTGGTTTCTTTTTTTGTAAACCAAGGGCAATGTCATAGATGGCCTGATCACATGTCACAATGGTGAATTCCTGGTCCGTTTTTGGTGACATTAATGCAGTTCTGAATAGACTTTTCAACAACATCAGGATTGGCAGGTGACTGGGGGAAGAAAGATCCATATCCTATTTCAGTTGCTTGAATATCCTCCAAGATCAGGAAATCCTGAAATCACTCCAGGTAGGAACCATGAATTCACATTCTGTTACATGCAGAAGATGGGTGGGACAGATCTGTAACAGGTTCCATGGATAGCTGAGATGATCTAGTCGCTCACATGTTTTCTCGGGCTGCTTTGCCTCTGTTGCTACATCAGCCAGTGACTGACTCTTTTGGCGATCCCTCAGGGTTAAGCGGCTGCTTGCAGTCTGAAATGCTTTTAGATTTTTGATAGAGGTCTCACAGGTTTTGAGCACAGGTATGCTAGCCACAGATTGTAACTCTTCATCTTTGTTCAAGTACTGATAGATTACATGTGTAGTGCCATACATTGATCTGCCATCTTTTGTGCACTCATGAAAATCTAAGTTATCAATGGCACAGTGTGTAAATCTACCTGGCTTCATATTTTTTGGTATGAAGAACCCATCTTGAAACACTTGGTCATCAACTGCAGTTGCCACTGCTGTTACATATCTCTGTAAATCTTGAAAACTAATGCTGTTGCCAAATCTATTCAGGAGTGTGATTGTTTCCTTACTAGTTGTTTTAAGTATATGAAGTTCAGTGCTGACATGCTTAGGAGTTGGGATACATGAAACAGCTGCACAGATATCTTGAGCAAGATTAAGAACTTGTTCATGCTGTTTGGGATTTCGATTGACTCTCCCGTCTTCATATATATATATATTAACACTAGAAGGACCGGAGATATACTCATACCTAGAAGCCCCGCAGCCGTCTTTCTGATGGCTGTATTCAAAACACTGTAAATAGTATAATGAAAGGATTTTATTGAGTATGTCACATAAACATCTGAACAACCAAAGCTTATTATATATATATATATATATATATATATATATATATATATATATATATATATTCAGTAGTTCAGGACAAACACCAATCACAAAATGTTTTAGTACAAATATTTATTGTAGAGAATGCGGAGTATGCGATTTTACAGAAAAGTATGCTGTATATACACACATTCATTTGGCATCAAACCTAACTTGGTTTGAGGGTTCGCTGCCTGGCCAACTGGACGAGGCTGAGACCCCCATTTGATAAAACATAAAAACTGTTAAGAAAGGAGGAGATGGGGAGGTGGTGGGTTACGATGAAATCAAAACACAACTGAGAGATAAGTGAAGCGGGTATTTATAGTGTTAACAATTTAAATTAGCTAATGTGTAAATTGAATGATTCAATTTGGTGACGTGGAGATTGGTGTCTGACCCTCCTCCCGAACTTTAATTATATATATATATATATATATATATATATATATATATATATATAATAAGCTTCGGTTGTTCAGACACTTTGGGAACAGCGGGAAAGATTTTTTTTATTTTTTTATCTTTAGGTCAACTCTGAAGGTACGTGAAATGACCCCCACCTAAACAAAAACAAACAACAGGGTGCAAAACAGAGATGGACTACTTGAACAAATTTTTTTTTTCTAAATAATATGAACTAGTACTATTAATATGAAATATCTTGATTTTTATAAGTAACGGGCATCACAATTCATAGAAAAAGGTACATGCATTTATCCTTTGATTTTAATCAATCCCTCTTTTAAACTATATATGTAACATATAATCTTGGCAGTTTAAAGATCTACCAAAAAGTTTTTTTTTTGTTTTTTTTTGTGTGAACAGCATTGCTCATTTGCTGTTAACACGAGTTGCACTCAGGGTTTAAAATATCAAATTAAATATATCAAATAAAACTAGTCAACAACCATTACTTAAGGCTGACAGGTACAGTACTTAAGAACATAAAAAATAGAAATATCGAGGTTTGCTGGCTGAGCTAGAGACCGTTTAACTCAGTGTGCAGTGTGTGTGCGCAAAGCAGAGACTGGTGTTGATGTTGGGGATTCGAAATTATTGACCGAGTATAAGAGTACAGATACATTATTTTACATAAGTCAATATTTCCGACAAAGCATGCCTTACTAAAATAAGTGTCCAAACAACTGTAGGTGGTGGTGTCATGTTAAACCATTTTTAAGATCTTTTCTTGCACTTGGATCCCTGACTGCAAGCTCTTCCCATAAATTAGACATTTAACTTAAAGTCTGTTTAATGCCTCTGCTCCATATCTGACAGTTGCCGCCTCCACTGTCATATCTCAATGACAGTTACGATTCCCTGCAATCAACAACCATCAAAGTTAACGACATGTCAGCTTTTCTTCCATCTATCAAGCTCCAGTGCCTTTCTTTGACAGACTAATTATAGTGTGCATTTGCTAAGACCTTGTTCTTTACGTTTTAAATGACTGACTAATTATTCTTTAATAAAGAAAGGTGCCTCAAGACACATGGCTCAAATGCAGACACACATTATAAAATAATTTAAACACTTACTGGGATTTTTTTATTTTTTTATGATTAAAGTACAATTCTCACATGTCGCAGAAATGCAAAAGATAAATAGCAGCATTCACATCTAAGAAAAACACTTCCCAGCTTGGAACTACTGTACTTTGGAAAAGCGGACAAACAGACAAATGTTTGTTCCTGTAAAGTCAATGGGGCCCACCTACTGGGCTCGACAACAACAGTATAGAACCTTGGATCAGAGTAATCCAAGTAGTGCTTAATAACAATTCTACAAATCCAAACAGATCTACAGCATTGCTTATCTATGTAGGCAACATGCCAGAAAACATGCCAGTAAAATGATCTGCAATGTGCAGTCAGAAACCCAAAGGCCTTGTAGGTATCTGCCTGTTGATTATTAGTGGCTAATATATTTTAATCCTGAACTTGATGTCCCAAAGAAAGCTCCAATTATGATTTAGACTGCATTGTATCAGCTCAAGGAATGAACTTGTTTTATTTTAAAATCCTGACAGGTGATTTAGTGGCTCAACACATCAGTGAATCGGCCTTCTTTTTCCTGAGGGGTTCCAGAACTACCACATGAGTTGGAAAACAAATACTAGGTGCTGGTGGATAGCATGCTTATGATGCCTTGGATAAAGACATCTGCCAAATAAATAAATAATAATAATGATGATGCAATACACATTAATACATGTTGCTTTTAATATATAACAGTGGTTGCCCTTTCAGTCCTGGTCTTTGTTCCAATCCTGTTCTAAATTGTTTAATTGAACCAATTAAACCTCTACCCAAACCCTGAAATAGTTCATTATCTCATTGGAGTGGAATGACCCTCCAGGACCCTGATTGGACACTCTTCATTTATAATACTAAACTATCTAAGAAACTGGCCTAAATGGGCATACATGTATGTAATAATGCAATTGGTGTGAAGCTGATTGGCTAAATAAACAAATGTTTTATAACACTTTTTATAATAGAAATAATGTCTGCAACTATGACTGGTTGGGCATACGCAATGGCATTCAACTTGTAATGCCTGATGTAATGTAACAGTCTATTAGAAACACCATTAGACAATACTATGCAACTCCCATTACACTGAAGTGTGATTTTTTCCTAATGTGACAAAATCACAGTTTCACCCTTGGAAGGCTGTCTGTACATTTAGTTATCTTGCTTGAGAGACTGCCATCCAAGTGCAGTTTCAATTTCATCTTTTGTCGCTTCCAGTGTACATGCTTCTGCAAGTAGGTCAAAGAGGACATCACATAAAGTTTGAATCAATATTTATTGAGGAAATCCTTGTTGGTGACTCTTGAGTGAATTAAATAATATACTGTACTGATCTGTTGCTAATCCATGCGGTGTCAGAGTGGCCAGGCACACCACTTTTATTTTTTTTGTGTGTATTTTGGTGGTTGGTGGTGGATTATCAACATTGGAGACCAAAACTCCTTCGGGAGAGCAGTGTGGTCCAGTGGTTAAAGTCCAGGGCTTGTAACCAGAAGGTCACCGGTTCAAATCCCACCCTGCCACTGACTCACTGTGTAACCCTGAGCAAGTCACTTAACCTCCTTGTGCTCCATCCTGCAGATGAGATGTTAAATCAATGTCCTATTGTAAGTGACTATTGATTGTGCCCAATCCCAAGTAGTTTGCATCTAGGACTGCTGACTTTACTTGGGAATCTCAATTAATTGCACTTTGGTTCAAGTTTAACGAAAACTTGATGGGTCTTATCACAACAAACCTTTATACTGGAAGTCTCGCAAAGTCAAATCCCTGTGATAAAAGGTATATCAAGTGATTTCAATAGAACAAAGGTTAGTTTCCTGTTTAAGCTAGTAAATTAGGTTTAACTGGTATTACACTGACATAATTGTCTCAAAATATACCAAATATGTAAACAGGAAAAGGTTCCATACAGGGAGTGAATCTACAGTGTTGTGGCAGATTAAAAGGACTAAGGGTCACAGATTCAATTAGTGGATCTAGTGGGACTTGTTTAACACAGCGCTTAACCTCCCTCAGTTCCACACTAGCCTCTCCATTGGGGAAACAGTACAACAGGAACAGCTGCAGGCATTCTTATGCAGCTCAGTGGACTGCAAGCATTTCAATAGAACGGAAAGGTGAACAAAGATATACAGTAAAATGATATTTGGGGAAACTAAGTAAGACATACTGTACAAAACACACATTCTATGACTTACATGTGCAGTTTGTTGAATAATGTCTTACAAATGCTAAGTTTATGAAATTGCAACAAAATCTTTTTTTTTTTTTGCCAGTGCAGTAAATTATTATTATGTATATCCTGGCAGATGATGATGCAATGAAGTTTAAAACATCTGTAAAAAATAGTGTGTCGTCTGGTTTAAATGTTCCTTTTGGTAATTTGTAATTAAAGGCAGTTTGCTAAATGACAGCCAGAAAAACTTGTTCTACTGCATCTCAGTTAGGGATGCAACGAATCCAGGATTCGGTTTTCAGATTCGGCCCGAATGCCTACTTTTTGAGCAGGGTTCGGTGAACCGAATCTGAATCCTATATATCCGCCCAGACGCACATCCATTTTAATACATCCTTCCAATGTGTGCAGTTCTTCTTTAAATAAAAGACACGAATCTTGTACTGAACGTAACTGTTGTATTTAATAACAAGAACACGTTTGATGAACTCTGTCGCAGCTCTCAACTCCCTAAATTACTGGTGGTGCAAACACACACTAAACACATGCAGCTGCTGAATGCAAACATACCCCCGTGTGAAACAGCACATTCACATCACACTTTTCATTGAGTAAAGTTATGCAGTAAGCCTGTAATATATAGTAACGCCAAACTGTTGTAGACTTTTGTGCTTTGTTGCTTTGTCTGTCAAACGTGTTCTAGAGATCATACTGAGATTGGTGCACAGAAATATATATTTTTTGTAACTTTACAACTGTCAGATGTGCTGCTGTATAGGTCTGATTGATGGAAACGATCCTTGCAGGCAGGTGTGTGCTTTTGGTAACAATTAAGTAAAACAATGCAATTAATTTAGCTCCAGTTCACACTATTCACACTCACTTCACTGACATTCAACAATTTTCTTGACAGTTTTTGTAGATTCGGTATTTGGCCGCATCGTTTGAGATGGATTCGGTATTTGGCCGAATCCCAAAAACTTGGATTTGGTGCATCCCTAATCGCTCCAGGAACAATTGCGTCAAGAGGAACCTGATTGAAAAAGGCATTTTCAGATAAATAAAGGTCTGGAATAGGATATAAAGTTGGGCAACACTATCATGCTGTTTAAATTGTACTCATTTACAATGTTCTGTCAGATTTGGGTGCATCAAAAGCAGACCTAACTAGGTCAGCCACAGACTGCAAAATCCCCTCTAATAGAGGCAGCTGGAGCTACAAGCAGTGACCCAACTTCTAGGCATTCTAAGGCGCTTGCCTAAAGGCCCTGTCTCATCCAGTGTATACAGCACATGTTACAGCACAGAGATCCTGCTAGCCATACAGGGATTTAGTACTGCAGATTACTGTAAAGTATGCAAGACAATCTTTCTCTAAATCAAAATGTTGAACCTTTGAATTCAACATCCCCACCATGATCCAGCAACCCCATGACCAACAAGTAACAGTGAGCGTGAATCAGAGTTGGAGTTGACTTTCAACAGCCAAAATGAATTTAACTCGTTTCAATGGGCAATCTGACTCAAAACATTACACAATATAATCAGTTCATCACACACTGATTATTTTTGTATTACCCACTTAGAACTATCATGAATCCTCTATTTTACCTACCTGGTATCTATGCTATACAATCTGATTTCCTTCTATAATGGGCAAGCCCTGAATAGATCACCAATAAAATAATCTTAACTCTGAGCAGTATTTTTATGGCTGGGTAAGGCAGTGTCCGATCAAGCAGTGTATTGCTATATAAACTATGCATACAGCATCTGCTAATTATTTTTGTCTCACTAGGAGTCATGTGGTTAATACTTCCATTTGAGTAGTACTGCAGCATTGCCACATACTTACTACAAGCTCACAACTAGCAGTAAACAGACTAATACTTTTCACGCTGCGGTACAATGGGACAATGCTACTACTGATGGTGCCCATCGCCCCTCTGTAACTGAACAGAAAGGTAGCAGGCCGTGCAAGATTTGCCATTGGCTGGTGTTAAAATGACAGGAAATTAAATAACCTTTCAAGGCAATAATGTACATAAGGCTTTTCCATAATATAGTGTTTGAAACATGGTTACGCAAATGGAGCTTTAATAGTCTATGGTAAACGAGGTATGCCTTCCGCAGAGATTAAAGATGCCAATTATGGAGAACCAAAAACAATAAAACCACAATAAATATGTGAAGGGCATAAAATCAACTTTTTGATGGCCACTGTAGTTTCTGTTTCCAAGCCAGCATGACTGGCCAGCAAACCACAAAGACTTCCACCGCATATTACGTACTGTATGGTAGACTTGATAAGTCAAAACTAACAAAACTGACCTCCAGATTCAAACTAACCATGGACCACAATATTTTCTCTATCTCTGTGAAAGGACATAAGCCCTGCTGGTGTAACTAGGGCTAAGATTGGCAGGGGTGGGGTTAATTCTGCCCCTGCCAACAATCACAGGTGTGGCCATTCCTCAATTAGGTAATTGAGTGCTAATTGGGGAATGGCCACCTGTTTAAAAGGGGAGAAGTCATTTGTTTGGTGGAGGGAGTTAGGTGAGTGCTTGTGCTTGTGCTTGTGCTTGTGCTTGTGCTTGTGCTTGTGCTTGTGCTTGTGCTTGTGCTTGTGCTTGTGCTTGTGCCTTTGAGTTTGTGTTTAATAAAATTGCCCACAAGCGCTTTAAAACTGCAGCTTTCTGAGTCTTTCTCTCCTGCCAGGAACCAGCCTTGCCAGTGATGCTACCATTTCACATCTCTAATATACAGCACCATCTCTAATATACTGTAAAATTTTTCAGAGACTTCATGTGGGTTTAGAAAATCCAGATATGGTCATTCCAGATATTGTCTTCAACAAGATGATTTTAAACATTACAGGCGTTACAGGAGTCCAACATTACAGGCATTCAACATTAACTCACTGACTGTTCACTCACTGCACAATGTGAGCACACACCACAAGCCACTCGTTTTCTTCTCGAGGGCGAAACTGCGCTATGGTCACAACATTCCTTCTGGGAAACGCTATCACAAACTCTTATTGATTTACTTTTAACCATTGTACTTTGTTTCACTTTCAGTTAACAATAAATGTTATTTAAACTTTCTAATTATTATAACTTCTACCCCTTGATAAACATTTAAATATAACCTAGAACTGTTACAATAGTAAAAGGTTTGTGCATTCTTACCCATTTTGATCTCTGAAGTAGATTTGGGTCTTGTCAGTACTTGGTTTGAAAACCTCCAACTCCAAAGAACACGAAATTATTATTTGATTATTTATTTCTTAGCAGACACCCTTATCCAGGGCGACTTACAGTTGTATGGTGTCCCCCTGTGGTGGAACCAGCTTCCGGACTGCTCTGTCTCGCACTGCCTTCCACCACCTCGTCAAGACCCCCCTGTTTAGACTGCAGTTGTAGGTCTCTTGATCTACCCCTCTGTGGCAGAGTGCCCTGCCCCTATATATATTTATGCACTGTTTTGTTATTATTTGTATTATTGTTTGAGGCGCGGATAAAAGCGCTGCGTACTTGTTATTTGTTTTTAGATTTTAAAAACCTTGTGAGGATGCGTGACCAGCTATTGATTATTTAACTAGCTGACAGTCACGCATCCTTACTAAACTCATGCAGACTGTGGCAGAATATAAAAGCCTCCAGCTGTCCGGGCTAAAGCAGAGAGTGTACAGAGGAAAGCACAGGAGAGAGAGAGAGAGAGAGAGAGAGAGAGAGAGAGAGAGAGAGAGAGAGAGAGAGAGAGAGAGAGAGAGAGAGAGAGAGAGAGAGAGAGAGAGAGAGAGAGAGAGAGAGAGAGAGAGAGAGAGAGAAAGGATTGGGAGGGAGAGCGAGGGAGAGCGAGTTATTTAAAAAACAACAACTGTTAAAAACAACTGCTAAGCGTGCTGGTTTTCACCAGCACGATATTTATTTGTTTATTTGTTTGGCCCTTGTGCCTTTTTGTTTGTTGTTTGTTTAAATCTTTTGTTTATTTTATTATTTAATAAAATGCTGAGTGCCATTGCGTTCAGTTTCACCCGCCCATTCATTGTTTATGTGTTGTTCCTTCCTGGTCCGTGACATCATCGCAGCAACAGCTCGACCACACCCTCCTACTATGCACTGGACTTGCCTGACTTACGCACCATGTTACTGGATCCTCAGCTAATGCATTATTGTACTACAAATATGTCACTGTAGATATAACTTGTTGTGATCCTAACTTGTTGCATCCTATTTTATATTGTATTTTAGTAGTATTATTTGCACTTACTGTGAACTATACTGTATTTAAATATTAATCTTGCATTGTAACCCTGTACTGCCCTGCAACACCTGTAAGTCGCCTGGGATAAAGGTATCTGACAGATAAATAAATAAAATAGTATTAATAATAATAATAATAATAATAATAATAATAATAATAATAATAATAACCACCCAACTACACCATTCTGTTCCCAAAGACTGATACTGACAGCCCTTACTGGCTGACATTTAGTTAAAATGATATATAGACATTTTAGATCTTGACAATTTTTTTATTTGAAACCCACTGGCCAGGATGACTCACTCGACTAAACTAATGCCATTTCTACTGACATGAAAGGGTATCATCCCATTATTGTCACGAACAAAATATGTCTGATTTGAAAAGATATTTAACTACATGTGGTCTTCTTTCAAAGGATATTTCTGTCCACAAAGAGAAAATCTTGTTAAAAAAGCTTGTAGAAAATCAGCCACCTGCTGTCAATCTCTACATTAAAACACCTCCCAGAATATTTTCACCATACGAAGTTATAGAGAATACCATCAAGCAATTACAATTGCCAGTTGATAGAGTTGTCACTAATTGCATTCATAATTGGATTAAATATATGTTATGGTTATCTGTAAAAAATAAATAAAGAAAATGCCATGGGAATATATGTTTCATTTTTATTTCCTCTAATATTATTTTTTAACATGAGTTTGTGTGATGCTGTGCTCATCTTACCATCTTCCAGGACTTTAAATAATAATTAATTTAATTGAATGAATTAAATAGCTAAAATATAGAAAGTCCACACAGTCATGATTTTAACAAAATCGGGCAATTCACATTACCCCAGATAAGGATAGGGCATAAATATGTTAAGAGCATAAGAAGAACATAAGAAAGGTTACAAACGAGAGGAGGCCATTCGGCCTATCTTGCTCGTTTGGTTGTTAGTAGCTTATTGATCCCAGAATCTCATCAAGCAGCTTCTTGAAGGATCCCAGGGTGTCAGCTTCAACAACATTACTGGGGAGTTGGTTCCAGACCCTCACAATTATCTGTGTAAAAAAGCGCCTCCTATTTTCTGTTCTGAATTCCCCTTTATCTAATCTCCATTTGTGACCCCTGGTCCTTGTTTCTTTTTTCAGGTTGAAAAAGTCCCCTGTGTCGACATTGTCAATACCTTTTAGAATTTTGAATGCTTGAATCAGATCGCCACATAGTCTTCTTTGTTTAAGACTGAATAGATTCAATTCTTTTAGCCTGTCTGCATATGACATGCTTTTTAAACCAGAGATAATTCTGGTCACTCTTCTTTGCAGTCTTTCTAGAACAGCAATATCCTTTTTGCAGCGAGGTGACCAGAACTGAACACAATATTCTAGGTGAGGTCTTACTAATGCATTGTAAAGTTTTAACATTACTTCTCTTGATTTAAATTCAACAGTTCTCACAATATATCCAAGCATTTTGTTGGCCTTTTTTTTATAGCTTCCCACATTGCCTAGATGAAGACATTTCTGAGTCAACATCAACTCCTTGGTCTTTTTCATAGTTCCCTTCTTCAATTTCAATATCTCCCATATGGTATTTATAATGGACATTTTGATTGCCTGCGTGCAGTACCTTACACTTTTCTCTATTAAATTTCATTTGCCATGTACCTGCCCAGTTCTGAATGCTGTCTAGATCATTTTGAATGACCTTTGCCACTCCTCCTATTTTTGTGTTGTCTGCAAATTTAACGAGTTTGCTTACTATACCAGAATCTAAGTCATTAATGTAGATTAGGAATAGCAGAGGACCTAATACTGATCCCTGTGGTACTCCATTGGTTACTTCGCTCCATTTTGAGGTTTCTCCTCTAATCAGTACTTCCTGTTTTCTACATGTTAACCACTCCCTAAACCATGTGCATGCATTTCCTTGAATCCCTACTGCATTCAGTTTGAGAATTAATCTTTTATGCAGGACTTTGTCAAAAGCTTTCTGGAAATGTCCTAAAATGTTTCTCAGCGGAAGGGTACAAGGTAAATCTAGGCTTTAAAGTGTTTTTCTAAAGAAAATAATGAGAACAATTGTTTTCTAACAGTGATATTACTCTCTCGATGAAAGCTCTGCCATGTGGTAGTTGACTGTGACTTTCATTAGAGCTCTTGCCTTCGGCTCAGGATGCATAACTCCTGTCATGGTCAATTACCATGGTAGCGTTCATTGACTATCGCTTAAGTAATAACCCTCTGTCTTGTCATAACTCGTTCCCCTGTAGAGACCATAATACAATGTATTGGGGCTTTGAAGAGACTGGATCTTGATAAATTGGGCCAAGTGACTACCAGGACTGAATATTAAACACCAAGCTACAGTACAACAGTACATTTCCAGTACTTTATACCTGATGTTTTTCAAACAGCAGTCTCTCAATAATATATTATTTTAACAGTATGACATAATAAAATGTTTAAAAAGACATAATTGCTTGCAGTGGTTGTTGCTCTTTTTAATGTGCTGTGATTCCCTATGATGTATATGACTACAATAGTATGATTAAGCTTGGAAAGCCTAGTTAATGCACCACAGAAGTCATGGTGCAATCACCTTAATTTCTTAATGCCATTTTCTTTTTGTCTGTTTTTCATTTACGATACAACATAAAATACACAGACTAACGGTGGGTGTAAGCCACCTGGCTGGCTGATTTTCTGGATAATTGGATCGCACCCTGAAAGTACCAAGGTATTGGAAGACCAAAAACTACTGAAAGCACATAATGTAGCTGTGCTTTTTCAAAAGCCTGGCGTTGCCAGTTATGAAGCTTTACAGCCTGCAAAACCCAAATAAAACATGTTAATTGACAATTTGGTTAAAAGATCTTGGGATAGTCAACTCAGATCTTTTTTTGCCTCTATAAACTGTACTGTACCATGATAGTAACAAGGAGATAATAACAAGAAAGCCCACAGTACACAACTATATTGTTTAAAGTCTTCTCAATGTAAATTCTAAACAAACTCCAAACATTTTGATAACTTAACATCCATTTTGTGAAATTATTAACTCTGTGTTAATACCATACCAGTATGTTGAATCATAAATGTGTGTTATGAAAGCTTAACTCACTGACTGGTAGGGAATATGTGTGATGTGATAACTGAACCATTTGTACAACAGACATTTTCATTTTGCATTTCTTTTTTGTGAAAATATCAATGTGTCTATCTTTTTATAATCTAATCTATTGACACCTATGATTGTAATTAATTCTACCATTAGCAACCTTTGCCACTGGGGCTTCTTGAAGTGAAATGCATTACCATTACCATATTGTCATACAGTAAAAAGTGTGATTTACAAGGTTGCTCTTCTTTGACTGCCATCAGCACTCAATACTTGGTATGTTCTTGCAAAGCTTTGTGTACCTGAGCTTAAAGTAGCTGCCATACACCACTCTAAAGAAACAAAGATATTTACAAGAATTTGCAGCTTACAGGTAAAATGACAACAAGATGGTGAACTCTGTAAAATGAGAATTCCAGAGATGCTTGGCAGATTTTTTAATAATTGTGCAGTAATTTTATTTGCTGATAGTGGAGAGGCTGACTGTAGGGAAGCCATGGGCAAAAGGACAGAATAGCTGCCCTCCCCCTTAGACGAGGCCAAAAAAACAGGTGGAGGCTGGGGAGGAGGAGACGAACTCTGACGTACAGTGGGGACGAATGGATTGAGGTAAGATATAAAGCCCTTTCTAGCTGATGTTGTTGTTTATCAAATGACAAATTAAATACTAGCCATTTGACTGGCGAATGTTCTGGAAATGGGGGTGCCTACTATGTTTGATGTTAACGATTTGAGTCATTTGAATAGCTTAAAAGTGAGTTCCCTTCCTGAACCACCGCTTTGCTAAATAAATTGTGACAGCAAAAACGCAAACCTCTGGTAAAAGTTGCTAATTTATGAAATTGAAAACAGACAGTATGCACCTGGAAAATGTTACTGAATGTTCCATATAAATCACAAATACAAACCAAGAGAAATGTATTCAACACCACCCTTAATTGTTTTAATTCGATTCTTGTATCCAATGGTCTTAGTCTTTGAAAAAGTAAAAAAAATAAACAGCTTGTTGTGTCTTAGCCTGCTAAGCAACAGCACCACTTTCTTAAGCTTCTTTCACAGTATCCCATAAGCCTCCTATTCATCTATTGCATTATTTTCTTCTCATTCATCTAAATGAAATAGATGGCTTTATTGAGTTTTTATTCGTATCTCAATGTTCTTATTTCAAGGGTTCTTTGGAGGACACACCTTTGCTCATATTTGCTGTTTTCTATATTGTAAACATTTTCTTTGCTACAGTCTTTCAAGACAACACTAGAAATTTGATTATTTGAGTTTCTTTCCCCTCTTGGCAAACAGTGAGCACCAATCTTATTTATTATTAATTTCTTAGCAGACACCCTTATCCAGGGCGACTTACAACTGCTACAAGATATCACATTATTTTTTACATACAATTACATTATTTTTTACACATTATTTTTTACATACAATTACCCAATTTATACAGTTGGGTTTGTACTGGAACAATCTAGGTAAATTACCTTGCTCAAGGGTACAGCAGCAGTGTCCCCCACCTGGGATTGAACCCACAAACCTCCGGTCAAGAGCCCAGAGCCCTAACCACTACTCCACACTGCTGTCCGTTTAACACATTGGCTGCCAACTACATTGTTACACAGGTAAAAAATATTTGTTTTTAGTCAAAAAGTAAAAATCTGGGATAGCAGCAGAAAATATGTTAAGGTAACAAACTGCAGAAAACGAAAGATGACTGTGCAAATTAACATTTCTGTAGTCGTTGGACACTAGGGCACTTTATTTCTTTTTATGGTGTCCGTTGAATTCTGATAACAACATTCAACAGGAAGATGCATTAGAACATACAGATCGTTACCTATTTAAAATATAATTTGAAATTCTGTACACCTTTCACAAAATGAAAAAGGCGAGTAGCATGAACTATAGTTTTGTATTTGTATTTGTATTTTTCCAAGTCAGTTACCAGACAGTCTTCCATGGAGCTTATGACAATTCTCCCATTACAAATTCTCCTTGTGTTTTTCTTAATTGGAATTATGTTTTACTGATTATTAGACAAGCCCCAGGAGCAAACTCTTGTGTAGGAGAACGTTCCTTCAGGTATTGTCAATAGTTTCCTCCTGCCTTCTAAAATTTCCTCAAATGTAGGTCTGACACGTTCTCATAGTTTGCTGTCACAGCTAGCCACTAAGGGTCAATGGACTTTTGACATGAAAAAAAACATACATTGTTATTGATGTACGGAGAAAAATACAGAGCAAGGGATATGGCTTTGAGAAGCCAAATTAGATGTTGTTACAGGAGAATGTGTGTCTTAGTGACCGCAGCACAGTATATTGCAGTCTGAATCACTGCTGCACTACAGCCTTGCACTAAATTGCAAACTGCTGTGCATAAAATGTCATTTATAGAAATAAATAAATTTTTGGGTTACCAAGTTGAGCTTGATGTTTGTTTTTCATGAAAGAGTACAGTTACACTAAAAGTATATAGTGCTAAGAAAATATTTCCATTAAATTTTATATAACGTGTATTACCATCACTTCATAAGACACTATCTTATATTAGATATGCACACTTTATGTTAAACGTGAATTTGATTTGCATGTTTTTTCTTTTTTTTTCAAAGCTATAAATTAACAACATTTACAGATTGCTGTTTCGAGCCAATATGCATACATTGTCATAAAATACAATTCAATAATACTTTAAGATCCAGGCGATTGTAAAGTCTCTTTATGTAAAGGGTTGATTTGTTTTCTTTTGCACCTTGCCTTCCCTCTGCTCCATTTCAATGTAAAATTATAACAAATAATATAATACAACCCTTATTGCTACTGTATAGTTCGATAGTGCAACGTGGAATTTATTCATAACAGTTGTCTAACATAAGCAGCCTACAGCTGTAGAGTCTTTTTGGTACAGTATAATGAAACATGACTGGGGGATAATTATAGTATGATTGCCTTTTAAAAACTGCTGCAGAAAACTGTTACAATATTAACATCATTGTGCTTTAGGGTTACTTTACATCAGAACTGTATTATTACACGCTAGTGTTTCAGTTTGAAAAAAGGAAAAGCGATTTATTTGCTTAAGAAACAACCTTTTTATAACAAGAATCAGGACCACATATAAAAAGAACAGTTCAATTAGGACTATCTATGGTAAATAATTTATAAGAAAAAAATAATGTGCCACAAAGAAATGTACTGATAGTGCAATATAAAAACAGATCTAGTCTAGCAAAAGTGGACAATGGTTTTCGACTGACATGTTTTTAACTGTACCTTATCTGTAGCAAATGACTGCTTAAACAAACATTTTTATTTTGTTGGCTCCAGCAGCAAAATGTAAGGCAATTCATTCTGCACTTTGACTGCAAGGTAGTACACGCTGTACCATTACTTCAACTGTAAATCATAGAAAACCTGAACTTAAGTGCACTCCACCATTCAATGCAGTTTGTTAATCTTTGAAAAAGCAGAAATGTCTTTGTCCAAATAAACAAACATAGAAGATTGATGTTGCGGCAGAAATAAAGACTAAAAATTATGAAAGAGGTTGTGAAGGGGTACACCCCACCCCTGTGTGTATTGTATGGTTTTGTATTATTATTATTTGATTGTATTGTAGCGTTTTGCCGGAGGCAAGAAACAGAGACCACTGCTCTGTCCGCTTAGCTGTATGTCAGGAATCACACCACTGAACGGTGCTGCAGCCCTCCTTATAGGCTTAGCCCGCACCCTTATGCAAAAGATAACCAGCCTCCGGACACATCCCATTGGCCCTCAGCCACACGCCAGGACCAATGGGCACAGACAGACAAACAACAACGAATGAGGGTGCACAGATAACAACCAATGGGAACAGATCAGGGCAGACAAACAAACAGCGGGTTACATGGTATAATAAATAAATAAATACACACACAAAAGGTAAACAAGCAATGTCGGAATACAGCGGGGAGGGAATAACACACAGAGTATGCAAACACAAACAGACAGCAGGGAATACGGTACATAAACACAAATGCACAGATTGCTACAGTACTGTTTATATGTGTAAAAACACATTTTGTGAAAGTGTTTTCATTTGTTCAAGCCTTTTATTTATTATTAAAACGTGTAAGCAGCTCTTTCATACCCCAGTCCTGTGTCTGTGTCCGTTATCCTTCCTTATCTGACATCACCACAAGCCATCCGGGTCACAGAGGTGTATTTGTATTACCATTGAATTAGCCTCCCTTTAAAAAACGGTTTGCTTTAAAAATGGTCTGCTTTAAAAAATTGTTTACTCCCAATTTCTAGACTCTCAGAAGCCACCACTATGTCAAAACTGACCCCCAAGTGTACCTTTAAGGCAAAGTGTATTTGTTATGTCTGTTAAATGTTTTAGGACACGAGTGGTGTATGTGTGAAAAGCAGCTCATCATTATTTCATGCCTTATTAATTATAAAAACACATTTGGTACCAAATGCCCAATATTCCCTGCTCTTTCTGTGGTAGAAATGCTATTAAGCTGTGTGCTAACCTGCAACCAAGCGCCCCAACAGCCCAGGCTCTTGAAGCTTAGTGCCTAGAAACAATTAAATACAGTGCTAATTCGTTTTTAATTGGACTTTTTCAGAAGCTGACTTTACTATAATAGTCCCTATGATGTGATGAACTGATGTCAATTGCTGTTTTATGACCAACTGAAAACACACAGGCTTAGCAAAATCTGTTCACGTGTAAACTAATCAATTAAGTGTTTGTAAAACAAAATCAGGTAAATCATATAATAAAACAAGTCAAGCGGATACCTTTAGTGTATTTCATAATCAACACAGAAACTTTTTGCAAGTTGAAATCAGTATACTTGGTTTATCAAGCGAAGTTGCAGCTCTGCTAATTTAACACAGATTGTTTTAACAACTGTATCTATAATCTGTAAGCGTGATCCACAGAATGTTCAACATACAGTACTAAGATTTACCACGGCTATGATTTGCATTCCATGAGGATTCAGCTTTTATATTATTGTGTTTCAGGGTCTGTAAACAGCTGCTACTGCACTCTGGCAATGGGCCAAAACAATAAAGTAGCATATAAAAGTGTTAAAGTGAAATTAAAAGGGAATCACTTTTAAGCTTACCTCAGCTCAGGGTGGAGGTTGTTGGGGTGTCATGTCTCCAAAAGACAGCCACTGGTCAATTAACCCAGAATCAATTCTTTCTTATCCAGTACAATATTATCCCTATCCTTTTTGCTCATTGCATACCTGTAGGGAAAAAAACTCTCGACTTCCAAATTGGACCAAACTGTGACTTTGACTTCAGAAGTAGCACACTGTTTAATTTCCCTATAAAAACCTTACAAGAAATCAGAGTAGTTTTAGATAGTCGTCCTTGAAACTTATTGAGACCGCCAAATGTACTCTTTGTTTTGATTCAGAATCAATGGACTAAGCTGCAAATCCTGCAAAGGCTAAATGTACATTTTGATATCGGTAAACCAATTAGGTTTCCACCTTTTAGTTCTATGTACTCTCTCTCTCTCTATATATATATATATATATAAACATAGCTTAGTATTAGTGTGAAATATTAAACTCTTCTTCTTCTTATTATTATTATTAGTTTACTTAGCAGACGCCTTTATCCAAGGCGACTTACAGAGACTAGGGTGTGTGAACTATGCATCAGCTGCAGAGTCACAGCTATTCAACTAGTGCCACATCAGCACACACCTGTGCAGGTAATTTCTAGGGTTTTCATCAATGTTTAACTGAATTAATTAGGATTAATACTGAACTAGAAACACTTGCATGCGCAATTCCACAACCTGAAGAAAAAATGGTCTTGAATCAAAACCCATGATGCTGCAGAATACACTAATACCCCGTTTACACTTCTAAGCCAACTCTGTGACAGCTTAGGTCTTATGCATTATGTGTTTAATAATTCTGATTATGTGTATATCACATGTTTAAATGGTAATAGCTGATTTATTGTTTCAAATCTGTTTTTTTGTACATTTAATATGTTTTCATATGACAATGGAAAGAAGACAACTAGTTATTATGATCCGCAATAAATACACCCCATGTTTAATTTTTTAATTACCGGTATGATTGTATTATTATATACTGTTATTTGAATGACTTCAGAGTGGCTATGGCATCAGTGACTTGAAGAAAAAAAAAAAACTTTCAAAATTGAATTCTAGAAATCTGCTAAGCCTAGATGGGAATATATGTATAAACACTAGCTTCAGGTCCAAAAGTACTTTACTAAACAAAGGACTGCATTCGCCTCCTAGGAGGAAAGCATTTGATTTGATTTTTAAAATTGTATAATCTAGGGTTAGTATATGTGTTTTTTTTAGCCATTAAACTAATTTTTTTGCTGTTGCTGAATAGTAAAAATAAGTATTTCCCACGGGTAAGAAAATAAACTGGAGTTACTGTTTACATTTACATATCAGAAGAGTTGTCAGACTGATGTGGAAATGTAGCCTATACAATAACACCTGTTTCTTTGAATGTCTGCTACACCAGTTTTCAATGCCTTGCTCCATTTCTGATAGTAAACTTAAATCTAAATTAGCATGGAACAACCACTTTAAGCAGAAACACACAAGTGACACAAATGACAGGCTTGTTGTTGATTTAAACACTTCTGCCTCTGTGTTTCGGGGCACGCGCTACTGTTTAGGGGCTATGTGTGGGGCACACAGTACAATTGGTACATTGGTAACCCCCCGCTCCCCCAAAAGGCACAATGAACAATTGGTACATTCGTAACACCACCACCACTTTCCCCCTACACGGGATTTATTTTACTTCTTTATAGGTTGTAGATTTCTGAGTTTAAGTACATGGCATAGTAATATGAGCATTACGGGAGCTTGTTATCCTAGCTCAGCCAAGAGGGTGTGTCAATAGCTATGGCACTGTGTGGTAGGGTAGTGGGCGGAGCTTAGGGAAGGACCAGAAATGACAGCACACAGGAGCCGGAAGTGAAGTTTAGTCCTGGAGCGCTGTACCAACAATGGTATCTGGGCAGGATTTTATTTTAACACACAACAAACTAAACAGTCCAGTATTACAGAAAACAAACAAGAAAACTACCTGGAATACCAGCAAACTCAGGTTTCAAATAAAACAAGTAAACAAAAACATCATGGTTACAAAAACAACAACAAAGGAAGCACAGGGTTTCTCCGTAATAAAGACTAGTCCTGTGTTTTTCCACTGCGGTAATCCACCAGGGTTTTCCACATCTTCAGGATTCTGTGAATTACAGCTGGTTTGTAAAAGCAAAACAACAAAGCACAGCGCGTCTCTCCAGTGTTTTCAGTTCAGGACAGGGAGACCGAATGGCAAAACCATGCTGCCTAAATACTGTTGAGTCCCGTCCCTGCAATCAGCACACTGCCCCACATCAGCCAATCGACGAGAACAGCAGAGCTGATTGCAATGATGGGACTCGGTGGCCTCCTGGTTCCACCTTGGGCCAAGATGGCCACCCAACCCGGAACTTCCGGTCTGGTCAGAGTTCAGCCTCCTGACCCAATCACGGTCAGCCCTGCAGAGCGCTGCTGGTGGTTGGGAGGGCGAATTACAACAGGGACTCCTTTCAATCCTGTCACACACTGCAAATATGGGAGGGGCTGGCTGTGACGTTGCAATTCTGAACATAGGAAATTAATAGCAGACACACAACTGCATGGCTTGATGTGTGCTTTATTTCATATTATTCAGGAATGTGTAAATAACCTACTTAGTGGGTTCTAATGATAGAGTGCTAGCTACTAGAAGGGTAAAGAATGCAAAAGTCATATTTTGTGTAATAAAATTTATTTTGTTGTACTTGAAGGAAATGGAAAGGCCTCAAGGTACTCCACGTGTAGTGATAATGCACACCTCGTGGCTATGAGACTAAAGCTCCTTTCACACACAAATGCCACTACTGAGCCGTCTCAGAGACGTTTAAAAAATTATTTAAAATACCCATTCACACAGCACGAAATTGCATAATCTATGCCGGTATAATACCGTCATAACCCTTTCACACAGCCAGAGGGATCATGTGAATACAACTTTCAAACATGTCAGTCAACAGATCGTTTTCATGGCAACAGCAATTCGCCCATAAATTACAGCATTGCACACCATCCCTTCTATTTGTAAATTCACCTCCTCATCAGCCCGTAAAGTTAACAATTCCTGAACTTATTCCAGCCTCTAATTACTACCTCGTTCTTGATCAGCCATTGTATTTGAAAATAATGAAAGCGTGTAACACCGACGACAAAAATACCCAACATGTCTGGTATATAGTCACGTGGGATGTTGACTTTCAATCCACGCCCACAATAGCGCTTCAGTGCTGGCATAGCATTTAAAACAGGAGTTAAGACAGTTCAGTGCCATCCTGAATCATCTTGTGAGGTGGTTCAGAGATGGCATAAAATATGACGGCTCTGTGACGGTATAGGCAATTCACACAGAACAAAATGCAGCATCAGTGCCGGTTCTGAGCCGTCATAACTCATCTGTGTGAAAGGGGTATAACTCTGGTAAAAATGCAACCTTTTTGATTTTGTAATTTTTGTAAAGAACATATTCTGTATGTTCAACATTTTTGCTTGAGCTTTGGATCCTCTGAAGTGCAATTCTGAAATCAGTAAAATAATTGCAGACACACAACCGCATGACCTGATGTTCCTTATTTCATATTATTCAGGTCGTAACATTTGGAGGCATCGCTGGGATAGTGGCACTCTCAGAACCAATGAGGACGGTGAGAGCAACACTTAATTCAAAATAAAATAATAAATGCAATGGAAAGTGAGTCAGAGCTGAGTAGAAGTATAATCGGTTGAGGAAGGAAGACCGGTGTATTTTTATAAACCCATTGTTTGGGTTCAGTGTTTTTGGAAATCTGTAAGATTTTGTATTATAATAAATGTGGTTATTTAATGCAAGATTGTCCTGACTGAAAATGTGCTGCCTTTACTGAAGTGCCAAAGAGCACAGTCAAAGCTTTTATCAATGTAATTCGAACAGGTAACACAGATGTTGCTTATGTAGTCAAAACTGGCAAACTGTAATAAATATGTAATAATACCGAGAGAGGGGGTCACCAATCTGAAGTTTAAAATTAGGACAAAGGTACGAACAGAGGGTCTCTTATTTTAATCTGTTGATGAGACAATGTGGCCTGAAGGTTTATCATTTTACGAAATAGTGGTCCACTTGCCTAAAGGGGCAGGTCAAGGTGTACCACTACAGGTAGCTAATAATGCAGGGCATGATGTTATTCTGAGGAAGAAAACAGTAATTGGGAAATTGCAAAAGGCTAAAGTAATTTTTCCAAATCACACTAACAATGTCAATGAAAATCTGGGTGCTGAAACACTGAATACCTGTGTAAATTGTGTAAGAGATTCTAACAAGAGTACTATTAAAAAATAAAATGAGAGTAATGAAAATAACCCAGTACTTACTGAAGAGCCAATAAGAGAATCAGAACTTCAAAATCACAAGTTAAAACTGATTTGGAGTGTGCAGGGAACCAGACACAGATTTATTTATTTATTTTTTTTTATCCTAGTGGCAAGGCGCAGAAAGACTAATTTGATTTCTCCATGGAAAAAAGATTGCTTCTTTGGTGCCCAGGCACCGAAAATAGAGCGCCATGTAAGCAACTTCATAACAAATCGATAAAGATTCTTAAGTTAATTCTTAAATCAAGGTTCTGCCTATAGAACGCGTCCCGGCTCGACTACACCATCTCTGAATGGATACTGAAAATCATATTGTAAGAGCTGGGAATTAACCATATTCAAGCAAAGGTTAAGGCTCTTGCATGTTTCCTTCAATGACCGTGAATGGCTTAAAACATTTCAGTCCTCGAACTACAGTAGGCTACTGTAAGCTGAATTTGTTTCGCATTAATCAGTTTCCTTAATTTGAAACAGTTTTTTTTAACAAAGCATTCAATAAATACTTCCAGTGAATGTGGTAAAGTAATTTTCCAAATTGATTTTTTTTTACTTCAAGGAAAGCTAATCTATGCTTCTATATCCTCTTGGCTTGAGTTTTATATAATTTATTCTACTAGAATCTGCCTTCCTGACAGCTAATAGAAAATGCTGTGTCCCTCACAACTTACCTGCTTACATTAGCAAGTTTCAGTACACCCAGCCTGGACCATATGGTCATAATAGCAAACCATAGTTTAATGGCTGTCCTGCCACAGAAATTGAAGTCTGCTGGTTATGTCAGAGTAAAGCCTATTGCCTATAGTAATTTTCCTCAATATGGATATACATTGTCTATCAACATTTATTGACACACAAAATGACCAGAGAATGGCAGGCAATCCTGGTTTTATACAGGTGGTTGACATATCTGAATTTGTATCTACTGTACAATAGTTACAGATTCTGTTTTTGTTGGTGTTTATTTATGTCTCTGTTTTTACTATTAAAAATGATCAGGCTTTTACAGACAGACACATTTTTTTTCTTTTTTGTGAATTGACCTGTTCTTTTTTGGAATTTCAGAAGTACTCTACTGGAGTTATGATGTGTTTGGGAATTCTGAGAACTGCTCAAATCAAATAACAGCACAGATGGGATTCACAGTGTGTTCCGTTCCTCTATTGAAAAATAAAACTAAAAATCAGAACCATGAATCACAGGAATAAGTGGTTTGTTTTATCTTCTGAGTTTATAATTCAATCTAGCCCTTGAAAATGCTTCTTCTTCTTCTTCTTCTTCTTCTTCTTCTTCTTCTTCTTCTTCTTCTTTACACTAATTTGATGAGACATACCATACCTTCAGGCCCTCAAGTACCATTACCCTTGTACAGAACAATGCAAACCTTCACTGACAAAGGTTCTTCATAGTAAAAGCATAGCAAAGTATAATAAAGTAGTGAAAGAATGGTAAAGCATAGGTAAGCATTGTAAAGCTCAGATAGGTATGGTAAAGCATATAAAAAATACGGCAAACCAGAGTAAACTGTGGTAAGTGCATAGTTTAACCATGGGGAATACTGTGGTAAACTTTTATAAGGGAAGGGTGTCATTGCTTAATTTATTATGGGATTTTCTGACAGAACCATAAAATACAGTACTGAAAAAAGGTATCCTCATGCCAATGACTATGGAGAGTTAGCTAAAAAAAAACGTTGAAGCCTTTCCATTAAAAGCAGAAGTAATGACTTCACACTAAAGTTTGCTGCCCTCTGCTTTTTTACACCCTATTAAGATGGGCCAATATTAAATAGATGCTGTCCCCTTGCTGTTGTCCTCTACCCACCTCAAGCAGACATGTTACTTCCAATTCTCTAATGCAGTCTGACAGCAATATCTTTTAACATCTTGATAATAAAGGAAAGCCCCCATATGATGTTGGCTAGCATTATGCAGCTGAATGGGAAGGAAGGGATTGTTGTTGGTAGGGTCCCCTGACTGAAAAGGTGGGGGATGTGTGTGATTAATATGCATTGGAACCGCTAATATCTAAGGTACTCTTGCTTTGCTTCATCTTGGAAAATGTTTTAACAAAATGAATGAATGAATGAATTATTTTGTACAAGATCATGAACTGTGCTGGAGCCCAACCTCAATAATTCAATTTGAAGTCCATTTGAGCCTTGGAGAGATGGAGAATTTAATTTTGTGAACTGTAAAATATTTTTGTCCCCGAATTGATTTATTGCTCGTTTTTTGCTTTTGAAAAAAAAAAAAAAAGGTTTATATAGTAATAGTGTGAATGCTTGTTTTTGCCAAGTCAGTAAGCAAAAAAAATAAATAAAAAAAAAAAAAAGCCAGTAGGTTAAAAAATATAAATTCAATATCACAATATTAAAATGCAAAAACACCCACATACTGTAACATGCCTGGAAGTAAAAAAAATTGAGACAGATTCATATTAAAGAAAGAAAGTATGTTTCTTGTAATCAATTAACTCCACAGTTTTAAAACAGTATCACTTGGATTCTTTGGCTTTCTGTGGCACTGTTCTGAGGTATAGAACAGGACAACATCATAAACAAGGTAAAACAAATAAACAGGTTTTAAAGCATGGATGATGTGTAATATTAGGCAGGGCTTCTCTAATAGTTTCCACCTCTGTTTTTAAGTCAATGTTCAAATGAATGTGGCTTAATTTATGAAATCGTAAACATATTTACACAGCACTGGCTCCTCTCTGAGGTGCGCTCTATGAGGATTATATTATTCCTATGATTGTGTAATTACAGCTCTGGTAAATGAGTAGTGTACAGCTAGTAAGGTGTTCCATGATAATATTCCTCTGCAGAATATTCAATCACTTCCCACCTAGTAGAGTACAATGGTTAAAAGATACATGCCCGTCCGAAGCCTTCGTTCTGCTGAAGCGGATCTCCTTGTGGTCCCCTCTAGTTGTACTAATACATTTGGCACTAGGACGTTTAGTCCTATAGCCACTTTATCCTAGAGATATCAGAGGCATCTCCTCCATATCCATGTTTAAATTGAAGATTAAAACATTGTTATTTGATAGGGCTTTTCTTCTATGATGATGTAACACGCCCCAAGTATAGGGGCGCTATATAAATCTAAGTTTGATTGATCGATTGAATAGAATCATCTGCTCCCTGACTAGACCAGAATGGGAAATCCAGTATAGCACTACTGTTTACAAACAGATGGCTCCCGCTGGAAACCCCATTATTTCAGCCCTGTTTATTGGAATTGGGTTAGCACCTCTCTGCTTATTAAAGAAAATGGTGTCATCGGATTTTTAGGTCCACAAGATAGACAGGATCTCGGTTCAACATCCCCACCTGAAAGATGGCACTGCCAGCAGCACAGTGAGCCTCTCACAATTCCGGGGACGAGACGAGAGACGAGAGGCAAGGATTATACCAAGCTCTCCTACTGGCCAAGCTTAGGTCAGTTGTTGGAACACAAATGGGTGCAATCATGTGTGTGTCATCTATCAGAGAGCAGCAATGTCTTAACATACACTACATTTATCATACAAGTTGCACATCAAACCCCTAATTCCCATGACATTGTGATTTCCATGAGGGGCTCCTACAGGATCATGCTGATAAAGGCGACTTAGTGCACATCTGTATTCTTTTCAGCCCATCGGAGCGTTGACAGCAAAGACTCTCTATCCAGCGCATGTCATTCCCTGACACCAGGCTCCCAAGAGAGAGGAATTTATCCTATGCTGTATCACAACAACTTCACACAACTTGAGTACACACAACAGAGAGCGATATATTTTATACTGACACTTTGAATTTGGATTTAAAACTCATTTGACAAAGGGTTTTCATTAAAAAAAATAGGTATACAAAACTAATTCCATCCCACCCTAATTCACCTATTTATTTATTTCTGTAGTGACGAGACACAGAGATACTGAACAGGGTTACTCAGGTTTCTGTTAATTAGATACAAGGTGCATGATTGCTGGTCCAATAACCATTTTGGTAAAACATAGTACCTGCATTGTTTAAAGTGATTAAATGACACCTTCTGCTGAACGCACAGTAGCTTTTTACATAAGAACTCACTGCAAAGCATTATTTTTGCATTGTTGGTCAGACCGTCACTGTAATATTTCAATGCCTGTTCTTTTGATTATTATTGTTAATGTTATTCTACTGGCGATAGAGCCGTGGTTTATTATGTATCGTGCATGTTGTTGAGCAAAGTGTATTTGATATTATATGACAGTATAGTGTATTGCTGTATTTCGATTAGGGTGCTTCTTTCAATGAAGTGGTAATGGTTAGGGACTAGAGAATAATAGTGACAATGATAAAAAATAACCAGTAAATATAAGAATAGTTTAACGATCGTGTTTGTAAACAAGACGGTATTCATGCAGGTTAAACAAATACGTATAAATGTGAAGAAACATGTAATATATTTAATGCCGTGTCTTTCCTTAGGAGGGAGTAGTAGTACTATTATTAGGTGGTCAGTCCTTCTAAAGGAGCTTGTCTGGTGAATGTCAATCATTGTATGTACAACCTGATAGTCATTTGCAATCTGTGAACTATCCGTTATGAAAATAAATATTTATACCTGTCAACACTAGGAAGTTGCTGTTTCCTGCGTTCTAAATACATCTGTGGTCTTAAGTGAATAGTGTGATTGTGTTGGGGGGGGGGGGGGTAAGCTTGGACCATCGCCCCATTACACAACATAACTCTATGTCAAAATAGTCAATAATATATATACTGTATATATACAGCTCTGGAAAAAATTAAGAGACCACTGCAAAATTATCAGTTTCTCTGGTTTTAACTATTTATAGGTATGTGTTTGGGTAAAATTAACATTTTTGTTTTATTCTATAAACTACTGACAACATTTCTCCCAAATTCCAAATAAAAATATTGTCATTTAGAGCATTTATTTGCAGAAAATGACAACTGGTCAAAATAACAAAAAAGATGCAGTGTTGTCAGACCTCGAATAATGCAAAGAAATTAAGTTCATATTCATTTTTAAACAACACAATACTAATGTTTTAACTTAGGAAGAGTTCAGAAATCAATATTTGGTGGAATAACCCTGATTTTCAAGCACAGCTTTCATGTGTCTTGGCATGCTCTCCACCAGTCTTTCACATTGATGTTGGGTGACTTTATGCCATTCCTGGCGCAAAAATTCAAGCAGCTCGGCTTTGTTTGATGGCTTGTGACCATCCATATTTCTCTTGATCACATTCCAGAGGTTTTCAATGGGGTTCAGGTCTGGAGATTGGGCTGGCCATGACAGGGTCTTGATCTGGTGGTCCTCCATCCACACCTTGATTGACCTGGCTGTGTGGCATGGAGCATTGTCCTGCTGGAAAAACCAATCCTCAGAGTTGGGGAACATTGTCAGAGCAGAAGGAAGCAAGTTTTCTTCCAGTACCCAAACACATACCTATAAATAGTAAAACCAGAGAAACTGATAATTTTGCAGTGGTCTCTTAATTTTTTCCAGAGCTGTATATATATATATATATATATATATATATATATATATATATATATATACTGTATATTAATATATACAATACAATTGCTACTGTTCTGCATTGAAAAAATATATATTAATAGGAAACATCTGCTACAAATCATGGATTTTCTTCCATTCTGAGGGCAGTCTATCATTCCATAAAAAAACAAGCAATTTGCCACATTTTAGTCCTGCTTTTCAGTCACATATGTGAACACGCAAAGGCACCTTAAACCACAAATGTGAACAGTGTTGCAGACCTAAATTTGAGGCAGCCCTGGGCCAGCCCAGTAGTGTGAACGGAGTCTTTGATTCTCTCTGTTAAATACCAATTGAAAGACAGAACATGAACGATAGATTCGACAATTATTATCAAGCGAACTGAGAAAAGTAAATGGTGCAATCACAGGATCTGGCAGAATTGTATTGATCTGGGTGCCACTGTTATCTCCCTGCAAATCTAATAGACAGGGGGAAAGCAGTGCCATCTCAACACAGTGATGATTCTTCCATTGTTCTTTGAATGTCTGCATTCAATTTAGACAATTAAAGACTGTTTCCAGAACAAAAGGTAATCATCAGCATGCTGCAAGCAAGACAGCACATTGGTGCAGTGACTGCAGTAGGAAAAATCAGCAGCTACTATGCACTCAGAAAATATCTTACATACAGCTACCGATTGTACTTTGGAGCCAGTGATATTACTGTTTCTCTTTTTTTTGTGATGTGGACCCGCTTATATTAGGAGTGGTGCAGAGAATAGAATAAAAAACAATTCATTTCCCTGTTCAAAAACAACATTAAATAAGGGTCATACATGTTATCTGCTCCATTATTGAATCATATTTTGTCATACTTGTACTTGCTAGAACCAACGTCATTGTATTTATCTTGCTCTTAATTGTATTATTACTTGTACTGTGATCCTTGAAATGTATTTTTGTTTACGACTGTAAGTCGCCCTGGATAAGGGTGTCTGCTAAGAAATAAATAATAATAATAATAATAATAATAATATACACAAAGAGCTTGTGAGCAGCATTGGTGTATGCTGGTCAGAGCTTGGTGGTTTGCTGGATTTCAACTGGTCAAGCTGGTTGAGGAGCTGACTAAGCTGGTCCAAAAACAGGTCAATTTAAAGTCTCTTTACTGTAAAGTTTTTAAGTCAACTGTTTGTTGTCTATAATCCTAAATTGACCTATTTTCTTTAATCCTTTATAGGATTTTACCTTCTGGGTGTCACTAAAATTCACAAGTGTTAGTCACCATCTCACCAGCCGTTTCGTTATTTATTTTTGATTTTTTAGCAGATTGACATACAGTACATACTGCATGCATGGGCACTTTCACTGTATCACAGATAATATCCACGTAGATACAAAAGAAAACCTTTGTGTTCACTTGGTGTATCCTATTCTGTAGTTACACAGTAGCTATTTGCAAAGAGTATTTCTAGAATACTATGTTTTTAAAACATTTATATTTAGCTTTGATATGAATCATCACCATAGAAGCAGTTCAAAAGGAACGTTGGTCATTAGCTGTGATTATATTTGGTTTGTGTATCCAATTGTTGAGGAATTGTGTACTGAAAACGTTAAACAGAAAAGAACAGATAGTATTTATTTTTACTATCAGGAAGATTATGAATTCAGGAAATTAAAGCTATTAATTGTGTGCCAATGTTATTTTACATTTTAAATTGGCAGAATATTACAATTTTCTACTTAGTAGAGTAGGTTTCTCGCAGTACAGTATATAATGATTTTGAACTTCTCTAGAAGTATGTGGCTGAGCTAGATATAGTGTTTTAAAATAAGAGTTATTCCTAATCTCAGAATATTGGTTGCTTTGTTTAACTGAATTATCTCACATTAATTAAACACAGACTGCTGCTTCCGTTTTGGTCTGTCTAATGTTGAGTTAGACCACACCTGTTATTAAAGTTTTTGTGTAGACTGTGATGCATTAATATCACTCAGTAATCTTGGTTTTGCTATGCCAAACATGCTCCACTTCAGTAAGTGTTTGTCCAACAATAAAGATAAATATTAATCCATTTGTTTGTGTGCATAGACAAACACCATCTCTGATGAGATTCTGAGGTAATTTAGTTGGTTTGCCAAGCACCAGTTTTAGGATTCAAATTAGATTAGAGTGCTATTCACTGAATTTTCTTTTAGGTTGTATTCCTAAATAATGACTGGTTTGTCTTTTTTAAAGACAACAACAAAGGACTTTAAGAAAGGGGGCCTTACTGCAGACCCGGATTGATCACTAGTGTTTCTTGACCAATAGAAAATAAACACCAGTTACAAATTGTCATATTTAACTCATTAAGCTCCATTTGTTGACATACGCCCTGTATGCAGAGCTTTACCAGTTTACAAGCCTCCAGTTGCAGTATGACGCTGGGCTGAATTTGTGCTCCAATTTTATTTAAAGGGGGAAAAACATGACATCAATATCACAAAACTGTCAGGAGACAGCTTAGTTGCTGGTATCAGCAGTTATTTTTATTTTGATGTTTTGCCACTTCTTCTGAAGAGTCCATAGTGGATACTTATACACATCTCAGGAGCAACTTGGCTAAATTGTATTGTACACAACAGCCACACAGGGATCAAGATAACTACGTTTGTAATCTGAGACTGAAAAAAGAGCACAGAAAAAAGGAACAAAAATAGGACCCAGTGCATTATTAAACTTCACAGTCCACTTACACCTCGATTTGGCAAGCCTCCTTTATTTAACATGGTGCAGGGTTTAACAGCCAAGCACTTGGCCAAAGAAGCTTTTAAATCAACAAACCTTTCTGGTGAATTTACGAAAGTAATGGATGACATCTGCCACTAAGACGTTGGTTCATTCATTTTGTTCCAAGTTAAAACTGGATGCTCAGAAAAATATTGGGGATAGAGAAAGTAATGTGGCATCAAAGACAGGGCTTTATTTGTGATTCTGCACAAAGAGCAAATATCAACATACAGCAGCACACCACACTACAGGATAAGCCTTGTTCACAACAGTGCACAGATTCATCCCTAGCCCTTTGCTCTAATAAGACACCAATTCTTGTCTCATTTAAAGTGCTCAGTTGGATTAGCAGGCAAAGGGGGAATGAGGACAAGGTCATAGAGAGGGAGATTTTTTGTTGTTTTTGTTGTCGAGACCCCAGGAAATGCTACAAACTCAAAAGTGTCAAATTCAGAAGCAAGAGGAAAGAGTGCCAAGGACAGGAAATGGAAGAAAAGATAAAAGTCCTGTGTCCCACTAATGAGACGAAACTGCATTCTTTTCTATCACAGCAAACGTCATGCTATCGGAAGCAGCAGTTAGAAGCTATTTGTGCCTATTTAAGGGACCAACAACTTTTGTTACCTGTCACATCGTTACTGATAAAAGATAGCTAATGCACATGCCAGGGAAAATATTAAACTAAAGACTGCATATACAAAGCTTTATTTAAAAAATATATTAACTGCTGCTTCCTGGTACCTAATCACCTCCTGTTCTGTCAGGTCACATGGTCTGGTTGCACCTAGACTATTTGAGTGAAACTGACCATAAGAAGAAGTTGTTAGGTAGCAGGAAGCAGAATCAGCCCAAAGCTGCTCACTCATGCATGTGATTCACAAGGTGCGCATTATAAGCAGAATGCTGGATGTGTATTACGAAAAATATATTTCATGTGGCTGGAGCCGCCCAGTGAATAAATAGGTACGTTTACACTAGCACAAATTTATCGGAACGAGCCGGGAAGAAGACCAGAATATTTTAGTAGTGTAAACGCTACCAAACGCGTTCCGGAATCCATCCTCCTATCCGCTCAAAAGTTTGGATTCTTGACTGAGAGGACAAGAGGATGAATTCCAGTATACTTTGCTAATGTAAGCGCGCTGAAGAAATATTCTGGCAAGATTGGAGAAAATATCCAAACGGGCACTGCACGCCAACCAGCAGCGTCGTCACAGTGCTGTCTTCCCATAATTCATAAACACAAACAAGAAAACATTTTCAGCTTCCAAGTCACACCATCTAAATGAAGTCAGTCCAACTTATTTCTATACATTTTTATAACAGTTAGTGATATATTTGGTATATCTAGGTTTTTTTAATGGATTTGTTTTTACATTTTTTTTTAAATGTGTTTGTTTTAAAATTTATCAGTTACATTTTTAGAACTTTTCCTGAAATTGAAAAAATTCAAATATGGTCTTGTTTTTTGGTGTAACTTAAAACATACATGCTATTTGTGTAATGGAAGCGTCATAATCAGCCTGTACCATAACGGCAGGGGAGAACACTGCAAATCAAATCAAATTGTATTTATATAGCACTTTTCACAAACCTGCGGCAAATGAGAAATAATTAAAATAAATCTACAAAACGCTTTTATTCATTTATTATTATTATTATTATTATTATTATTATTATTATTATTATTATTATTATTATTAACTAAAATTAAAATGTTTCAATTTTCTAATTGTAAACGAAAAAACAAGACCATATTTGAATGGCACTCGATGATGTCGTCATTACAGCACAGCATCAGCACATCTTTAGTTTGTCCTGAGAGAAGCACCCCCTGATGTTTCATACAAGTGTAAACGCACCGTTCTGGAACAGATTGTTCCAGAATCCTATTGGAAGGATTCTGGAAATCAAGTGTAAATGCACCTATTGATTAAATAATTAATTAGGCTCCAGCCACGGATGTATACAATAGGTATTCACAGGTAATGATTAGAAAGGATTACGATTGATATCGGCATTAGTGGTAGAGGGCTGTGTTCTGTGTTCTGTGTTCTGTGTTCTGTGTTTCGTGTTGCATGCTGTGCTGTCTGTTTTGTTTACATTTTTGTGAGTTTTTGTCAAACCTCTTGTTTTGGCCAATGTGCCTTTTATTTTGACCAGTGTGGTTTTGTTAGTGTTTGTAACGTTTTGTTTTTTGTTTGATTAAAAGAGTGCATTAGTGCATTTAACCGTGCAGCTTTCTGTGTCTGAGGTGCTGACCCGGACAATAAGAGCTGGGCTAGGAGGCTATCGCGCCACATGCCATAACTAGGCTTACCTCGTTGCATATTCTTACTGTATAAATCTATCTTTATATAGTAAACCTTTTTAATGTATATAGCACAGTTTATTGCACATTCCATCTACAAATGAGCTAAGAATTGGTGACATTTTGGCAAATGTATTTTTATTTATGTGCTCACACACTGTGCAAGTCATTTGAATGCTTGTTATAAAATGGATGGTTCCCACAGAGTGAAACAGAAATTAGGTAACTGGCATAATTCATCATTTTCCTACAGCCCTTTTGTGTATGTCTGCCTGCTTGCCCTGTAGGAGTGCTTGGGGAGAGAAGGGTTCTAAAAAATGCAAGGTGAGACAATGATCCTTGTAAATGACAAGACTAGCGACCTGTGGTGAGAAAAGATTTGTGGGAAATTGTACTTACAAGGAGACTGCTTGCTCTGCTCAGTCCAATTAATTATAGTCCTGGCTTGGGCTGTCAGCACAACCGAGCTCAGAGTTAGAAACAATTTCTTCTTGTTCTTGGATTACAGCAATGCTAATTATCTTAGAGGAACACTTTCTAAACAAGGGAAGTAGCACTGCTTGGCAGCGCTCAGCCTCCAGTTAGAGAAATCGGAGCGATATTATTCCGGGAGTTATTAAGCTTCAATTTGTGAAGACTCTGGGAAGAACAGGCACAGCCCTTAAGGACTAAGTGATGTTTCGTGTGTTTGAAGAAAAGAAAAATCAATGAGAGAAAATTAAAAAAGTCAACACTATGCAGCCACAATAAACATTTTGTTGTCTGGGTGCTTCCTGACTAAAATAATACACAACTGGTATGTGTAAGTCATTCAGTAACAGTTCTTAAAAGGTCAGGGAATTCAGTTAGTCTCGTTGTCCTGTTACAGTGGGACTCCTTTCATGGACTACCTTGGTATTTTAAAATCATTGGACCTGATCATATAAAGTTTGAAGGGCATTGCTTGGTAAACAAGAAAGTATACCTTCTTAGGCGGCAGATGTGTTATTACACCTTGTGTGAAATTTCTTTTTGTATTAATTTTGAGACCAACGTCAATAATAAAGTTTTATAAACTCAAGTTCTGTTTTTCACCTTTAGGACAAAACCAACAAATAAGTGCAGATCTCTGACTTGTTGAGACATATAATGTAACAAAGTAGGTAGAACCTGTTCTTTGATAAATTTTTTTATAGTTTAAAACCTGTCTGATTGTTTTCTACCAGAAAGACACAGAGCCGACAACATGACTCTCCCAGATTCACATACTCTTATAACAGCTGAGTAAGGTACAGAGAAAGCATAGTCTCATTAAAAAAAAAACTCTAGAATACTGTCCAACAATCCTAAAGTATCCTATAGTGTTTTGGGATAAAAGGCGGCTCATCAGCCGAGGCAAGTGTGGCATGGCCTCACCAATAATTCCCCAAGGCTAAAAAAAAATGTGCATATTCTTTTTACTTAATTGAGAAACGCATTTAAGCACAAGCATATTAAATACATTAAAGGCCACAAAAGCACTAGTGACATTATATAAAAGTCACAACCAAACATTATATAAAAGTCACAACTCGCTTTTACCAGTAGCGAAAGCGCAACGCCAGAAAGCTGGAACAATGTAGTGCTGCCGCACTGCTGCGTGAGGCACAAACCTTGACTGCCTCACACTGCTTGTTACCATGGCAACTCACCACACTGGGGTCCCTTTCTGAAGGCATTGCTATGGTAACCACAGCTTGGTGAGGCATCTACTGGATTCGGAGCAGTTGCAATTTGTGCGATTTAATTAAAACATTTCTTTAGTTGAATCTATATGCAACCTGAGGAAGATATGTTTTACAGTAAGATCCAAAGAATAGAGATGTTCAATTGCAAAGGATGGCAGAATAACACTAGCACTGGAGATTTTGAAGAAAGATGGTAAATGAACGCGGCAAGCAGTGCACAAATTGGCAGACAGCACTGTGAACAAACTATTGTTTGCCATGTTTCCTTCTTTCAACTAAATAAGGCAGTGTCATCTCTTTTAATGGTACAACTGTCAATTTCTTACCACGACATGACACGCTGCCTTGTTTTTTTTAATTAATGATTTTGTGATATTGTACTTGTGTCTTTATAGCGAATGTTCCACGCTGGTGTCACGTAATGACTTGTAGAACTAAATAATGCGTGGTTTTAAGTTTCTGATTTGCAAATAGATTTTTAAAAAAAACTTGTATTGGCAGTTCTGTAAATTGTGTGTTGTTTACAGTGCTAATGTTGCTTTTTTAAAATGTGTTCAAATTCATTTGTACAGTATATCTATGTATAGTATTGATATACTATAGCTATATCAATAGTATATATATATATATATATATACAGACGTGCTCAAATTTGTTGGTACCCCTCCACAAAAAACGAAGAATGCACAATTTTCTCTGAAATAACTTGAAACTGACAAAAGTAATTGGCATACACCATTGTTTATTCCATATTTAATAGAAATCAGACTTTGCTTTTGATTTTTTATTCAACATAATATTGTAGATAAGAAAACAAATGAAAATGGCATGGACAAAAATGATGAATAACCTAATATTTTGTTGCACAACCTTTAGAGGCAATCACTGCAATCAAACATTTTCTGTAGCTCAATGAGACTTCTGCACCTGTTAACAGGTAGTTTGACCCACTCTTCCTGAGCAAACTGCTCCAGCTGTCTCAGGTTGGATGGGTGCCTTCTCCAGACTGCAAGTTTCAGCTCTTTCCATAGATGTTCGATAGGATTCAGATCAGGACTCATAGAAGGCCACTTCAGAATAGTCCAATGTTTTGTTCTTATCCATTCTTGGGTGCTTTTAGCTGTGTGTTTTGGGTCATTATCCTGTTGGAGGACCCATGACCTGCGACTGAGACAGAGCTTTCTGACACTGGGCAGTACGTTTTGCTCCAGAATGCCTTGATAGTCTTGAGATTTCATTGTGCCCTGCACAGATTCAAGGCACCCTGTGCCAGGCGCAGCAAAGCAGCCCCAAAACATAACCGAGCCTCCTCCATGTTTCACTGTAGGTATGGTGTTCTTTTCTTTGAAAGCTTCATTTTTTCGTCTGTGAACATAGAGCTGATGTGACTTGCCAAAAAGCTCCAGTTTTGACTCATCTGTCCAAAGGACATTCTCCCAGAAGGATTGTGGCTTGTCAATATGCATTTTAGCAAATTCCAGTCTGGCTTTTTTATGTTTTTCTTTCAAAAGTGGAGTCCTCCTGGGTCTTCTTCCATGGAGCCCACTTTCGCACAAAAAGCGACGGATGGTGCGATCAGAAACTGACGTACCTTCACCTTGGAGTTCAGCTTGTATCTCTTTGGCAGTTATCCTTGGTTCTTTTTCTACCATTCGCACTATCCTTCTGTTCACTCTGGGGTCGATTTTCCTCTTGCGGCCACACCCAGGGAGGTTGGCTACAGTTCCATGGACCTTAAACTTCTTAATAATATTTGCAACTGTTGTCACAGGAACATCAAGCTGCTTGGAGATGGTCTTGTAGCCTTTACCTTTACCATGCTTGTCTATTATTTTCTTTCTGATCTCCTCAGACAACTCTCTCCTTTGCTTTCTCTGGTCCATGTTCAGTGTGGTGCACACAATGATACCAAACAGCACAGTGACTACTTTTCTCCATTTAAATAGGCTGAATGACTGATTACAAATTTGGAGACATGTGTGATACTAATTAAAGAAACTAATTAGTTTGAAATATCACTATAATCCAATTATTTATTATCTTTTCTAAGGGGTACCAACAAATGTGTCCAGGCCATTTTAGAATATCTTTGTAGAATAAGCAATAATTCATCTCTTTTCACAGCTTCTTTGCTTTATTCTATGACATACCAAAGGCATGCAAGTATACATGATAAAATAGCTTTTAATTTCATCACTTTTCAGGAGGAATGAAGCATTATTTCAATGAGCTGTAAGGGTACCAACAAATTTGAGCACGTCTGTATATATATATATATATATATATATATATATATATATATATATATATATATATATATTGTTATAGTGAGGCTGTCTCCAAGTTAAAAGTAACCATGGAATGTATATATTTTTAATCACATAAATCAAACTACTATTCTATTTTTATTTTACATTCCTTTTTTCAAATGCTTTGAGTCTAAGGGAATCAGAAAGAGAGTCTCATAAAGAGAAAAACAGAAGTACAGAGTGGACAGGCAAGCGTGACACTTATTTAACTAGCCAACTCCTAGCTTCAGTTTGAGATTTCTCACACATCCATCTTTTCATGATATAGTTCAAACTCTTTCCTCTTGGAGGGGTGACATTGCCAAGTTATAGGCTAGTTACAGCAGTGAAAATTCTGTAGGTGGCAATTACAGGATGGTGACTGCTGCCTGAGATTACAATGTCAGAAACCTTGACTGTCTCACTCTCTTTTCATTGTCTCAGCTTGATTGGATCCCTACAAGGTTTCACTTTAATTTTAAAACACTATTATTCACCTTCAAACCCCTTTATGCCCACACAGTCACTACCAGGGTTCCATATGCACATACGGCTACAGTTGTGTTCTCAAGCAAATTCAATGCTGCTGAAAACTTTCTTAGCCAGATTGAAAAGTGCTGGCCAAAGACCAGGATTTTAAATGACATGTCTTTAATTTTCAAGAATCAGGAGCACTTGCAGACTTTCGGAAGCTTAAATAAGGACATATTAACCCTTTGCGGTCCTATGTCGGACCTGGTCCAACATTATTATTTTACATTTCCGGTCCAATGTCGGACCCTGTCCATCATCATCAAAAAGACGCAAAAAACAGGTCTCTAATCGAAATACAGATAGCCCAGGCACCACAGTGATAACACAGACATAAACAAACAAGATAACTGCTTCTGCATCCAGTGCTCAAAGAATATCACAGACATTTGCAGAGCTTTTTTGAGATGTTATAGTAATAAAATAATGACTTGGATCGCATTATTGAGGAGTTTGGTGATAAAACTAGTGATCAGGAGATGATTTATCGGTATGCACTACTATGAAGAGGTATGTGAAAAATACAGTGAACAAGGGGTGGGGCGGGGCTGGAGATGCAGTACTGAGTGTCCTGTTGATATGCAGAGCCTTTTAAACCAAATACTTTTAAACAGCGCGTCTAAAATATACTGCGCGTGTGAAAATAAATTGGACCTGACGCACCTGAGACGCGCTGAATAAATGGACCACAATGGGTTAATATGTATGTGTGTACTCAAAATGTTCATAAGACATTGTCACACACAACACTTTATAACCTAGGCAGTGAAATCTGCTGTCCATCTAAATGTTGTTGTGTTGCTTAGTGTGTAAAGTTCTCATTTAATGTTTTATTACTGGTTATTTCCCACTATTAATTTATTGCCATTATATGGGCGCTTGTTATGCATATTCATAAACCAGCTCCCTCCCCTCTGAACCTGTGCGGAGCCAGCAGGTAGGACAGTTGAACCAATGAAACTGCTGAACTTCGGAAGAGGAGTCGAGAACCAATTCAATGTTTCTGATTGAACAGGCTAGATTTTTAGCAGCCAATGTTATAAATTCAGAAGACATTTTGACGGGAATACAAGAAGCATATGAAAGAAAATATCTAGTCAAAACTGACCAGCGATATGTTAATAAAAATATTAAAACAATTGCAAGTATGTTGAAAAAGATATTGCAAGAATATGCACAACAAAACTAGGGAAAGTAATGCATTGTGTTTTAAACCCTACAGCCTGTTCAGTAACACTTTAAAGTATAGTTAACAAAATGATTCCAGTAAATCTTATATAGGCTACAGTAATATGATTTACCAGCACTTCACAGATCTCACATTTTCATATACCGGTATTAAATATGCACACATTACGTTAAATCTGAATTTGATCTTTTTTTAAATTTTTTTTTTTATTTAGTAGTTGACAATTATTTTAATTATTTTCTCCCAATTTAGAATACCCAATTATTATTTTTAGGCTCGGCTCACCACTACCACCCCTGGGCTGACTCGGGAGCGGTGAAGACAAACACACGATGTCCGAAGCGTGTGCCATCAGCCGACCGCTTCTTTTCACACTGCAGACTCACCATGCAGCCACCTTGGATCTACAGCGTTGGAGGACAACGCAGCTCCGGGCAACTTACAGGCAAGCCCGCAGGCGCCCGGTCAGACTACAGGGGTCACTGGTGCGTGGTGAGCCGAGGACACCCTGGCCGACCTAAACCCTCCCACCTCTGGGCGGCGCTCGGCCAATTGTGCGCTGCCCCCTGGGAACTCCCATCCACTGTCGGCAATGGAATAGCCTGAACTTGAACTGGTGACGTCCAGGCTATAGATCGCATCCTGCACTCCACGCGGAGTGCCTTTGCTGGATGCGCCACTCGGGAGCCCCTGTATTTGAACTCAAACTCACAGAAGCAGTGCAGTGGCTCGCATTTGAGTACCAATCGCTGCTTTTTCTACAACGGACATGTTTTCAGTGACGTAATTCCTTCATGGTACTTTAGCAAGTTGACCGGTTGTATAATACTGAAATATCTGGAAGGAGAGTTTGATAAAATTCTTCTCCAACAGCTTCAAATAAATTACCATTTAAAAATCGAATTCTGCTTTACCATAATGTGTGTTTTTCATATATGTAAATCTGAGACCAACAAAATTACAGTAATAAGGTAATATTTACTGAAATTATTGTGTTAGCACCATGTACTTTAAAGTATTCGTCCTCTTGCTTTGATTCACTTTGGTAATATTTTTCTGTCATAAAATCTCAGAAGCATGTCTAATTCTAAGTGACTGTGGTACACCACTACGGTACTCTGCATCTTCTGGGTGTAACAAATACACTTGTAAAAAACACAAACATACAGTACTTTAGAACAAATATAGCATTTCTTACATCTACTAGGGGCAGAGTGTTACAGGGGACAGGTTAATGGTTATACTCTGGTGTACCAGATGATTTCTGAGAGTAGACATATTTCTGACAGCTCTATTGAGGCCAGTATGAGTCTTTAAATTTCTGAGTTTAAAAAAACCACTAAGACGTGATGATTGAAACAGAACTTGCTATGCAAAGTGCATCTAAACATATATTTTAATTTTAGATGCATACTTTTAAAAGCACAGCTTTACATACAGTGCCTTGCATAAGTATTCACCCCCCTTGGACTTTTCCACATTTTGTAGTGTTACAACCTGGAATTAAAATGGATTTAATTAGGATTTTTTGTCACTGATCTACACAAAATAGTCCATAATGTCGAAGTGGGGAAAAAAATCGACATATTTTTCAAAATTATTTACAAATAAAAAACTGAAAAGTCTTGATTGCATAAGTATCCACCCCCTTTGCTGTGAAACCCCTAAATAAGCTCTGGTGCAACCAATTGCCTTCAGAAGTCACATAATTAGTTGAATGGAGTCCACCTGTGTGCAATTCAAGTGTCACATGATCTCAGATTAAATACACCTGTTTCTGGAAGGCCCCAGAGTTTGTTAGAGAGCATATCTAAACAAACAGCATCATGAAGACCAAGGAGCTATCAAAACAAGTCCGGAGAAGGAGAAGCACCAATCAGGGTTGGGTTATAAAAAATATCCCAAACTTTGAACATCCCCCTGAGCACCGTTAAATCCATTATTAAAAAATGGAAAGAGTATGGCACAACCACGACTCTGCCTAGAGAAGGCCGTCCACCAAAACTCAGTGACCAGGCAAGGAGGGCATTAGTCAGAGAAGCAACCAAGAGGCCAATGGTAACTCTGAAGCAGCTGGATAGATCCACAGCTGAGGTGGGAGAAACCGTCCATGGGACAACTATAACCCAGACGATCCACAAAGCTGGGCTTTATGGAAGAGTGGCGAGAAGAAAGCCATTGCTGAAAAAAAACCCATATCAAATCCTGTTTGGATTTTGCCAAAAGACATGTGGGAGACACAGCAAACATGTGGAAAAAGGTTCTCTGGTCTGATGAGACCAAAATTAAACTTTTTGGCCTTAGTGCAAAACGCTATGTGTGGTGCAAAGCCAACACTGCTCATCACCCTGAGAACACCATCCCCACGGTGAAGCATGGTGGTGGCAGCATCATGTTATGGGGATGCTTTTCATTGGCAGGGACTGGGAAACTGGTCAGGATTGAGGGCAAGATGGATGGAGCCAAATACAGGGAAATTCTAGAGGAAAACCTGTTTCAGTCTGCAAGAGACCTGGGACTGGGGCGGAGGTTCACCTTCCTGAGGGACAATGACCCTAATTCCAGGTTGTAACACTACAAAATGTGGTAAAGCCCAAGGGGGGTGAATACTTATGCAAGGCACTGTACTTAACTAATGAAATATACTATTCACTGTAAAATTATAAAATAATACTTTTAAAACTAGTAGAACAATACCATATACATACCATTGCACACAGTGGCAAACATATTTTTTGTCTTGCAGTATTTAACAAACCATAGTTGTACACTGTATTGTATTGTATTGTATTCATCTACATTTAAGTTTCCCCAATATATATGTAACACCCTCATGTCCAAGACCCCAAGAAATGGCCTATGATGTACATACTGTACACCAAATTATACAGTAATTAAAAGTATGCAAATAGATTGCTTTTGATGTTCGTGGAACTACAACTCAGCCCATTAGATTGTTCCTGCCACAGAAACCACTTGTTTGTGAACAAAATGTTAAAGGTAACAAAATAAAAATAAACAGATAGTGTCCAATTCCCCAGAGGCTACAAGACATGAAACACAACCGCGACTCAAAGGGACTCTCACTGTTTACTTTGGATAACATAACACAACATGGCAGAATAAAGATACATGTTCACTGTAGATTATGAATTTAACTTGATATAATGGACCAATGTAAAGAATATTGTAATGGTATACTGTATGAAATGCAGCCAACCCATTAATTAATGATTCTAAGAAGCTTTTGCAGGCCTGTAAGTGGTAAGCAGTCAGCTGAAAAAATGGTCAAGATCCTTAAAAAAACATCTTCTGTGCTTTTCAAAACAGTGTTTTTTTTATCTTATCGTATAATGTTTTTCTCAGCTGTCCTTGGATGGAAAAATGTCTAAAATGAACAGGCTTGCCATTCTTTTGACATGAGTTCACATGTAAGCTCAGGCTCTGCAGGACTGTTGTGCCATTTTTAAGTATATACTGTATGCATACAGCATACTTATGCTACACGGTACTCAAAAATATAGGCCTACCTAAAAACATCTTGGCAATTTACAATGTGTGTGCTAAGCTATTTGATACTGTTTATAGAAAAAAACATAGATTTTGTAAAGAGGTTTAATTGAAGCCCCTGCAACTTTGCAGCTTCATGCAATTATTGCATAAAAATATGACAAATCTTTTTGTCCATCACTGCTAAATACAGTACAGTATACCCACAAAATGGCATATGTTTTTATATCCCAGCAATAATTGTACATAGTAAAATTACATTGAAACAAAAACAAGTTAATTTGTTATAAGGCAACAATTGTCATACAATTGTATTCAGACATGTAAACCATCTAGATGTACTGCTTCTTGATTGTTGAATGTGGAGCCGTTGTTTTTGCCACATATCAATGACCTTTAATTTACAGCAGCAGTGAATTCTATTCTTATTAACTTGCTATTATGATACAGAGGTACTTCATCTAGAGTTTAATAAAAGTCCCAAGGCAGAGAACAACAGTCTGGACACAAATAAACAGTGACTAAAACTGGAGGGCTGTCAGATATTTAATTTTATTTTATTTCAAAAGCAAAAGCAAATTTATCTGCCAACACTGCGCTATGAGCTGGACCTGCCATTCTCTGAGGAAGAATCACTTAATAGGTCTAAATGATTCTTAAATTACACTTGAAGTGACATATGAGTCTAAATGTTTCGTAAAATGTCGTCTCTGTAATATATTGGTCTCGTTCACACTTTGGGGGATTTACAATATATTGTCGAGATTTATATTGCACAGAATTTATTTCACACATCACTGTGGCATTTAATTAGCTGAACTGGTCTTCTGTGCTTGCAAGAAAAACGGCTCAGTTTATAGTACTGCCAACATACTCTACTCTTGATCCAGAAAAAAAAGGTTAAATTGATGCTCATATACTGTAAATATAATTTTATACATATTTGTTATATCCATTTCAATTTCAATCTCTTAATTTAACCATATGTCTACATTGTTGATTCAAATGAAATTGCAGTGGGCTATGAGAGTCAATATTCTGTGAAGCTAATTCTGTGACTAACCGCTATACAGATTAAGCAGAAACACATTTGGCAAACATTTTTGGCTAGTTTGTGGAACTTTCACATTGTATTAAATATACAGTATTCACAATATAAATTATTATGTATGAATGAGAGTTTATTTCCAACTGAGATGATTGGTCAAAATAGGTACCCTTATAAAATATAAAATAATAATAATAAAAAAAAAAATTGAAGACAGAGAGTTTTGTGGAAACAGTTTCGAAAATGTACACTGCTTGTACCCTTCAAGGAAGAGAACACTGCGGTGACATACTTAGTTGGGTATTCCTACATGACGCTTGTAGCATAACCCAAAAATGTACAGTCCCGTGTTGAACTTGTGTCTCTTTAAAAATGGCCAGTAAGAAATTACTACAAATTGGAATAATACAGTATACAAGCTCTGTTCATTTTTGTTGGTGATGTCAATTCATCTAAGACTCAGAAATTTCCCTAACTGAGTTTCTTTCCTGGTATGAAAGGCACAGCGCTTGCAGTACCTTCTGATTCCGGGTCAGCAGATCTGCACTTTACTTTGCTGAGTCAACACATCAGTCCTCATCTGGGGGCTTCAAAGTAACTGTTTCACAGATGGAACCCCTCTTGACTGGAGCTACACAAGAATGTACTGTAGAATCCTTTCAATTTCCCCTTTGCCATAGAGTAGCAGCCCGTTTCAGGTCTGGAAACATAGATCTACCTCAAATTGTTGCTATTCCCAGACGCACACACACACTGATAACCCAGTGTCATTATTCAGCCCTCTTTCACTAAAATAAATTATTATAGCATGGAAGGATCCTTTCCATTAGCAGTTTAGTTTATGGAGGAAGATTATACTCCACACACCACATACTGAAAAGCAGGCCTTGCAATGAAATGCATTGCAGTGACTACATACTTACAGAACAGGATGAGATGTATTTTACCACCATTATGTATGCAGCTGTTAGGAACACAGTGGATCAATATTACATATGTTCAATCGAAACAGACAGCAATGCTTTTCTGAATCAGCGTTAGCACATAAATTCGCATTACCTCTCAATTCATGTTTATTTTTAATAGCTATTTTTGTATTTATTCAGAAATCATTTAGGCACATATCCAGTAGCTAAAATATCGATATCCTTGTTTTTACTGAAGGATTTCGGTAACGCTTTATATTGCGTAGCATAAATTCATATTAAATTGATATGCAATTGCATATTAAATTTGCGATCAATTATTCCTTGTTACTTTCCATTAACATTTAAGTCAGATTAACTGTATTTTCAATTAAAAACATGTACACAATGGGAAATTATTACATATTTTCAAGGGTAACAAAACGTAATATAAATGGACGCGATATGCAATTACATTTTCAATCGACATCTGGTTAACATTTAGCAAGAAACCAGCTATTGCATATTTATTAAATATCAATTTAACATTAATTTAATATGCAATTGCATATCTATTTAATATTAATTTATGCCACACAATATAAAGCGTTATCAGGGTTTCTTATTTGTTTCCTCTCTTCCAGAATAATCTTTGGCCACTTTATCAAAACTCCAAGTTTTTACAAGTCATAATAACACTTATTGACATTATACCATCTGTGGTACTGAAATATTAATTTATTCTTCGTAATAAAGTAATGCTTATTTTGTCTTAAGTAAAGATGTTTTTCTCTCGATTCATTCACTCTTTGCTTAAAAGCCATTTTACTTGTACCAATGTGTTAAATACTTCATTGTACATATCTTGTTAAGATGGAACCTTCAATCTCATCTTAGATATTGAATGCATTTTGCACAGAATATCAAATAGATAGTAAATACACATTCGTTTTTGAGTAATTAAAAAATATACTGGTATATGCTTGCTAAAAAGCAGGTTTACTAAACTGTCGTGACATAATGGTAGCATTGAAGGGTTAAATTAGCTAAAACAACTGCGTCAGGTGAGCAAAGCAGTTCCTTGGTCATCCCTACCTTCTTTTTGTTTGTGGGACAGATGTAGAAGTTGGTGACGACTATAGTTGTGCCAGGCAGCAGATTCAGCTTGGTGTAGGTTGTTCCATAATCAGTGGACCTACAATGACAAAGATAAATGTACAATTGATCTTTCCACAAGTCCAGGAGGCTTCAATCTGACTCTGGAGGTTAAAACTGCTGAAATAATGCCAGGAAAGTTATGAAAAAAATCTGTCTTAGCAGATTTCGGTCCATGTCCTTGGACGTGGCATATAAGGACACTAAGAAAGGAATCTAAGATACATTCAGACCTGAAATGGATGGTCCACTTTATAATCTGCACTATATTTCTGGGGGGAAAGTGTTTTGATGTTCCAAAAAGCAATTTGCTCCTAAAATATTACTTTGAATGCTTGATAAAGATCTGTTAAATGAGTAAGGTAATAAACTGGGCAAGTCTTAATCAGTTTATCAATAGACCGATGCTATACTAATAGATGTACCTAAAAATCTTTTAGACTCAAGCATGTTCAAGCTGTAAGAGTTATGTAACACTTCTACAAATAGCTGATTGTAATAAAAGCAGTGTGCTGCAGTGGTTCTGGTTGGCACTTTCTGTGTTAGCCTTTTATTTACAGTCACTTTGACAAATTGCCAGGACTGACACAAAAAAATCACTTTTACAAGATGTCAATTTTAAAGTACCCCATGTTTTCATCTCCCCAAATCAAATTTAAGCAATCATTGTGGTAAAGGTAACCAGGACTACTTTCATTTGTATCCAGCTGCATTCACAGCAAGCTGAATCAATTGAAATATAATACAATGCTTTAAAAAATGCCCTGTATGAACATGAAGTTGCAGTCACTCACAGTGATCTACATCAATTTCATTCTGCCAGAAATAGTATACATTCTTCCAAAATTACTCTAGCTTATGTTTGTCTGGTAATATAACATCTACACAGGGTGGGACAAATCACTTTGTATGCTGGTGGCAATTTGGTGGCCTAATCTACCGGAAACGGAACAGTATTTCATGTTAGATTTCGAAATGTCAAATTTTTAGTAAACTACAAAGCAATATGTAATTCAATTTATTAACGTAACATTATAATTCTATAGGGTGTGATGCAAAACTTTTGGCCATAGCTGTAATGCCCCCCATATAATCTACTAAATACAAATACAGGTGTAACAGGTGGGACCGCGGGAACCAGGAAGTGTTAATTGTTGGCAGTATAAATATCGGCACCATAAGGGTGCAAGAGAACCAGGTAGTCGATGTGCAGCTGTGGTTTGGTGTTCCTGTGGTTCCCCCTGTGACGAGGTAAGCCGGTTGCACTATTGTTTTGCTCCCTCTTAATTTTTATGTGCAGTACTCTTTTGGTGTCCTGGTTTTATGGTATTGTTATTGGTATATTGTAGGGCGAGTCGGCGGATATACTTTTGGACGTCAGTATTCCGGACTCTCCCGAGGTAATGTAAACTGTGTTTTCAATGTAACTGCTGCGTTAGATTTGTTGTGGTGGTGCGGCGTAACAAGGTTTCTTTTGTTGTTGTAGGAAGTGGAACGCCGCCAGCCACTGTTTCTGCTAGTTGTCTTTCCCTGTGTTTATCTTGCACATTGTTTTTGCTTATTATTGTCCCTTGTTTGTTTTAGTTTGTGTACGCACGTTTTTATTTGTCTTTACAGTTTTAATAGTATCGTGCAGCGTTTAGCTAGCTTTGTGTGTGTCTATAGGAGCTGCGAGGGAGAGCGTCGCTATTGTAGCTGCTCTGCTCTACAGAGCATTGAACGTTTAGTCAAGTAAGGTGCTGGGTTGTGTTTTCTTTTTGAATTGTGCACTATTATGTTTGGTGTGGTGATTGTTTAGAGTTACACTTTTAATATATTTACTTTAATAATTCACGTGTGGTTTCTTTTTGTTTATTTTATCACAGGTGGTGGTTGACTGCCCTTCTGGGCTTTGGTGGGTGGAGCAGCCAAATATTTATTAATTGGATGGACGTTTCTCTATCTCTCCTCTAGGTGTCGCTGGGGACAATAAATAAGCAATTATTCTATTGTGCAAGATATATGGTTAGGATTGTGTGTAATTGCACTGCAGCAATTGTGGGTTTTAGTGTTGTTGTTGATAATAAAGATTTTGTTGGCACAACCAATTTCCATTCTTTTGTCTTTTCATTTATTTGAGAGGGGCTCTGTGTGGGGTACCCAAATATTGCTGCTAGATTAATAAGGTTATGTGAGGTTCTATTTCTCGTTAAACTATAGATGGCGTAGTCTGCATCGCGACCTGTACAGTTAAATAGAGAATAGGTCGTGGACGCCACACAGGTTTGTTTATCAAAGTTGTTTTTCTGTCATCTATATGCAGGTGTATGAAATGAGCGATCAACATAGCAATATATATATATAGATATATTGTAACCGGCCGACAGTCACGTCGTTCGTTGCCCATTTAAAAGCAGGACCCAGGACACAAGAAATGGATTTTTAAGCACTTACGCGCTAATTTTAATACACACAAAAATAAACAAAACGAAACAAAACACCTAGCTCCGTTTTGAGCACTAACTAAACATTTCATGCAGGTCCCTGACTAGCTCGCAGGACGGCTAAGCCGTTTACCTGTCATAAAAATACTGGAAACCACAGTTTAATTCAACCCTTTGACTGCTCGGTAGCAGAGCACCTCTCTTCTGCTTCTTTCTACTCGGCAGCCCTGTGCAGACAAGCTGCACATCTTAAATACCCTGCACCTGACATTAATTTACAAAATATATCCGGTGCGGGTGATAATTAAACAATAAACAAATTAAACAAAATGTGCATTCCGCACATGTTTCTCTCGCAGGGAGGTTTTAACCCCCTCCCTGATCAACTCCTCAATGCTCTCCATTTCTAGGGTCATAGGGGCGCCCACACACTCTGACACCATATGTAACCGGCCGGCACTCGCGTCGTTCGTTGCCCCTTTAAAAGCAGGACCCAGGACACAAGAAATTGATTTTTAAGCACTTACTCGCTAATTTTAATACACACAAAAATAAATAAACAAAACGAAACAAAACACCTAGCTCCGTTTTGAGCACTAACTAAACATTTCATGCAGGTCCCTGACTAGCTCGCAGGACAGCTAAGCCGTTTACCAGTCATAAAAATACTGGAAACCACAGTTTAATTCACCCCTTTGACTGCTCGGAAGCAGAGCACCTCTCTTCTGCTTCCTTCTACTCAGCAGCCCTGTGCAGACAAGCTGCACGTCTTAAATACCCTGCACCTGACATTAATTTACAATACATATCTGGTGCGGGTGATAATTAAACAATAAACAAATTAAACAAAATGTGCATTCCGCACATGTTTCTCTCGCAGGGAGGTTTTAACCCCCTCCCTGCTGTCTCTCATAACCCGCTAGCTCACAATATATATATATATATATATATATATATATATATATATAGTGCCTTGCAAAAGTATTCAGACCCCTGACCAATTCTCTCATATTACTGAATTACAAATGGTACATTGAAATTTCGTTCTGTTTGATATTTTATTTTAAAACACTGAAACTCAAAATCTATTGTAAGGTGACATTGGTTTTATGTTGGGAAATATTTTTAAGAAAAATAAAAAACTGAAATATCTTGCTTGCATAAGTATTCAACCCCCACACATTAATATTTGGTAGAGCCACCTTTCGCTGCAATAACAGCTTTAAGTCTTTTGGGGTAAGTATGTACCAGCTTTGCACACAGTGTCGGAGTGATTTTGGCCTATTCTTCTTGGCAGATTTGCTCCAGGTTGTTCAGGTTGGTTGGACGACGCTTGTGGACCGCAATTTTCAAATAGTGCCACAGATTCTCAATGGAATTGAGATCAGGACTTTGACTGGGCCACTGTAGGACATTCACCTTTTTGTTCTTGAGCCACTCCAATGTTGCTTTGGCCTTGTGCTTGGGATCATTGTCCTGCTGAAAGGTGTATTTCCTCCCAAGCTTCAGTTTTTTAGCGGACTGAAGCAAGTTCTCTTGCAGTATTTCCCTGTATTTTGCTCCATCCATTCTTCCTTCAATTTTAACAAGATGCCCAGTCCCTGCTGATGAGACGCATCCCCACAGCATGATGCTGCCACCACCATACTTCACTGTAGGGATGGTGTGTCTTGAGGCATGGGCAGTGTTAGGTTGGCGCCACACATAGCGCTTTGAGTTTTGGCCAAAAAGCTCTATCTTGGTCTCATCTGACCAACAAAACCTTTTCCCACATCGCAGCTGGGTCACTCTCATGCTTTCTGGCAAACTCCAGACGTGCTTTCAGATGGTACTTTTTGAGTAACGGCTTCTTTCTTGCCACCCTCCCATACAGGCCAGTGTTTTGCAGAGCTCTTGATATGGTTGACTGGTGCACCATTACTCCACTCCCAGCCACTGAACTCTGTAGCTCCTTCAAAGTGATTGTTGGCCTCTCTGTGGCTTCTCTCACAAGTCTCCTTCTTGTTTGAGCACTGAGTTTTGAGGGCCGGCCTTTTCTTGGCAGTGCCTGGGTGGTGTGATGCAGCTTCCACTTCCTGATTATTGATCCAACTGTGCTCACTGGGATATCCAAACACTTGGATATTATTTTGTACCCTTTCCCTAATCTATGCATTTGTATTACTTTATCTCTAACTTCTGTAGAATGCTCTTTGGTCTTCATTTTCCTTCAGATTCACAGCCTGACCAATGATCCTTCAACAGTGGGGTTTTTATCCAGAAAATGTGACAGCAACTTTAATGGTTCACAGGTGGAGGCCAATGGTAAGGTAATTGTGTCCTCGTTGGGGCAATTTCTTTCATCGGTGTAAACTGGGAGCTTCCACAGCACAGGGGTTGAATACTTATGCAAGCAAGATATTTCAGTTTTTTATTTTTCTTAAAAATATTTCCCAACATAAAACCAATGTCACCTTACAATAATTGATTTTGAGTTTCAGTGTTTTAAAATAAAATATCAAACAGAACGAAATTTCAATGTACCATTTGTAATTCAGTAATATGAGAGAATTGGTCAGGGGTCTGAATACTTTTGCAAGGCACTGTATATACAGTGCCTTGCATAAGTATTCACCCCCCTTGGACTTTTCCACACTTTGTAGTGATACAACCTTGAATTAAAATGGATTTAAGTAGGATTTGTTGTCACTGATCTACACAAAATAGTCCATAATGTCGAAGTGGGGAAAGAAATCTACATATTTTTCAAAACTATTTACAAATAAAAAACAAAAAGTATTCACCCCCTTTGCTGTGACACCCCTAAATAAACTCTGGTGCAACCAAATTCCTTTCAGAAGGCACATAATTAGTTGAATGGAGTCCACCTGTGTTCAATTAAAGTGTCACATGATCTCAGATTAAATACACCTGTTTCTGGAAGGCCCCAGAGTTTGTTAGAGAGCATATCTAAACAAACAGCATCATGAAGACCAAGGAGCTATCAAAACAAGTCCGGGATAAAGTTCTAGAGAAGCACCAAGCAGGGGTGGGTTATAAAAAAATATCCCAAACTTTGAACATCCCCTGGAGCACCGTTAAATCCATTATTAAAAAATGGAAAGAATATGGCACAACCACGACTCTGCCTAGAGAAGGCCGTCCACCAAAACTCAGTGACCAGGTAAGGAGGACATTAGTCAGAGAAGCAACCAATAGGCCAATGGTAACTCTGAAGGAGCTGGAGAGATCCACAGCTGAGATGGGAGAAACCGTCCATGGGACAACTATAACCCAGATGCTCCACAAAGCTGGGCTTTATGGAAGAGTGGCGAGAAGAAAGCCCATATCAAATCCCATTTGGATTTTGCCAAAAGGCATGTGGGAGACACAGCAAACATGTGGAAAAAGGTTCTCTGGTCTGATGAGACCAAAATTGAACTTTTTGGCCTTAGCGCAAAACGCTATGTGTGGCGCAAAGCCAACACTGCTCATCACCCTGAGAACACCATCCCCACGATGAAGCATGGTGGTGGCAGCATCATGTTATGGGGATGCTTTTCATCGGCAGGGACTGGGAAACTGGTCAGGATTGAGGGCAAGATGGATGGAGCCAAATACAGGGAAATTCTAGAGGAAAACCTGTTTCAGTCTGCAAGAGACCTGGGACTGGGACGGAGGTTCACCTTCCAGCAGGACAATGACCCTAAACACACAGCCAAAGCTACACTGGAGTGGTTTAAAAACAAGAACCTGAATGTCTTAGAATGGCCCAGTCAAAGCCCAGACCTCAATCCGATTGAGAATCTGTGGCAAGACTTGAAAATTGCTGTTCACCAACGGTCCCCATCCAACTTGACAGAGCTTGAGCAATTTTGCCAGGAAGAATGGGCAAAAATTGCAGGATCCAGATGTGCAAAGGTAGTAGAGACTTACCCAAAAAGACTCACAGGTGTAATTGCTGCCAAAGGTGCTTATATCAAGTATTGACTCGGGGGGGGTGATTACTTATGCAACCAACAAATGTTTTTTTTTTAACTTTTGTGTCACAATAAAAAATATTTTGCACCTTCAAAGTGTTAAGTATGTTGTGTAAATCAAATGGTAAAAATCCCAATTAAATCCATTTTAATTCCAGATTGTAACACTAGAAAATGTGGAAAAGTCCAAGGTGGGTGAATACTTATGCAAGGCACTGTATATATGTTGCAGCAAGTAGCCTACTACTGAAGTGTTAGAAAATATATCCTTTTACAGCCAGTTATTTAGTAAAAATAATAGTGAACTACAGAAATAATAAAAAAAGGCAAAAAGTGATAACAGTATCCAATTGACTACAGGAAGGATGCTTACCAGGGGTGATTAATACTGACCTACCTGTCATTGTATGAAATATGGGAGGGATCAAACACTTCAGGGTGCTTGGACACCTCTGTAGACAACAGTTTCATTCATGAGTTGTCCTGCCAAGCACGTGTTGTCACCACTTTGCTGTGATTGGTTAATCCATCGACGGTACCGCACAGCAGCCAGAAAAGAAACACTCTGGATTCGATTTGAGCGCCACTATCGTGTCGAATTCTGCCCCTTACTGATTTTTGCACTACTTTGAGATATGTGCATGAGTGAGTGTTTTTTGAAGTTTGTCCGTGTGATTACTTAAGCTATTAATATATTCATTAATGTGGTTACCGTGAAGTTTCGCTATATATAGCCTCAGACAACTCATGCCATTTTAAAATATGTATTTAGAGACTAAAGGTAGACGCATTTAAAATCATCTAAACGTATTAATCATTCACACTTTTCCATACACTACATGCGTAATAAGAGTACGGTATCAATAGCCATATAGTCTTATTAGCAGTGAAATATTGCACCACAGTAACTGAATTGCAAATAGCAGTATGAAAAGATTGATGCATAATCCAGACAATGTTAGCACACTATTAAATGCTTCATGCAAGTTTCAGTCAATCAAAATGTAAGAGTTATATTATATAGTGAATCAAGGTTTAGAAAAATAAATATAGTAATGAAACATGGTAACGCAAACGCAGACACGTACACAAATGCCAGTAATGCAAAATAAAAGCTACATATATTTGGACAACGTATATGTAATTTGAAGGTGGTATATATAGGTTAGAAGGAGTGTGATAAAGTGGTTTGCGGTGCACAGTTGTAGTGGTGATGTGATTATGAAACAGAAGACAAACAACAAAGTACACAATCCAACGGGTTTTATTTTATAATCCTAGTCTGGTGACCACAAAGAATAATCCCAGGCAATACACAGCAATGTATATTGCACTGTTCCAAAACAACAGGTTGCAGTCCCGAAATAATAAGACACAGTTCATTAATAATAAACACAGTAGAACACACACACAAAGACACACACATTCACAAGTCCAGAGTGAGTGCTATAGTGCTTGTGGTGAAATACAATTTATCTGTGTACAATGGTGCAGTGTTGTCCAGGTTTAGTGCTGGCCTTAAGCGACAGCCCCGCATCATGTTAGCCGTCTAATAATAACAAACAAGTAGATTTGTAGACATGACAAAACAAACAAAACACTCATGGTAATTCACAGTACTCCTTCTGGTTCAACATAACCATAACAAAGGAACAGATCACCTCATACAACCCCTCATGTACCGTCAGATGTGGATGTGCTTTAAATGATTGAACTGGTTGAATGTTTGAATCAGATCGCCCCATAGTCTTCTTTGTTCAAGACTGAATAGATTCAATTCTTTAAACCTGTCTGCATATGAAATGCCTTTTAAGACCGGAATAATTCTGGTTGCTCTTCTTTGCACTCTTTCTAGAGCAGCAATATCCTTTTTGTAGCGAGGTGACCAGAACTGAACACAATATTCTAGATGAGGTCTTACTAATGCATTGTAGAGTTTTAATATTACTTCCCTTGATTTAAATTCAACACTTTTCACAATATATCTGTGGCAGAGCAGAGCTCTGCCCTTAGAAATACTAGCAGGGAAGGAGTTAAATTCTCCTCCCTGCCCAGATTGATTGCTTCAGGTGGGAGCAATCAGTCAATTAATCATTCAATTAAGGACCCAGCCACCTGGCATAAAAGGAGGCCTCAGCCTCCCATTTGGGGGAGAGAGTTTTAGAAGAAGAAGAAGAAGAAGAAGAAGAAGAAGAAGAAGAAGAAGAGGAGGAGGAGGAGTGGTTTCTGTTTGTGCTGTGGTTTTGAATCCAGTGAAGGCAACGCCCAGCCTGGAAACTTTATTTTGTAAGTTTTGTGTTTATTTTGTGTCTTAAAAACCTTTTTGTTTGGCCCTTGTGCTGACTTATTTTGTATTTATTTATTAAAAAACTTTATTTTTTAACTTTATACTGTCTCTGAGTCTCAAACCTTGGTCAATCCTGTCACTACTAATATCCAAGCATCTTGTTGACCTTTTTTATAGCTTCCCCACATTGTCTAGATGAAGACATTTCTGAGTCAACATAAACTCCTAGGTCTTTTTCATAGATTTGTTCTTCAATTTCAGTATCTCTCATATGATATTTATAAGGCACATTTTTATTGCCTGCATGCAGTACCTTACACTTTTCTCTATTAAATATTATTTGCCATGAGTCTGCCCAGTTCTGAATGCTGTCAAGATCATTTTGAATGACCTTTGCTGCTGCAACAGTGTTTGCCACTCATCCTATTTTTGTGTTGTCTGCAAATTTAACAAGTTTGCTTACTATACCAGAATCTAAGTCATTAATATAGATTAGGAATAGCAGAGGACCTAATACTGATCCCTGTGGTACTCCACTGGTTACCTCGCTCCATTTTGAGGTTTCTCCTCTAATCAATACTTTCTGTTTTCTACATGTTAACCACACAGTTTGAGAATTAATCTTTTATACAGGACTTTGTCAAAAGCTTTCTGGAAATCTAAATAAACCATCATAACCAAACCATGAGTCATATATTTTGCAGTTATCCATTGTCAATGTTGCATCCTCAAAAAAGTCAAGCAGGTTAGTTAGACATGATCTCTCTTTCCTAAAAACATGCTGACTGTGTCCAAGGATACTGTTACCTTATAGGTAATTTTCCATTTTGGATCTTCTTATAGTTTCCTTAAGTTGACATATAATAGATGTCAGGCTTTTTGGTCTGTAGTTACCTGGTTCAGTTTTGTCTCCATTTTTGTGGATCGGTATTACATTTGCAATTCTCCAGTCTGTCGGTACAACCCCTGTGTCAAGGGACTGTTGCATGATCTTGGTTAGTGGTTTGTAAATAACTTCTTTGAGTACTATTGGGAGGATCTCATCCGACCCAGGGGATTTGTTTATTTGTTATGCTAAAGTTATTTAAAACTGGATAGGAACATGTGGGGCATGTTGCCCATATCCTCCTTTGTAAAAACGTGTGAAAAGTAGTCATTTAATATATTTGCTATTTCTTCATCTATGATTTTGCCATTTGTATCTCTTAGACATTTTACCCCCTCTTTGAATGTTCTCTTGCTGTTATAATATTGGGAAAACTTTTTGGAATTGGTTTTAAAGCCCCCTTAGCAATGCTCATTTCTATCTCTCTTGGCCTTTCTTATTTTTTGACTTGTGTTTGCAGTTCCAAATACTCTTTCTGTGTATTGTTCTTGGTCCCTTTTAAACGCTCTGTAAAGTGCCTTTTTCTATGAATATTTTTTGAATTGATCTATTAAATCATTTTGGCAATTTTGTTTTAGATTTAGACTTGTCTACTTTTGGGATGTAATTGTTTTGCGCATCTAGTATTATATTTCACATGGACAAACTTCAACGAAACACACACACGCATGTGCATATATCAAAGTAGTGTGAAATTCAGCAAGGGGCAGAATTTTGCACTACTCAGTGTCACCGCGGGACTAGCGGTATCATCCCGTGCTGATCTGTCAACACCATATGAAAGCACTGGCAGTGATACAGGCAAAATGCTTCGTGCGGCGTGCCTGTCTGTTCTGGCCTTAAGGCAGCACAGATACCTCAACACTCCTTTCATCCCTTGTTGTTGTGGTGAGGGGAACCTACTTGCGTTTAAACTTTTTCAGTTTCTTAATTTTCTTTAAATTGGCAATAGCTGTCTCTTCCGAACTGCAGATTGAATTCGAAATTATCATTTCCGCTGTTCTACCCTAATTTGACTGACTGGTGCGCGTTACTATAGAAACAAATAAAGGGGGCTGGTTCCACAAAAGGATTGGCTCTGCGAGCTCAACAGGGCGGTGCAGATTCTGACAGTGAAGCAGAAAGCCTTCATTACAGAACTGAAGTTCTGTTGTATGTACTGTAAGTGCTTAGTCATCAACGTGGCGACTTGACAGTCACATCAACTGGCCATATTAAAACAGAAGGTCGCATTTGTTGACCTGATTTGAACCACCCTGCATCAAACATATTTTAATAGCCAGAGCATGACATTTGGTGTCATGTACAGGTACCTGCGCCACCTTTGTACTGCTTACAAAAAAAGTACTGGAGTATTTTGTATGCACAACTACAATAGCAGACCATAGCAAAATGGTCACACCTAACAAAGCATTTAGTACCACTGTGTTAAAACATTACAAGTCTATGCCCAAAATTACATTATTCCAGGACAAAAAGCGTAGACGTCAGCAAAACTTCTCAATCAGAAAACAGTAACGATTTTATTTTTTACTGGTATAATGACTGGTATTCCCAACCGACAGAATTACTGTATTTATTTTGTAAAAAGGAACAAAATCAGTTTTCATCCCGTAACTGATAAAATGCAAATTTAAAGTGTCTGACTGCAAAGTGTAAATTCTATACAATCCTTGCTGGATAACCACCTATATAAAGTAGGTCTAGTAATTTACATGAAGTGGCAGTTACACTTCTAACATAGCCTTTTGCTATTCAAAATATATTTACAAAACAAAACTAGGCTTCTTCCTGCAGTACCTGCTAACAGTTTCTTAAAAGGCAAGAGCCACCAGTATCTGTCTTTGAAGACAGCCATGGGAACAAGTGCAGTTGCATACTGCAGGTCTGTTTTTCTGCCTAGTGTTATAAATTGAGGGAAATATCCTTCAGATAAGTACATCATCCACATTGGTTTTGCTGCTTCTCAGTATTTTTTGTTTCAGATTTGGTTGAGTATAATCACAAGGAGAGTCTGCCTAGGGTTAATATAACTTTAAAACAAGATCTGCTGCTCTATCAAGTTTTCACAAATACAATTTAAACAGAGGCTGATTAATAAGAAATACTTGTTTACACACTTAAATACCGATTATGAGAGCCAGATTATGAAAAGCATTAATATTGATAAAGTAATTTTGTGCACTCAATGGTAATACATTTAAGCCCCGTTTGCTACTCCTGCAGAAACTCAAATATGTATTCACAACATTAGAAAAATGAGAGAGGCGTTTGTTGGATAACAGGCAAAACCAGGTAAGCTTCCACGGCACAAATTGTAACCCCTAAAAAACATTACCCCTCTAAGGGACTAGTTTTTCCACAGATAGCTCACACCTGAGATGGCAACAGAGATGTCCCTAGCCTTGTTTTGCTTCTGAGATCTAACAATATCAGAATCTACAATAACTGCTGGCAAATGACTACCTTTTTATACCTACACATAAACAGCAGTTCAGTTTTATTTCTATACACTATCATACCCAAGTTATTTAACAGATGTCCACTGGAGACATTCTACATTTATAATGGAGCAGGCAATTTGAACACATTGGAAGAGATATGTGCTATTGTAGATAATTACCTATATAATTGTAATCTACTGCTTAGGCTTTATGGAAATATAAATTCTGAACCCCTGGGAAAGCAGTTTGTTGGTTTGCTAAATATATGCTCACACTTAATAAGAATCCTATTTCAAGATTTCAAGTGGCTAAGTGCTTCTAGATGGGCTCAGTTGCTTGCATAAATAAAACCGAAGTTGAATATTTGATTCTCACAGCCTCTTATCTTCTTATTCCGTACGACTTAAAGCAGTAGTTGACATTTCCAAAGGCACCTAAAAGTCATCTGAACAACTAAAGAAATAGGATTTCCAAGTTAAATGATTTTTTTTAAGGAGAGATATGACAGGAGGCCTATTTATTCCAGACTTCTGTTGGTTTTGCTTCTGCCATTCCATGATATTACTGTAGGCTTAATACTATACTTAACAAAGGTCAAATAAATATTCAGTCTTTTTTATGGCTTTGGGCAGATGTTGCTTAAACTTTGTTTTGTTTTTTTTGCTCATAAAAGGGGGTACACACTAGACACCTATACTGCAGTTGCCCCCGTAGTTCGGACTATAGTTCCCAGCTTGGTCCGAGCCTGGTATTAAGTGTTTTGCTAGTGTTCTACAGTGTTTTGGGGTGTTATGTAAAAAAATGCAGTTCAGGAAATTGGGTCACTGATGCTTAAGAAGGGAAAAGCAGTTTATCTATTAGAATAATTATATCTTGCACAGATAGTCCACTGAGAGTTTTTATTTATTTATAAAGGGCAGCTTATTATATGTTTGAAACATGTCATTTTAATTATATGTTTGAAACACAGTCTTATCTATCTGTCTTATTTATGTAGTGATTTCCAGAGATTCATGGATCCAGTACTCTAGCCTTTCATATACAAGTCATGTGGTAGTTTTTAGCCCACTTTTGAAGGGTTCTCAACTTGTCCAATGTTCCCATAGTTACCATATAATCTGTGACCTACATGAGATTTGAAACCACCAACTGTATACATACAGTTTGTCCACCTGAATGTTTTGATGTAATCCACTAAAAAGAAAAAAAAGAAAAAAGAAAAAAAATACCACAAAAGTAACATTTCTGTTATACTGCAGTAACCACAGAAAAATCATGTCTGGGTATAGAAGCTCTCAATAGACAAACTCGGCAAAAACATGATATGAAATACGGTCATTATATACATAAAGCTGTGCAGTCATTAAGTGAGCAGTCTTGTCGAATTGAGAAGCTGATCTGAGAAGCTGAATGGTGCTACAGCGTTCTCTTAAAGACAAGCACTTTGGAAAGTAAAGGCCAGGGATTCTGTTGTAGCCGTTTAGAAAGGATTTCCTGATACACACCAAGAACTTCATAAATAATTTATAAAACTATTTTTCCAACAATTTTCTTTGAAAAAATAAAAAATAGAACTAAATTTGAACATCCATTTCTTCTGATTAAAAAAAGAAACTGCACCTTAATTGGATCCCAATTACTGGACTAAACTTAAATTGCATCCCCAGGCATCAAGGTGGTGTGCCAGTAGATGCATATAAGAACATAAGAAAGTTTACAAAAGAGAGGAGGCCATTCAGCCCATCTTGCTTGTTTGGTTGTTAGTAGCTTATTAATCCCAGAATCTCATCAAGCAGCTTCTTGAAGGATCCCAGGGTGTCACCTTCAACAACGTTACTGGGGAGTTGGTTTCAGACCCTCACAATTCTCTGTGTAAAAAAGTGCCTCCTATCTTCTGTGCTGATTGCCTTGGTTATGCCTCAGTTGCCAATTATATAGATTGTAACCAGTGGCTCTATGAAGTAGCAGTGTGCTTCTAAATGAGCCTTGAACATTCAAATAACCAAGAGAAACACTGACCACAGATTAGAAAAACACAAGAAAATAAAGACTTTCCAATGTGCTGCAGTTATAGTTCTTGTGCAGTAGTTGCTGCTGTAGCCTTAGTGAAGGTAGATATCAACAGGCTGCTTCTCACACTGTCCAGATTTTCACAGTGAAAAACTGGGACTTTTTTTTTTCTTCAATTCACTGACTCCGTAGCAACTCTAAAGCTGTTAAAATAACAGTATATAATAACACAATAATAGTTTAAAATTTAAACATCGGGTGAATTTATTGCAGATCATAACAACTCATTATTTTCTTTATATTGTCAGATCTAGTCAACACATGTTTAATGTACAAGAAGCCTGATTTTAAAAATAGATCAGCTGTTACCATTTAAACACATGGTAATCAGAATGACTTAAACAAATAATCCATATAATTGTTTATTTTATTTTTGAATGGCACTAACACAACCTAATACATTACTCTGTTATTAACTTGTAGAGCACACTGATGCAGTTTAACCATTTTAATGTTTCCGACCGGGGGCAACAAAATAAGGCTCTAATGTAGTTCCCAGGTTTTAGTTTTTTGCTCGACTTGGTCCTCACAATATGAACTAAACTACACACAAAATGTTTACTTCCAAGTCAGGTTACCTTGTATAGTTTGTTTCCTCTGTGCAACAAGAACGAGTCCAGCAGTTGTTTACATTGAGGTTCAGCAAGAGAACCAGACTCGGTGTGTTTGCCAAACGGAGAGAGACAACCTCTTTATGTGGACTTGGTACGGTTTGTTTCCCAAGTGGACTTTGTTGTTCACACTGCACACCAAATGTACCGGACTGTACAGAGTGCGGCCCAAACCCTCTAAACGGACCCAGTGTGAACACACCCTTAAACAACGGATTTGGCTTTCTTTAATACCATGTGGCTGGGACTTGATTGATGATCAGGTACTCAATCAAGAGCCAGCCACATTCCCCACATTGGTTTGACAGGGATGGAATTAACCCCATTCCTGCCAAACTGAAAAATAAAATAATAAATCTTTATTTAAACAATACACAACAGAAACACTATTTACATGTGCAGGTCCATCCTGTCACAAGTATAACACATCTAAGCAGTGGAATTGGAGTACTCTTAATCTTAATCCGATGGCATATGTTAACTCAGGAGTGAAAGGGTTAAGCACTCTCAAGTTGTTTGTTTCCCACTTTTATACATTACTGTTGAATTTCTAGCTATCAAAACATAGCAGTAACTTAAAGACTGGAGTAAATGCTTTGAAAATATGCCCAATCTGTCTTTAGATCAGTATGCATTATTACCATCTAGTGCTCAACTGTGTGTTGCCAGCAATACAACAGGAAACCAAAATCCAAAATAGCTGATCACAAGATGGTGCTGACTCTTTTAAATACTGTATTTGAGTAATTACAATTGAACCACTCAAATTGGCGGTTAACTTAAAAAAAGGGAACATTAAAACAAATAAATCTATTTTGAAACTTCGTACTTGACATAAGAAGTGTTGCTTATGTTGTCTTATGTGAGAAAGAAGCTACTTACACTTTCATAGTAATGTACTTTATTTAAATTATGACCACTGTATATGCAATTTTTTTTATACAATTACCAGAGCTTCTGAACCTCATTAAGGGCTGTTCTGGCAGCCAGCCAGCCTAGCGTCATGAACTGTTATCATTTTGCCTGAATTGTGTGCCCTTTAACACAATTAATCAATAGCCTGTATTGAGATAGAACAATATCACTCCCCCCTCCTCCAAGACCACTATTCAGTTAAGCACATATTAGCACTTAGGACTGCCATAGTTGATAACATGGCTTCAGTGACAGAGTGTGACAAGTACACAACCCAGCTCTGGGAGTCTAGTGCTTGATAACTAGCTCTCCAGAACAAACATGTTATCTCTGTCCCAATGTCCTGCTTCTCTTGCCAGACTGTGCTTACTTTTCGGTATCTGATACAAGCTAAAAGCACTATTTTTAAACTCACATGTGTATATATCTGTATGTCCGTTATTTTCACCTGTGTATGTCAGTTCTCAAATACTGTATTTTTGTTAAGACTGGAAGATGGAAAGCCATCACAACTGAATATGACATCAGGAAGTACCGGCAATGTCCAAACACAAGAACTCAGTTCTACAAGAAAGCTTAAAGCCTGGTAGAGACAGCAACAGAGAAAATTAAAATCTATTTTGTGGATATTTGTAGGCTAGGGCCCTCTAGCTATAGCTAAAGAGGGCTAATTATTTCTGTGTGGCCAATTATTTTCGTATCTGATGCCGAAAGACGAATGCATGCCTTTGTTTAATCTAGAATTGATTATTGTGATGCACTTTTTTCTGGTATCCCAAAACGTGTGGTATCCCGCTTGCAGCTTGTTCAGAATAAAGCTGCTAGAATTCTTACTAAAACCAGGAAAAGTGAACATATTGCCCCTGGTTTTGCCTCTTTACACTGGCTCCCTGTGCAGTACAGAATTCATTTTAAGATTTTGCTGTTAACTTACAAGGCCCTGAATGGATTAACACCTTGTTATTTGCAGGAGTTACTGACCATATCTTCCAAACCGCACTGTGAGATCACACTCAGATTCCTAGGGTCAGAAAAAGCAACACAGGAGGTAGGGCTTTTTCGTGTAGAGCTCCTAAATTATGGAATGCTCTGCCTTCGTTTGTCAGGGAAGCTGGCACCAGTCAAGACTAAAAATGCACTTTTATAAAATGGCTTTCTTATCTTAGTGGGTTTTAATGTAACTTTAAAATTGCTGCTTTTGCATTATGTGTATACTGCTTAAATCTGTATTTAAATGGGCTTATTTAAATGGGCTGAGTGTGGCAGTCGTATGTGTGACATGCTATACAATGTATTGTGGTTTGTTCTTTTTTTTTTATGTACTGTACAGTGCTTTGCGATACTTTTGTATAAAAAGCGCTATACAAATGCAATAAATAAATAATGTTTTTGTGGATGCTGAGAGTCTGCCTGAAGCATACATCAAAATAATGTGCTACTGCACATTAGATTAGGTTAAAGCTATTGTTATTATACCTGCGCTAGTGTAGACTAAAAAAAGGGACATGCCGTCATCTAGAAAATGCTGAGCGGTCCCAGAGAAATATTTTGCATAATTAGCTCCTTTCCTTGGCTATTGCAGTAGAACCTCAGCATATTCTCTTTAATATCTATTGTCCAAATTACATTGCGTCAGAAACATTTCAGCTGCCAACTAAGAACTAATACTATAACTTTTTTTTGTAGTTAAGGCAAAAGAAATTAATTATCAAAGAAACGCAGGCTTGCAAGCATTGCAAATCTTTTCAATGACATTTCTAAGAGCTTAATGTGATCTCGGTGGAAACAGCCCCATAAAAGACACTTCATTACAAAAATACTGCTTCTTCACAGTCCCCAGGTGATTAAATGCAGCACACCTGATATATTCGGCAATGTAATTGCCAATTCAACAAATTCAGAGTCTTAACCAAGCTGACTTATGCATCCATCATTTTGACCTCACTATCTGTACTGCTTTTTGATTAGGGATCTCTCACAAAAGAAAACCATAAAGAGCCACTCAGTATGGATATGAAATATCGTATGGGAAGGATCTTAACAAATTGATTATTTTTGCCGTTTAGATTCACTTTGTATCATTTTCTTTTTCAATCGCAGGGTGTTGATTCATCCACTAAAAAAGGCTCTTGTGAGCATCTACAGATCCAGGAGTATCTACAAACAAAACTGATGCTCTAAACTTCTGACTTTCAAAAACTTAAGAGGGTGTGATGATGAAACAGAAAATGAAGTGAATTAAGCAACAAAACGAATACGTTAGTTAAAATACACTGTGATATTTCACACCTAGACCAAGTTACTCTTAATCTGCCACAATACTAAACACTAAAATAGTATAGATGCTTTCAGTTACAGCTTGTTTCTAACTCTACCATTATATCTACCATTGAAAATCAGTGAACTGCTATACTTTCCTAAATTGATTACTTTTTGAGTTCCTTTTTCTCATTTATTCAAGCCAGAGCATTGGGGTGTCATCATTAAGAGATACATGAAATGCTTCTCTAAACTGTTCCTACCAGCTTGTCTCTGGATCAGCGATACTCTAATCATCCCTGTACTAAGAAATTAGAAGGATCAGATAGTTGGATTAGTCTACACATCATTTCATAGATTAAGTCACATTTCAAATTAGTCTTCACCTTCCACATGCAAAGTTTATTATCTTAATTAAAGGGCATCTTGTCATTTTGATGTAGATTTTGTACCCATAGCTTTTTATGATGTACCATTTAATGACTGGTTTCAGCTCTGTATATTGAATGCCATACCACACTAAAGGTAATTTCAGCCATTCAGAGCAAAGGAGCACCCCCTGCGATCCATTATACCATGTGGCTGGAGCCTAATTATCAATTATTCAATTCGCTCCAGCCACATTCTCACATGTATTTTAGCAGGGATAGGAAATTAACCTCATCCCTGCCAACCACCACCAAATCACCGCACAACAATATTATTTACAGGCAGGGCCCTGCCCTGCCACAGATACATATGAAGAAGTTAAAAGCAATAAGATCAATAAATCGGTAAAAGAGGTTAAGGAAATTGCGGAGAGACGATACAATAAAGGAATTATATCAAAAGAATAAAAAAAAAAAACATGCAGCCACATAATGCAAGAACAGGCCTAGCAAGAGGAAATCCTAAAATGCACAAAGAAAATCACCCTAGCATGATTGATGACACCGTGTAACATTTTTTTTTTTTTTTGGTTCCTGGGTAGTAAGTGTTATTTCCTAATTGCTTATGCCTCAAAAGTATAGAAAATGGCTATTATTCCCCACAAACTTTGCTTTTGTGACCAGGACAGTGATTATTTTCCAGAACGTTCCAGATAGATTCAGTGCTGAGTAAACTTGGAGTAACTTCTAGAACTTTCTAGAACTTTCCAGTAATATCAACAGTAGTATAAATACAGGGGCCTTAAGCCCACCAGTTCAGTTTAGTTCCAGCTGCCTAAGTGGATACATATCTGCATTTTTCTGAGATGGCATCAAGAGGCTGCAAGCATCCGGCAGACGCATTTTGCATGTCTGCGGCCAATTTATCAAGACGAGCGAAAAAGTACTCCGTGGAAACATCTGCTAAGATGTGTGAGGCCTACAAGGCATATTTCGGCATGCCTGTCGGGGATCAAGACAAACCCTGGGCACCTCATTTCACCTGAATTGTTGCTCGGAATTTTATGTTATAATATTTGTTAAAATTTTTTAAATTGTAAAAGTTTTTAATTTTAAAATGTTTTACAATTTTCAATGTTATTGAAAAAATATATCATATATGAAAAATGTTGCGAGAATCTCTTACACATTAGTCATGGGTGAAATAAATGTATTTTTGTAGGATGGTACAGAGGGGAAAAGAGAGCCATGAAGTTCGCTATCCCAAGAATTTGGCGGGAACCCACTGACCACTCAAGCAACTGCTACTTCTGCATGGTGGACCCTTCCAAGCTGACCGAGTTCTCTGTGGGGAGGAACAACGTCAAGTGGGAGCCACTGGTGGACCCCCGGAAGGTGCTGATGTCACCACTGCACATCAAATTGGGCCTTATGAAACAATTTGTCAGAGCTCTAGATAAGGAGTCAGCAGCCTTCAAGTACCTTCAAGACTTCTTCCCTGAGCTGTCTGAGGCAAAGGTCAAAGCCGGTGTCTTCGTCGGACCACAGATAAAGAAGATCCTGGAGTGCAATGAATTCCCCAAGAAGCTCACTAGTAAGGAGAAAGCGGCTTGGAACAGCTTTGTCGCAGTGGTTCGGGGCTTCCTGGGCAGTCTCTGGTTGAGACTCTGGTGAAGAACTACGGCACAATGGGCTGTAGGATGTCCCTCAAAGTCCATATCCTTGATGCTCATCTTGATAAATTCAAGGAGAACATGGGAGCGTACTTGGAGGAGCAAGGCGAGCGCTTCCACCAGGATAAACTGGACTTTGAACGCTGCTACCAAGGACAGTATAACAAGAACATGATGGGAGACTACATTTGGGGGCTGATTTGTGAAAGTGATTTACAGTATAATTGTAAATCTCGAAAAACTACTCACTTCTAAATCTTTTGTAGTCATTTTTGTATTACTTTAGTATAAATACATGTTAATTTGGATTCATATGTTTTTTTTTTACTTTATGTGAACGAAAAGACACAAATTCGCCCGTTTTCTCATTGGAAATAGGTAAATTTCAAAATATCACTGTCCTGGTCACAAAAAGCAAAGTTTGTGGGGAATAATAGCCATTTTCTATACTTTTGAGGCATAAGCAATTAGGAAATAACACTTACTACCCAGGAACAAAAATTGTGTTACATAGTGTAATCCAACACACATAATAGCTGAAATAGCAGAAAAACAACTTAGGTCGCACGTTGAGAAATTACCAAGCTATGTTAAGGATACAACACCATTTTTTAAAAGACTTGAATCACTAAAGCACAACCTTCCAGAGAATACAATTTTATTTTGCATGGACGTAAAATCCTTGTACCCATGTGTCCCTCGTAAAGAAACTTTAGAAGCTTGTCAAAAAGCACTAGATAATAGACTAGATAAATCAATACCAACGTGCTGAACACGATCAACGTAGTTTTAGAAAACAGTTATTTTACATTTGTTAATAAGAATTACAAACAAAACGATGGTACAGCAATAGGATCTAAATTAGGAATGCATTTTGCCAGTACATACTGTACATGGGGAAATGGGAAGAACAATGATTTAGAAAATCGGAAAGAAAACCTTTAGAATACATTCAGTTTGTAGATGATATTTTTGGGGTTTGGACACATGGAGAAAAATCTCTTTTCCAGTTTCATAAAATGGCAAATGAAATACACAGTAATATTAATGTGGACCTTCGATGTTACAAGCAAAGAAATAGAATTTTTAGATACCATAGTAAAACTTGAAGAAGGTTCAATTCAGACTGAACTCTTCTGTAAACCTACTGACATGCACCAGTATTTACACATGTCCTCTGCACATCCGATACACTAAAAGAGCAATCCCAAAGGGTCTAGGAATAAGAATACGAAGAATATGCTCAAAAGAAAGTGACTATGTAAAACAAAGAAATGTATTAAAAACAAATCTTAAAAAAAGAGGATACAAAGAAAGAATTATAGAGACGGAGTTAAGAAAAGTGGATAAACTAAAAAAAGATGATCTACTAGATTATAAAAATAGAGATAAAAAGGTCAAAAGAGTCCCATTAATAATGACTTACTCTAAACTTTTGCCCAATATTTCTAAAATAGTTTGGAAACACTTGCGGATTCTACATAATTCAGAAAAATTAAAAAAAGTGTTTCTTAAGGCCCCAGTTGTAGCATTCAAAAGAGAAGTTAATTTAGGTGATATTTTAGTTCACAGTAAACATAAAAGAATAATTGACAAAATAGGTTCTACGAACATGTGCACCAGTAGATGTAAAGTGTGTAAATACATGGATAAAAGTAAAAATATAATTAAACATAAGAACACCACATATCCACTAAAAACTAATACCTACTGTAAAAATAGCAATGTTGTTTATGGAATAGCCTGTGAAAAATGTGATGAAATCAAATATGTTGGAGAGACTGGAACCACTTTATATAAAAGAATTCAGAACCACCTTTTATTAATTAGAAATAAAAAAGTGAATGAACCAATAGTAGAGCACTTCACCAGTCAAGGACATTACATAAATGATGTAAAGTTTGTAGTATTAGAACAACTAAGATTAGACAATGCGACATATAGAAGAATAAAAGAAAGTAAATGGATAAATAGACTGAACACGGTTATGCCAGCGGGACTCAACAGAAAAGAATGAACTAATAAACTTCAATAAATATATAACATTTAAATAAATAAACAAAATTAATTCAAAAGTTGTGCATGCTGATGCACTGGGGAGGCCAAATTAAGACTGATCCTCAGAGCCAGCATTGCATGATATGTACAACATTTCGAAACGTTGGGCAGCTGGCTCTTTGAGCTAATATATATATATATATATATATAATATATACTGTATATATAATATTTTCCTATATGTTTCCAATGCAATCTTCATCAGCCGACTTGGTCTGTCATAATGAGGTCGTGAATCACAGCTCAAAATCAATCTTGCAAATTAATTGTATAAACTATTAGTCAGATATTGAGTAATACTGTGGATGAAGAATCATTTTAAATTACGTTTGCATAATCAATTGTTAGAGGTGACACAGTTTGAGACCAGCAGACAGCAATCCATAATTTAATGAAAATGAAGCTATAAATGTGTATTGCAGAAAAAGAGGAAGCCAATCTTAACCTCACTTTCTGCTTAAAATGATTATCACAGTTATAGTGCTGAGTCAGTTGAAAAGCTCAGGTTGTTTAATTCTGAATCTTGTTACTAGAGTACATTTTCTGTATATATTTAGAGACAATTAATGGAACGTCATATTTACTTTAAAGGAGCTGTGATAGTAGTACATTAGTCCATTAAAAGTAAGATGGCAAGTCTCTAAGAACACTGCTATATTAGATGATGTCAACCATGACAGCGTACCATCACGCTACAATAGAAACATAGCCTGTGTTGTTTATTCTTTGAAAGACAAGTTTTACCTTAATTGGACAAGTGTTTGATAAAATGTTAGAGTGAAATACAGGCAGACGGTTGGATAGACAAACACCCTCCATATACCCTTAGGTTCTGATACGACCAATAACTTGTGCTGAATAATTAGACAAGTGGTTGTGTAGATATATGTAAAGAGTTCCGGACAGACATTCAGACTACCTCAGTATAGCCCCAGATCATAAACATAGCAATACCGTTTGCTAAAGATTGTGCTGAGCAGATTTCCTCACAATTAGACAAGTGGTTTCATTGTTATAAATGTAGTTATCACAAATTATCAACACCCTTTAAAATACAGACAAAAACAATGTAATAATTTTTCAATAAAGCATGACAACCACTGTAAGGGAAAATATAATTGCTTGGATGACAGAAAGAAAAATATTAGCTCTGAGTGTGAGAACATTGCAGCTTTCACACAAGTAGCAATGCCCTTAATGAAAAAAAAAAAAGATCCATTTGAGATTTGATGCTTTTAATCTTACCCTGAAGTTCAATATGTTGGATTAGCTAGTGATGTTTAAAGTTGCTCAGCAACCACAGTTGCCATAGAAAAGTAAAAAGAAATCTATAAAACAAGGCCAAGCCCGTCACAGGTGTGAATCACTCTATGCTTTAGCAGTTACCATATAACGTTTCTTAAGCAGATAGTGTACAAGGTTTCTAGATGGTTTTACCATATTAATAATCTTTTAAACAGTACAGTAATTAGCAGATCCCTCAGTGTCTCAACCAGCTGCGACTGCGTGACGTGAAGGGTGAGTCATATAGCTGGGGGACAACAGCAAGCCCTACTGGCCAGGTGATCAGAAGCATTTGTCCTCAGGGGCTGGTAACTCATGGTCATCTGTAAAGAGGTGATTTATTTAGTGATTTGGGAATTTTCAGTTCTGATGTTGATAGGAATTTCTATGGTGAGGGGAAATAGTTTGGCATTCTAAATTGGGGAGAAAAACAACGGTAAAATAATTGGAAAAATGTACTGGTGCTGTGTTAATATTTTAAACAACTGATGTTAGTAATTGTTACTAATTATTAAATGTGCAAAAATATAATCTATATATTTTGGACATAGCTGTTTGTCATAAAACTATTACCGGAATGTGTAGAACCAGTTTATGTATTAAAATAGATAACTGGTAAAACATAAAGCACATAAAAGTTTTGCCTACAGAATATAAAGCCAACATGTCACTTCAACTGCTCAAGCAACTTATTTTCTATAATATTGTACTAATTAAATGGTAGTGTTTTTTTTTTGTCTAATTTGAAATTAAAGAATGTTAAGGTTATGATCTTAACTCGAGCCAAACAGTGCCCATTGAAAATAGTTACAATGCTACAGGGTCATTCATGACGTGTGGTGGTAACCCAATCCTGTTTCCTTGATCTTGAAAAGGATAAGAGCACTACATTTTACAGCCTTTATGGCATGAACTGATTTCTGAAAGTATTCCTTCTCATTCATCGTTTCTTCTTTCAAAAACCATTGCCACCTCACTATTTCAGTCTTTCTATTTTTCTATTCATAAAAATGGCCCACTATAACTCCCTTGTGGTTTCACTAGTCCATTCTAACAATTATAATCACACATCCTAGCCATTCAGTGTCCTATCTCGCTAATATACTGTTGTCACCTTATGGGTAACATTTTATATGTTTTTCTTTTAATTAAAAAAGAATATGTAACTTTAGGACTATAATGACAGTCTACTGTTTCCCAAATGAAACATCTTTGTCATTCTCTTCTCCTTGTGCAAAAGAGAGAATTGGGACAGTGGTTCCAAACAGCCAGTTGTGTGAGAATGTCAGAAACACGGTTGAACTGATATTCCCTTCTGCATTATTTTCAATTCTGACAGAGAAAATCCATTCAAAAAGAAGAACACTTAGCTTCTGTTTATCCCAGCACACCATGGAACAACAAAAAAAATAAACATAATGCTGAATCATACTAGTGTCTTCGAGAAAATTCTGCTGCATGAAACAGCAGCTGTTTTTTTTTCCAGCTGGCTTCATCAGTAGTACAAGTCAGTGTGCATATGTACTTAATAGAGTCACGTGTTCATGTGTCTGTGGGGGAGAGAGCAAAGAGCAGACCAAATCAAAACCTCAGATATAAACCTTTAGAAAGGTTTGCACTATGTGGCTATATGTGAATAAACTGATGCTAAGAGGTCTATTGCTAACTCTCATATACTGTATCTATTGTGCCCTGAACTTCACAGCTAAGATTTGGTATCAAGTGATCCATGTTCACTCCATCCATGAAGCAAATATGTCACTCACCATCTCATAGACACATTTTAATCACGTCTCACTCCAATCTCTTGGCACTCAGTGTAGAACTTAAGAATGATACGGCGTATCATGCACTGGCTTCAATAGAATTTTTTTTTTTTCCCTCCTGGTCTCCATTTATAATTCTTACTCCCACGCTTAGTATCACTTAAATACCACTTTTCAAGCAAGACAGAATACCGTACTAAGGGGTGTCAGGGAACAGGTGTGCAGTACATGCTCACGGAAGTGTGAAATCACTTTCGACCAATTAATATTCAGGAGAAGCAGCAATGGTAGAATGCTGTTGTTTACACCGTATGCGAGAAAGGCACTGACCTTCACATGAGTTTTGGGTCACAGAGGAGCCTGTCAAATTGTATTTTAATGTTTTCTAACCAACACCACCCATTTAATCAGCTGCGTCAATATATGCATGCAACTCATTAAGGTGCTTTCTTGTGTGAGGAGCCTGTACTGAACTAATGCAGTAATAATTAAATGTTGTTTGCTACAAGGAACATTGTCAGAATTCCACATAGAGGTCCTGGGTAACTGATAAATGTTAATTGTCAAGTAGATAAGAGAAGAAACTGTGGCCTATTGCAAGCAGCACTTGTAAATATGTAAATAATATATATTTTTTGTATACACACATTTTAAGACTTAAAGGAATACATAATTGAATCTAGCTCACAAACATTTTAATTAGATGTGTCTGGCTAGTTTAAATAATAAATATTACTGTGTCCCATATTCAACTGTAGAAATGTTCTGTGCTGTCATCGATGATGAAGCAAAAGAAAGAAAAAAAAGTGTTGATGATAGTACAACTAATCCGTGTTTGTAAAAGGCTTATCTTTGCTTGACTCCTGCCCCTTAGATACCATGTTTACTATCTTTACAGGGAAAGAAGACATCTGGGTCGCTTGAGCTACTCGTTATCCCCTAACACATCAGTCCTTGTTTTATTCCTCTGTTTGCTGGGTCTCAGGACAGTGGGCTGCCTAACACTGCCACTCCACCTGCATTAAAACATGAACATTAGGTCAAGCAGTAGGAGTAATGGCGCATTTCATTTATTTAACATGTCCTCTCCTGGCTGGATCATGGTTCTGGAGGTTGGAAATAAAACTGATACAAGTCAACACTGCCTGTGTTTTAATAAATAATGTATACACCTTTCGCCACTGGCATTATTTTTGCCAGCTAACACGCAGGGAGTTTTTTGAGAAAAGATTACATTTACAAATATTGTTTATTATTGAATATGGCCTACTTAGGTCTCTCTTTGTATTAGTGTTGCACTATTAAGATGTACCTGTGCTGGTCCTGTGGGCACAAAGTTAATAAACTAAACACGCAGGTAGGTTTTTGAGAAAAGGTTCCATTTACAAATGCCCATGGTGGTTTAAGCCTTTGTATGCAAATAAACTAACATGGTATTTATTTTCTCCAACCCCATCTCAACAATTATAACACATAAAACTGAATAAAAATTGTAACAAGCTCAAGGGTTGTGACTCATCGTAGATACCAGAATGCCACCAATGTTGTTCACCCATAATAGTCATGGGTAGGGACCTACCTAAATCGCGATTTCGTGGATTTCGCCGGAAATCGTGAAATTGAGGGATCACCGCGAAATTCACCTGTTAGGGGACAATGCATACAAACAAGTACGGAGAGGAAAAAAAAAGAAACCGCGTTTAAATGAACTACTGCACAATGCAAGCGACGCAAACTACGTATCTTCCTTGTTTAGATAGTCGGTTTTTATTCCTTCGCCGTCCCGTGTGTATTGCACTTAAGCAAAAAACAAGCAAACAAAAAACGTCCACAAATAACATTTACACAAAAAAATTCTCCAAAGCAGTTAACGTTCTTGTTTACTATTAAAATGACAAAGTTTTAATCAGCCTATTAGTGCGTCTTTACTGCTTTGATGTGATCTGTAGTACTGTGCAGTAGGGGGTGGGACAAGGTTGGTGCTGCATTGTTTTGATTTATGTTGCTAAAATCTAGTTTTCAGCATTGGAGGTAAAATATAGAAATGGACGACAAAAAAGCAAAGTACAGTACTGTGCAAAAGTTTTAGGCAGGTGTGAAAAAATGCTGTAAAGTAAGAATGCTTTCAAAAATAGACATGTTAATAGTTTATATTTATCAATTAACAAAATGCAAAGTGAGTGAACAGAAGAAAAATCTACATCAAATCAATATTTGGTGTGACCACCCTTTGCCTTCAAAACAGCATCAATTCTTCTAGGTACACTTGCACACAGTTTTTGAAGGAACTCGGCAGGTAGGTTGGCCCAAACATCTTGGAGAACTAACCACAGTTCTTCTGTGGATTTAGGCAGCCTCCGTTGCTTCTCTCACTTCATGTAATCCCAGACAGACTCGATGATGTTGAGATCAGGGCTCTGTAGGGGCCATACCATCACTTCCAGGACTCCTTGTTCTTCTTTACGCTGAAGATAGTTCTTAATGACTTTCGCTGTATGTTTGGGGTCGTTGTCATGCTGCAGAATAAATTTGGGGCCAATCAAATGCCTCCCTGATGGTATTGCATGATGGATAAGTATCTGCCTGTACTTCTCAGCATTGAGGAGACCATTAATTCTGACCAAATCCCCAACTCCATTTGCAGAAATGCAGCCCCAAACTTGCAAGGAACCTCCACCATGCTTCACTGTTGCCTGCAGACACTCATTTGTGTACCGCTCTCCAGCCCTTCGGCGAACAAACTGCCTTCTGCTACAGCCAAATATTTCAAATTTTGACTCATCAGTCCAGAGCACCTGCTGCCATTTTTCTGCACCCCAGTTCCTGTGTTTTCGTGCATAGTTGAGTCGCTTGGCCTTCTTTACACGTCGGAGGTATGGCTTTTTGGCCGCAAGTCTTCCATGAAGGCCACTTCTGACCAGACTTCTCCGGACAGTAGATGGGTGTACCAGGGTCCCACTGTTTTCTGACAATTCTGAGCTGATGGCACTGCTGGACATCTTCCAATTGCGAAGGGAAGTAAGCATGATGTGTCTTTCATCTGCTGCAGTAAGTTTCCTTAGCCGACCACTGCGTCTACGGTCCTCAACGTTGCCCGTTTCTTTGTGCTTCTTCAAAAGAGCTTGGACAGCACATCTGGAAACCCCTCTCTGCCTTGAAATTTCTGCCTGGGAGAGACCTTGCTGATGCAGTATAACTACCTTGTGTCTTGTTGCTGTGCTCAGTCTTGCCATGGTGTATGACTTTTGACAGTAAACTGTCTTCAGCAACCTCACCTTGTTAGCTGAGTTTGGCTGTTCCTCACCCAGTTTTATTCCTCCTACACAGCTGTTTCTGTTTCAGTTAATGATTGTGTTTCAACCTACATATTGAATTGATGATCATTAGCACCTGTTTGGTATAATTGTTTAATCATACACCTGACTATATGCCTACAAAATCCCTGACTTTGTGCAAGTGTACCTAGAAGAATTGATGCTGTTTTGAAGGCAAAGGGTGGTCACACCAAATATTGATTTGATTTAGATTCTGTTCACTCACTTTGCATTTAGTTAATTGATAAATATAATCTATTAACATGTATATTTTTGGAAGCATTCTTACTTTACAGCATTTTTTCACACCTGCCTAAAACTTTTGCACAGTACTGTATATTTCGGATGATGATCGTTTCAAGATATTTCCCAGAGAAACTGTACATGCAGACTGAGGTAATTGTTTTCCATATCTTAATGTGTATTTGGAGAAAATACGATCGATCGCTATTTAGCTTCAGAATCACACATTAAACAAAAGGCTACCACAGAGGCTGCTGAACAGAACGTAATATAAACAGCTTTCAGAAACCAAACTGGAAAGTCAGCGCAGACAAGAAGTATGCCTGTCTGCAAGTTAAATCAGTACTAAAACGATCCAGCACAGCCACCTAGCTTCAACCTGCTGCTTAGTTGGAATTTTAGACCCGAATAGCCACGTCTTCTTTGTTTTGACTCGGTACTAATAAAATAAATTATTGGATGGGACAAATAACATGACAACAAACGTACTGCATACATTGACTTTATTAAAGTATGCCAAATGCCCTTGTGTAACCGAGTTTTGGGGCTGTTTCTAATCAATTTCCACATCTGTATAACTTGGCAAAGCTTTGCCTTATCTTTCAACCAATTCAGTGGATGCAGACGTGCAGTCTCAACGTATAGACAAGTCAACTGCTGGGGGATGCTGCATACTCGCCTTTAACCAATGACAGCACTCTGTTTTAGCAAGGAAGCAAGTACCACTATTTTTAGGCTTTTATAGTGCTCTGAAATACTGTCTACTTAGGTTTATTTAATGTTTAAACAGGTCCGCGAAATCCTAATTTTATTCCGCAACATACCCGTGAAAAATACGTAAATTTACCGCGATTTAAGTAGACCCTTAGTCATGGGTATATACCTTCCCAACCCCAAAACCACAAAACATTTTGGTGTAATTTTGGCAGCAATTGATCTGTTTCTTCAGCATACACAACCAATTGCATTGGATAAGATTATGATTAACAGCAGTTCCGCCATGGATTTCTTCAGCTTAATCCATAACCTACTTGAGTTTCAGTTTGCCAAACTGAACTTGACATTTGAATGCAGACAGATGTTGTTTTTTGCTCCAATGGACTGTATTTTTTGTATCAATGGCTTTGTTCAAATTGTTTTATGTGAGGCTTTTCTGAATAAAGAGATGGGACAATGCCTACTCGGGTGTCCATGTCATGCCAGGGCCCAAGGCAGGTGATCGGGTTCCTTCACTGTCTGCCACTGATGTTGCTATATATATATATATATATATATATATATATATATATATATATATATATATATATATATAGTGACAAATTGACTCGCTTCGTCTGTTCTTGTCATATTAGTTAGCAGGGACAACACTTTAGACACCAGACAATAAGTTTATTTTAAACAAGGCAGTACCTGTATCTTTATTTTCAGGGGTACAGCAAAAATCGTTGTTGATAGTCCATTCCAAAGTTTGTTTACAACATTTCACTGCCACCACCTGTGTTCTACCCAGCTCCCCTAAATACACCTCTTCTTAGAAAATTCTCTCACCTTGTATTTTTGCTCTACTGAAAGTGTGTCTTCTATTTTCACCTCGGGTGCCACCAGTGGTTGAGTGGGGTATGTTTCTAGGGCTACTAACATTATCTCTCCAGGCTTTTAATAGATTGATGTGGTATATCTGTTCAGGTTTCTTGCAACCTGGTTGTCTTATTTTGTAATTAACTTCCCGCACTCTCTCTATTACTTCACAGAGTCCTTTCCATGTGGTCAATAATTTGCATTCTACCGTGGGGACCAACACTAACCCTCTGCAGTCCATTTATTAAGTGCGTGTCAGGCGCGTCAGGTCCAATTTATTTTCACACGCGCAGTTAATTTTAGACGCGCTGTTTAAAAGTATTTTTTCCACAGTCAAATGGGTTTAAAAGGCCCTGAATATCAACAAAGCACTCACTAGGCATTTCCAGCCCCGCCCCACCCTTTCGTTCACTATCGCTTTCACATATGCTAAGAAATAAATAATAATAATAATAATAATAGTCGTACATACCGATCAATCATCTCCTGATCACTCGTTTTATCACCAAACTCCTCAATAATGCGATCCAAGTCATTATTTTATTACTATAACATCTCAAAAAAGCTCTGCAAATGTCCGTGATATTCTCTGTGCGCTGATTCAGTAACAGCCAGCTTGTTTCCTTATGGCCGCCCCTATCTGATCCCAGGGGCAAGTATGACTATTCATGAGATACGCCCTTTTTTTGTTTTTTTCGGCTTGTCTCGGCTCCTGTCGCTCTCACTCGGCCATTGAATGGTTTTCTCGGCTTTTTCCGGAGAAAAAACGACTAGAAACCTGTTTTTTGCATTTTTTTTGATGATGTCGGACAGGGTCCGACATTGGACCGGATAGGAATAATTGCAATGTCGGACCAGGTCCGACATAGGACCGCAAAGGGTTAATACACGGTCACCTGGTTGAAAAACCTGCAGCGTAGCCTGATGGTTATAGGCGAACTGCTGATTTTCCTGGGCTTGTCATAAATGTTTTCTCTCTATGGGGGTTACTGCGCCTATGCGGTCGTGCACCTGGGAGATGTGTTCTATCACACTCTGATATGGTGTGGACTCATGCTGCAATGTCTCCTGTGCCTGGGAGATGTGTTCTATCACACTCTAATATGGTGTGGACTCATGCTCCAATGTCTCCTGTGCCTGGGAGATGTGTTCTTTCACTCTGATATGGTGTGGACTCATGCTCCAATGTCTCCCGTGCCTGGGAGATGTGTTCTATCACACTGCGATATGGTGTGGACTCATGCTCCAATGTCTCCTGTTCCTGGGAGATGTGTTCTTTCACACTCTGATATGGTGTGGACATGCTCCAATGTCTCCTGTGCCTGGGAGATGTGTTCTTTCACACTGCGATATGGTGTGGACTCATGCTCCAATGTCTCCCGTGCCTGGGAGATGTGTTCTTTCACACTCCGATATGGCATGGACTCATGCTCCAATGTCTCCCGTGCAATATCTAAAATCCCCCTGGGGTGCCTCCCATATAATAGTTCAAAAGGTGAGAACCCTAGTGAAGCCTGTGATACCTTGTGTATTGCGAACATCAAATAAGGTAATGTGAAGTCTCTTTCTGCCTTCTTTGTCGATTACTTTGCGTAACATCGACTAGGATGTGGTTAAAATGCTCTACTAGCCCATCTGTCTGGGGATGGTACACAGATGTTTTCAAGGGTTTCATTTTTAACAATTTACAGAGTTCGGCCATGACTCGGGACATAAAGGGTGTACCCTGGTCTGTCAGTATTTTTTTGGGGTATACTGACTCTGCTGAACATCAGCACAAGCTCTTTGGCTATATTCTTTGATGCAGTGTTCCTCAAGGGAACAGCTTCGGGGTACCTGGTGGCATAGTCTAATACTACCAGAATATACTGGTGCCCTCTAGCGGATTTCAGCAGTGGACCCACTACCGCCTCCATTTTGTTTTCCTTCTTGTGTGTTTGGTCGTACCCGAAAACTTGTTGTCTAGGTCAATGTGCTTGCATTCTCCACTACAACTGACAAACTGACTCTCTTCTTTGTCTGTTCTTATCACAATAATTACCACTGACAACACTTTAGACACCACACAATAAGTTTATTTTTCAACAGGGCAGTACCTGTATCTTTATTTTCAGGGGTTCAGCAATAATCATTGTTAGTAGTCCATTCCAAAGTTCATTAGCAATATTCAGGTACTCACATAAATCCAAAGTCGAAAAGCCAACCAGATAAGTCATCCAATAAAAGGTCATACACCGTGTTTTTACTGCTGTTGGGCATAACTCATTCCAATATGCAGCTGTTCACGATTGGAATGAGTTACAATCAAGGCTTAAACTCCCTGGTTTTATCTCAGAGGGTGCTTTCTTTTCTAGACTTGAAGCTCTTTTCCCTGTTTCATGTGCTTGTCAAAGCAGACGCTGATTTGATTAGTTTTTTTTTTGATTGATTTCGTATTGCTGTAATGTTGCTAACTGTCTATGTATTGTTGTTTGATGTAGTTATGTTGCCTCTTGGCCAGGTCGGCATTTTAAATGAGAACATATTCTCAATGTCTTTACCTGGTTAAATAAAGGTTTGAATTTGAATTGAATACACAAGGTTTCAGAATTCACAATTAACTCTTTGCGGTCCTATGTCGGACTAGGTCCGACATTACAATTCTCCCTTTCCGGACCTATGTCGGATCCTGTCCGACATCATCAAAAGACGTAAAACACTGGTCTCTAGTCGTTTTTTCTCCGGAAAAAGCCAAGAAAACCATTCAACGACCGAGTGAGACCGATAAGAGCCGAGAGAAGCTGGAAAAAAAAGGGTGGATCTGAGCAATACACAGAGCCCCGGCACCACAGAGATAACACAGCCATAAACAAACAAGATAGCTGCTTCTGCATCCAGCGCTCAAAAAATATCAGACATTTGCCAAGCTTTTTGAGATGTTATAGTAATAAAATAATGACTTGGAACGCATTATTGAGGAGTTTGGTGATAAAACAAATGATCAGGAGATGATTTATCAGTATGCACGACTATAAAGAGGTATGTGAAAAATACAGTGAACAAGGGGTGGGGCGGGGCTGGAGATGAAGTACTGAGTGTCCTGTTGATATGCAGTGCCTTTTAAACCTGTTTTACTGTGAAAAAAATACTTTTAAACAGCACGTCTAAAATAAACTGCACATGTGAAAATAAATTGGACCTGAGACGGCTGAATAAATGGACTGCAAAGGGTTAAGTTCTTTGTCCACAACCCACTCCTTCTACTCCCTCTTCAATATGCTGAGTCAGACTGCCCTTTTATATAGGCAGCCCATTACCTGAACTCTTCACAGGTGTGTTGGCTCCCTCCCCACTAGGGATTATGTGGAATGTAGTTTTCTAGGGTGGCCATTTTGTGACTTGTAGTGCTTAATTCTGGGTACCATTTTGTGTAGAGACTTTAAAAAATCCCTGCCTTAACATAGTGCCAATCCAGCACCTGACCCTGCACTCTAATATATATATATATATATATATATATATATATATATATATATATATATATATATATATATATTCAAAATTGGCCTTTCGGTATTTTATTTCTAGGTCAGGGCTATTCAGTTCCAAAGTTATTCCTGACCTATCAAGTTTGTCTTTTAGTAGGGTCCTTGTCTTAGAATACAGTCCTAGTACGTCTTGGCTCATCTGCCAGTGAGATACAGACAGTGACAGTGTTCCTTCATACCAGGTCAGAGACTGTGACTACATTTTTACAGCATTGTCTACTTTGATGGTTTTCAAAAGCTTCTATGTTCAGCATTTCCCTCCAGCATGAACTACATATCTGCATTCTCTGTGCTTTTCAGACTTAATTTTGCATAAACTGTTGTCAGAATATGTCTGGCTGTTAAGATCCTCAAAACAAAACAAGGCTGGTTTGAAGCTTTCAAGAAATGAAAGTGACAAGACTCTGAAAATGAGGGTAACATGAAAACTGAAAAAAAAAACCTGCACCACTCAGAAACACATCAATCGATGGTGTTCACAGAATCCGTTTTTATGTCTCCTTTACTCTTGAGTCCATTATGACCCTCAGTCAGGCTTGGTTGCTGTTGAATTGTGCAGAAAGTAGACTTTCTTTAAATACAAGGCCTGTGTATATTTTTTTATCTTGCAGTATTATTTGACATCACTGGTAAAATTCCTTCTACCTTCAGCATGGATGGGGGAGGGGGGTATTTTATTAAAAACAACAAAGACAAAAATGCAAACATAAATAATCACTGTCAAATATTACTATTTAAAAGAATGAATATGTCACTGAAATGAATTATAGTAATTCATGAAACCCGAACCCAATTAAATGCAAGCTGTGTGTCACAACAAGAAAACACTGTCAGCTAGCTGATTGTGGAATCAGATTAAATGATGTTATTGTTGTACTGTAGCAATTACTACAGGCTGCCTTGGATGATCATAAGCGAGTTTCCCCGTTTGTATACACAGATACACATTGAACTTTAGCAGCTCCTTTTCACTTCCTCAGCTCCCACCTAAGGCTGAAGTTCACCACATGTGGCTGGATTCTAATATTATTATTATTATTATTATTATTATTATTTATTTATTTATTTATTTATTTATTTATTTATTTATTTCTTAGCAGATGCCCTTATCCAGGGCGACTTACAGTCGTGAACAAAACTACATTTCAAGAAGCACTGCTTCTATATTAGAGAGGCAGATCTCTGGTGTTTGTAGGTTCAATATGCCACTGTGCTCATGCAGTATTTTTTGTGGAAGGAATCAAAACTCATTCCTTTTAACATGATAACTGCACGTTTCTTGCATGGAGCACTCGTTCACCTATTAAGTACATCTGTAAAACGGCCAGTTCTTTTCATCATCTGCAGCTTATTTTTAGATTTGGTTGATAGTCAGATATTTCTTCTCATATGCCGTGGACCCCACTTCCAAATAAACCTGATGATATGATTTCTAACTAACCATGCATCAACAACATCCTAAATGCATCACCTGAATTAAAAAAAAAACTAATTAAATTCTGAGGCTGCTTCTTTTACAAAATAAATAAACATGTTATAATGTCTTACCTAAATCTTTTAGTCTAGCCTTAGGCTTAGCAGCAGTACTGACAGGTATAAGGCTCTGAATCACTTCATTAACATTGGTCGGTTTAAAAGCAATTTTTTTTTTATTATTGTCATATCCACTGAGTAGGAGTGTCTACCAGTAATGCACTGGGTTCCTACTGTATATATATATATATATATAATTGGCGATGTTTATTCACTGGCACACTTCCTTGTAATGACTGAAACTGGGACACTACCTGGTAATTCTAAACTTGGCTCAGTGAAATTTCTTTTTTATACTGTACATTGGAAACTGTGTGTGCGTGGGTGAGAGAGATTATGTGTCAGAAACCGATAATATATTTTAAAATGAGCAACAATGGCTGCATGGATTGTAACTTAAATCTTTGCTCACTCACACCCCATCACATTATTTATATATAGGACAGTGCAAATGCTAATATAGGACGGTGAACATCTGTGTATGTGGGTTATATAAACACGAGTAGAAGGGAACGAACCAAGGCTAAAAGCAGGTCTTTTTATGAGCTGTGAGTGGCTATATAACCCATACACAGATGCTCACAGTCCTATAACTCTATTATATAATGCTGTATTATTAATACACAAGCTATATTTGTTTTCTAATCATTACCAACCTTTACTTGGTCGATTGTCAATTTCATTGAAATGTGGAAATGTTGATAAAGAGTATACCGTTAAGTGGCTGAGGTACGCAGCCCATTGTGATGTCACTGTTTTAAATGGACTTTGAGTTGAATGGGTTTCCAAAAGGTGCCTCAGGTATCATTTTTTTAAAGCAGGTGACGTCAGCTTTGCTGATATGGAGAATACAGCATGGTAAAAACTAAAAGTGGCACAGCTGATGTGATAAATAGGGTTTCTCTGTGACTAAAGAAGGTGAAATGTGCACTCTGATTGGCTGAAAGATCCTGGGCAGTCTATAACAACATGCACAGCACTCAGAATAGGACCATGCAGAACACATTTGATGGGAGTCACACCCTAGTACTGTAACAGTTTTTGTTAGAAAAGTGCTGTTTGTGTTGAGGTGTACGTAAAAGGGCAAAACCTAGACCAGTGGTTCTCAAACTTTTTTGTTTGCGGACCACCTGAATTTTTTTTTTCTGAGTTCAGTGGACCACACAATAAACAGTATAGCTGACTGAAAAATAAGCGCATAAAAATCACTATAATACTAAGAATAACCGTAGACTTACCTTTATTTGTTTTAATGCAATGGGTGGGCCTGTTTCTGTGAGCAAAGATATTTTAAAATTGGAGTTTTAAAGAATGGTTCTAGTTTACTTTTCACTAACTTACCGAGAGAGAGAGAAAAAAAAACAATTGATTGTTTTATTTTTAAATTGATAATTACAGCAGAAATTGATTTGTGTGAATTAATAATCTGTGAAGTTGCAACACACCCATGAGGTACCAGCACAGGCGGAGCTCCGAATCTCCAGCTATAAACTTTATTTATAAAAAGAATGTTTGAATGCTGCACGCTGATTGGATGTTGAGGACTTTTTACTGTGCAGTTATATAGTACTGTACAATGCACGGTGGAACTTATTTCTGCTGAAACACAGTTCAATTTATTAAATTATCAATACACAACATATTTAACTCGCAATAAATATACAGATTGTTGTCTTTTAAACTTTTTTAAAATGATCACATTTGATCATTTCGGAGGCATGACACAGTGGACAAGTGGCCAGAATTACAAGAATACATTAAAACCAAAGAAACGAAGATTTAACAAGTCAACAACTTAATGAAATCGAAGAAAACAAATGCTTCGGCAGCTGGTGTTTTTATTGATTTGATGAAACATAAAGAAATGGTAATCGACTTAAAAACAGTTTGTCTTGAAAATCTAAATGGTCTGTTATGATAATTTATGCTTCAGTACGTAATTCTGCTGCACAAGCGCCCTCAATTTTGTTATGTTAGCCTCCGTGAATGTCTCAATCACTCCACAAACAGTGCTGACATAAACCGCAATGATAGCCTGAAGAATTTAGAGAATTTAAAAATGCCAAAAATGTATTTTTGTATTAGTTGCTCCAGGTCAGCAATAGTAAGGCGTGGATAGTGAACTTTGTCTTTGCCTCCTTGTCTGTATCTTTTCATTATCAACAAAAAATACATGATTGCAGTGACGTGCAGTAGGTTTCCCAGTAGGTCATGCAGCAAGATTATATGAATGTAACATTAGATAGAGGTCGGCACTGGTACCCGAAAACTGGGAACCCATCAGGTTTTAAATTACCCAACACGACCTGGGTCCAATTTTACTATCTAGGTATCGATTTATTAAATTGAGAAAATATGCCATTGATTATTTATTTATTTTTCTCAGTACTTTATTCGTATACAACAAGCCAGTACTTTGGGTGGCACTAGGACCCAGTGAAAAGGCTAGCCTGCCTGCCGCCTTGGTTGGTGAGCAATGCATTATGGGGCGCTCTAAAGGTGCAAATAAAATTAAATCAGTGTGAGCTAACGACAGTGCGCGGTCGCAGACTGTGATGCTGCTTGGATACAGCATGGCTTGAGCTCCACAACGCGCGTGTTGCTGCGACGTCACTCAGAGAGCCTGGTCCTTTTTCACTAGTCATGCAGAGCTAACGCAGCGTGACTTGAACATAGCACAAAGAATGGAGCGGTCTGCTCAATGAACACGGATAAAAAAAAAAGATTATATAAAGACAGAAACACACATTTTATATTATAGTATTAATGCAACATTCTTAGTTTTCCGATTGGTCATGCAGTGCGTGATTTGCACGCTCTGACTGCATGCCACTGCATGATTGGCATTTTGAAATGCTTGGTCCCTAACAAGGCTAACATTGAGGGTTATGTCAGCTCTGTTTACGGAGTGATTGAGACCAGCACGGGGGCTTCATTCATTTTAATTAATTACAATAAATGGAAACGTTGAAAACCTCCAGTGTACATTTCACCACACAGTATACACTTCACCACACAGGTTCCCCCCCCTCTCCGCTCTTCACAGGCCTTAGCCTTCACTCAGACAACCTGCGCAGTTTGACCTGCTTATTTATACCTGCCTGCTTAATTCCAGGCAGGTGTCCCTCATTAAATTCAAGCCAGATGTTTCCCATCCTGGCTGTAATTACAAACCCCAAAGCATTCTGGGTGATGTAGTCCTCTATCACATCCCTGGACTACATTCTTCCTCTCTCCTCCCCCTACTCTGCCATACACCAAACTGACAATGTTAATTTAAGAACTAGCTAAACCTGGCCCTTTTGTTTTAGAAAATAGAGCAATAAGAAGACTGTTCTTGTCACAACAAATCAGTGATAAATGAGGCAGCTGAGTCATTTTCATAACACTATTTGTACACGATAACGTATGTGTACTATATATCATTATGACTGGCTTGCTGCCAGATTCACAGCTAAGCAAAAACTATATGTATGACAGTGATCATTATAAAAGTTTGTATAGCTAAGACGTTTCATTGACACCACATTAATTTACTTCTAATTGTAACAAGTTTCTTATTAACATACAGTATTGCAGTAATTTTTGCTGGGTTTAAAGAAATCGATTCTGCCTAGTATAAAGCCTGATTTATTCATTTTTGTCTTCTAAAGTGTTATTAAACTTGTATTTTAATCTAATCTTATCCAATCAATATTTATCATTGAATAAAAATATAAAATATACTTTTGTATGGACTTTATGTCTGGCAAAATATTTGTTCATGTATTAAGTGATTGTACTCTACTGTATTGTAAAGTCTGAAACACAGTGACTAACTCCCTGGGACAAAGTGTATTTTTCTGTGTGGTTTTGTGTGAATGGTGTAAGGGAACACTGTGCTGTTGAAGTTATTGGCAAAAACCAAACAAAGGGTTAATTTAGGGGATAATTTAAAGCAACCAAGGAAGAATAAAACAGATTGTAAGGTTGCTGTGGCAGGGCTTGGTTTGTTTTATGTGAATGTGTTGGTAAAAAGTGTTTGCTAATCAAGACAGAGCTGAGATTATAATCCCCTCCCTTCTAAAACATATGTGGAATGTGAGCAGGTACTGATTGATTTATTGATTATCAAGTAGACCTGGCCACATGATACTGTATATAAAGAAGCCGGGAGATGGCTACGGAGCTGCATGAGTTTAACCAGTGTGAGCAAAATCCGAAAAGGAAACGCTTGGGTCTTATTATCACTGTGTGTAGAGCGGTATATTTAAGACCTTCAAGTACAGATTGAGTCTAGGGGATTTTTGCCACACCAGTGTAGAGAGAGGTGTGTCAGTGCAGAAGGTTCCTGGAGTGGGACCTTCCTTGCAGTCATGGCAGCACTCGACCAGTTTTGGTCAACTTGTGTTTTTGGCATTCTTGTATTTATTTTCGTTACACTTTGTTTGTGTTCACCCCTGCCCGTGTGTTGCACCATTGTTGGTATAGTCACACAGTCTCCTCAACAACCCCAACCCAGGTTCTGTATTACCACTGCAAGCCATCTGCCATGGCAACAGAGATTGCATTTTCTGTTATTGTAAATAGTGTAAATAAACCTAGGGCACCTAGGTGGTGCTTTCAATTCCAGCTAGCCATGAAAGCTCATGAAACACATTTCGAGCAATTTGTTGCACTGGACATTTCTCAGCAGTTCTCTCTATGTGAAGAGGTCAAGCAACAACATCACATCAATTCTGGATTTGAGCAAGGTGGTTAAAATGGTTGAAAATGTCTCATTAAACTAGTTGCTTCAATAGTTGCCAGAAAAAAAGGTGTTCACATGCAATCTTTGTAAACCGTTTATTGTCTGTTACAACCCATTGTAAGATATAGAAATGTCCTCATAGCTATTAATTTAATTTTATCAGTGGCAGGTTTTCAAAAGCAAGCATGTAAACATTTTTTGTCAAGCTAGCATTCTTCTGTAGGTTTTCTTATGAATAGCTTACTAAAACCCTGCACTACCTTTTTGCTGGTTTCAATTTCTATACAGGGGTGTGCCACAACCCTGCCCTGAAAGGAACTCTCTCTTGGGGGGTTAGTGAGACTGCATTGCACAAAAAAAGATCCTGTTAATGATAACAGTGATTGTTGTGATGTGGACTGAACACTTGCTCACTCTGGGAACTGGGCTGAGAACGAAGAACTCCCCAACACATGTATCTCTCAGTTTATGTTATCAGTGCTATCTATAATGGCAGCCAAACAAGAAATAACTTAAACCTAGTCTGTTTAAAAAAAAAAACAACCTATAAATGACAGAAAAGCAATGCAGTTGCCCTTTAAGCAACTCTTCATTCATCTGCTACCTAGATTGAATGTATACAATGCCCCATGGCATTCAATACAACAAGGAACAAAAAGAAATAACAGCAATCTTAACCTCCAAACTTCTTGCAAAAAAGTGAATTAAGTAAAGGTAAATAATGCTGCAGAAGTAATTAGGCTTCACGAGTATAGCCCATAGTAAAATATAAAATTCAAGAACAAGATGGTCCCTCATCTCAGTAAGGAATGTATCATTTAATTAAATGTCTGGTATTATAACATTGGGTCATGATTCATTTTATGGCATAGAAACTCGAACAAAATGAAATACTACATCCCAGAAAGATCTGAAATAATTATTGTAAACCTAGCTTTTACAGCTTCACCATCAGTGAGGCTTTATTTAACCATTTGTTAGATATTATTGTAATGTTGAGTACCCTTGACATCTTTCCATAGTTAAAAATAATTTTCTAAATTGTATGAACCATTGTTTAAGGCTTTGATTTTTACAGTGCTCAGCACCATGAAATAACAGCAAATAGTTACATCTGTCACATCTGTTTGTGGTTATCCTTGCCTGGTGTCTTGGCAGGTTGTCAGAAGTGAGCAAAAGACATTGATAAGGAAAGACAGGGTTAACAGTATGGCTACGATTTTGGCGCAGTAATTTTTACTACATTTCAAGGGCGAGATGCGGCAAAGAAAACAAGAATTCACAGAAAGGTCACCAAATAATGTAGTTTTAGCTACATTAACATACACAAGAGCTTTTAAATAGTACACAACTTATATTTAAATTAGAACACTTCCGATTATAAAAAAAAAGAAATACAAAGGACTTGAGTTTTTAACAACTGAAAAGAATATGCGTGTCCGTATCAGATGTTATTTATTATTACTATGTATTTCTTAGCAGACACCCTTATCCAGGGCGACTTATTGTTACAAGATATCACATTATTTTGACATACAATTACCCATTTATATAGTCAGGTTTTTACTGGAGCAATGTAGGTAAAGCACCTTGCTCAAGAGTACAGCAGCAGTGTCCCCCACCTGGGATTGAACCCACGACCCTCCGGTCAAGAGTCCAGAGCCCTAATCACTACTCCACACTGCTGTCCCTTTAACATTGTAATAATAGTAAAAAAAACTATATTATATACTATATTTTAACAGAAGTCATTTATATCTGAACTATGGTTGTTCATTACTGTTAACATTTTATGTCCAAAGCAAGCAGAATATTTTAATTAATCGCCTGGGGTTCCTGTCTCACACCGCCTGGGGTTGCCTGTCTCGCACCGCCTAGGGCTGCCGAGCCTGCAACGCCTCGGGATGCTTGTTTGCCATCGCCTGGGGATGCCTGTTCTCCATCGCCTGGGGATGCTGGTTCTCCATCACCTGGGGATGCTGGTTCTCCATCGCCTGGGGATGCCGGTTCTCCATCGCCTGGGGATGCCGGTTCTCCATCGCCTGGGGATGCTTGTTTGCCATCGCCTGGGGATGCCTGTTCTCCATCGCCTGGGGATGCCAGTTCGTCATCGCTTGGGGATGCCCACGCGCTATTGCCTGGAGATCCTTGCTCTGAAGATCATTTACTGCTGACCTCCGGGAATTGGCTGGGGTTGGAGGAACCAGCCTTGGCATTATCAGCACGTCTGCTGACAGCTGTATCGTTGCCAGCATTTCCGCTGCCAACGATACCACTAGCAGCATTTCCGCTGCTGGAATTGCCCCGGCTGAAGGAGTCAGCCTTGGCGCTGTCAGCACGTCTGCGGACAGCATTACTACCTGCAGCATTTCCGTTACCAGTGGTACAGCGGGAGGAGGAACTCGCCCCGCTGTCAGCATGTCTGCTGATAGCATTGCCAGTAGCAGCTTGGCTACTGGTAACATTGCCGCCCATGGACCCCTTGTTGCCTCTGTTCTCGGCCTGAGACTTTGTGCTTTTAAGGGAGGAGGTGGCCTTTGAGGCCATATGTGCTGCGCACAAGGGGGGAGATATGTGGTCGTGTGCCCTGCCTCTGTGTGTAGATTGTGTTATATGTTGTATGTGGTTAATGTTGGTGTGTATATATTATTATTATTATTATTATTATTATTTGTTTATTTAGCAGACGCCTTTATCCAAGGCGACTTACAGAGACTAGGGTGTGTGAACTATGCATCAGCTGCAGAGTCACTTACAGTTACATCTCACCCGAAAGACGGAGCACAAGGAGGTTAAGTGACTTGCTCAGGGTCACACAATGAGTCAGTGGCTGAGGTGGGTTGAACCGTGGACCTCCTGGTTCCAAGCCCTTTTCTTTAACCACTGGACCACACAGCCTTATATATTGGTGCAAGGGATATAATGTGGGATATTTAGTGTTGTTAAAATGTATATTTGTATTTAGGCATGGGGAGCACAATTAGTTCATGTGCAGATGTATCTAGATTCTAATTGATTGATTGATTAGCAATTGAGTCTCGATACACCTGCATAAAAGATGCAGTGTTTCACTCACTCGGGGTTGTGTGTTCGAGAGTGGAAAATGGGTGTGGAGAGGAGGGCATTAATTAAGAAAAAAAGAAATAATAATTGCTAAGCGTGCTTGCTTTTAAACCAGCACGGTACTTGTTCGTTCGTCCACTGTTTAGTTTGTCTATTTATTTTGGCTCAAAGTGCCGGGTGCTGTTTTGTTCAGCTGTTTTATATTCTGTGCATTATTAAAACGCGCAATCAAGCGCTTTCACATTTTCCTTGGCAGTGCTGTCTGTGTTTCTTCCGAGTCTGATGTCACCGCTCAGGCCAGCTTGCCACAGTTCCTTAAAAAGGTGCCAGACTGGGGGTGACCTGGGATCAGGTGCAATGCAAGGCTGGCATGCAATAAACTCACAACAGCCATTCCATTCTGAAAGATTTCAACTTTAATGCTGCTTTCAGGTTCATCATCACAGTTCCCTGACCTCTCTGTGACCCCCTGCTTCCTTTTGCAGATAAAGTCTCTGCACTATAGTGAAGATGGGCCTGTGTTGGAGTGAGATATAACTCCCTCTCTGCTCCACAAATCATGCTTGCTCCCAAAGTGCCTCAGTGGTAATTTAACCAGACAAGTCTATTAACACCTTGAAGTGGCTGCAGTAATAAGAGGCTTCCTTGTTAAAATAACAGCTGCCAGTAATTGAATCATTATATGTTTATTTTATTTTATTTTACCATCAAGTGAATACCAGTTCCTATTTTTTTTCAAACAAACCTCATGGCCCAAATACAGAGAGTGAAAAATGATATGAAATAAATCTATTATTATCACACACTGGGTGAAGGTGTCATACTTACTACAGTTTTAAATATACTGTACATCAAGAACTGCTTATTGTTAACCATTGTTTTGAAACTTGAGAAACAGAATCTGGGATTTAAGAAGGTGCATATATAAAGAAAGAAACTGTATAATAAATGCTACCTTTCTGTTGGGTTTAGTTAAATACATGTCTGCTTTTTCTTTTCTTTTTTCCATAGTATCTACCAATTATCTTCAGATGGCTCAGGTAAGCTATGTTTATTACAGGGATGGGAATTTTAAAAGTTTAAACATATAAACTCTAAAGAAGTGGTTAAACGTTGAATAATATGCTAGACATATAAACGGTCATGTGACAAATTTCACCAAACGCATATTTTGTAATGTATTCATTTCAGTAATTTATCATCATATATGGTAGTCTGTCACGTATGAGACTGCTCTAGTGCCATAGTTAGGGCGGATATTATAAAAAGGAAGGGGTTTGGCAATTGCCTCCAATTGGTACAACAGAAAGATTGACACTGGGGCGGGTTTTTATTCTCGGTCGATCTGGCGCTTCATTGGTGCACTCTGTGTTCATGCCGGAGTGGGCGTCATATGGTATCCAGTCCACTTGGGTTAAGAAAGATAATGATAAGCGTTTTTTCTGAGGTTTGTTATATATTTTTTTATAAAATGGCTAAACAGAGGAATGAGACGAAGCCATGTTTGGAAGTATTTTGAGGAACTGTGGTATGTAAATAATTATGCCAAACAGAATTGCCTTACCACAAAAACACAAGTTCAATGCTTCACAATTTGAAATGAAAACATTTAGAATTACTGTGGATGGAGTTACTGAATGCAATAAAAAGCAAATAATAAACAGAATGCTCTAGATGGCGACTTTGAACACGATTTTAAAAGGAAGGGTTTTTTTGGAATATTAATTCAGAGAAAGTATGTTAATTATGTATAGGCTTTAATTTATCAATACACTTTTACGCAAATCATTTGTTTAAAAAAATGTCCTTGATATCTATATAATTCGTCAACAGAAGGGGCCATTAAAAAATAAAAAAAAATAAAAAATAAAAGGATTTCCCATTTGTGGCACCGATCCTTGAACAGTAAAGTTAATATATAAATGTATTGGAATCTGTGCATTTGACAGATTCTATAACATATATAAGCTGTGTGTATTATCATTGGTTTTATTTTGTTCTTTGAATATAATATAATGTAAAAAAAAAAAAAAAAGGTTTAGTTTAGTTTGGTTTATTCACTTTGTGCCCACAGGGCCAGCACAGATACATCTCAAGAGCGCAGTACAAATACAAAGAGAGACTTTTACTAAGATAAAAATAATAAAACAAATGCTTTTAAAAAGACCAAATTTCCTTTTATTTTAGATTCTATTGATTTTCTAGTATTACATGCAGGACAGCCGGTATAAGATCGTTACCTTTATTAAAAATGTGCACGGATGAATCTACCGATTAATCTACCGGTTAATCAACTAATGTCCGTAAATTAACTGATTTGAAAAATTGGAATCGAGTGACAGCCCTAATTTCAATATATACTTTGGTGTGTACATGTTATTTAATTATTATTATTATTATTATTATTTTACTTTGTAGTCTTTGCGATGTTAAAACGTTATTTGCTTATTAGGTTCTTTGCTTAGAAATTCAAAGATCGAAGCTCAGCATTGTAAGATGTAAAGTGTAGTGTGGGATGATTGACTGTTTGGCCCAGGATCTCTCCTTCTGGACCGATAGGAGCTGCCCTCAATAGAGGTGCAACCTCCGACATCGGTCAGAGGTCACCAAGGCCGGGTGATGGAGGACCACTAAACCCCAGAAGTTTCAAAGGAGGCGGTGGGGAGGTGGAGGAGAAAGGCATGCAGAACAAGTATTGGAAGGTGAGGCTGGACTATATAGGTTGAGGAGCCAATAGGATTAGTGTAGCGAGCTGAGCCTCGCTCCTAGAACTATGGCAAGCCTCTATATAATAATCAGGGCTGTACATCAGAATGTAATATAAAGAGTGTGTATGTATGTAGATATGGTTTAAACGTTTAACACTAGAACTGCCGGATTTTCAAACTACCTAGAACCGCCACGTGGGTCATTTTGACCCATACATTTTTAAACTGTTTCGTTATGAAAATGAAAGACATACTATCGGATACAACTCAAAAGTTTTATTCATGAACATCATATCTAACATTTGCATCGCAGAAACACTATTTAAATGGAAAATTAAACATAAAAAGCTTTTTTTTCAAAATGAGCGCATATACAGCACGACTACAAACAATGAAAAAATATAATAAAATATAAATTTCTAAAGAAACGGGTATGTACATATACCGTTTACAAGTGTAAACAGGTATATGTACATACAAAACTGTAAAACCGAAATCATTGTTTCTAATACTACATAAAAAGAAAATAGAACACTACTTCTGGTACGACAGCTGCATTGTACTCTATGGAGGAGCGTATGCGTCTGCCTGCTGGCTCTGTGCCTGCATCCAGGAGCTGTATTGTAAACACAGACACAGTTCCATTGAACACTATTGTGTAAACTGGTACATAAAACCTGTAAAACCGAAACTTTTGTTTTTGTAAAAGTAATATATAAAAAAGAATATATAACATACTTTCATATTCGGCACATTAGTTATTATCCTACCTGTCATTTCAGTTTGCTGTATGCATCTCAGTGCAGCTTGCCGTATTCCAATCAAAGTGACTACTTTCAAGATTAAATATTTCCTTCTGAAATATTCCCAGTTGCATTTCTGGAACAAAACGAAGGATCGATGTTTCCCAGTTACACTGAGTGTTTACCCTCTGTTGTTAGTATCACATCTACCGGCAGAGGAATCACATGACCTTAACAACACTCCTATTCAGTGGTGTAGTGGTAAATAAAAAAGTGGGTAAACGTCCCTGTTTGGTGGAGTTGAACAGATAGATTGAACAGATAAACATGAACAGATATATTGTTATTGTCCCTCAGCCAACCAGAGCTCCCCCCATACAGTTATTTCCACTCTGAGCTGCTGTTTACATGAAAAATCACAGACCTGACGGTGCGCTTTACAGGAACAGCTCTGTGAGCGTTCTTTTGTGGGCTAGGATGAAGGTTACTAGTACCGCCATGCAGGTCCAGCGTGCCTAGCAACAAACATTAACAGAACATGAACAACCTTTTGCACGTCATTGACTACCAGCTTCCTCCGTTGAGCTGGGGTTGTCTTGTGCCATGTAAGAGGAGCTGAACTGAGACCAAGATCTTCCATGCTGAACTTGCCCCATAATATCACCGATTCAAAGGGCAGCCTTTGCAACTTGTACGGCTTTCTTTGCCGCCCACTTTCTTCCAGTTTTCAGCACAGGTGCTGCTTCCCTTATGCATTTGTCGCGTGAATCTTCTAATGTAATTTCCAGTCGGACCTTGGCGCACTTAAACTCCTCGGTTAGAGCAGAGACTGATAGCTGCAGTATTCCTTTACCATTGAGTCCCACTCTGCTGAGGCAGCATGGAACTCCCAACCATTTCCTGATGTATGAACTGATTAAAGCTTCCAGCTTCTCAACTGTTGTCAAAGAAACCTCGTACACAGTTAGTGGCCACAGCAGCCTTGGCAGTAGACAAAACTGAAAGCACCAGAGTTTCAGTTTGCCCGGTAAAGCGCTGCTGTATATGCTTTTCAACTCTTTCACTGCTTGTTGTCTAACTTCTACCACACGTTTACCTGTGTATACCCTCGACTACACCACTGCTCCTATTGCCAGAGCTCTCGCTCTGCATCCTGCCTCCAGGTAGACAATCTGTTGCTTCTGATTTGCGAATTTGTGTTTTGATTGACAGTCCACTGTGGGATATTGCATTCCTTGTAAAGGGTTAACCAATATCAAACCTGTACACTGTGTTTTAAACAGAGGTTTTCCATATATGGGAAAAAGGACGCCAAGGGTACCAACGCTGATTGGTTGGTCAGACCGTATAAGTATGAGGGCAACGCTTTTGCGCAGAGTCCACCAGTAGCAGAGCAATGTGTTAGATGTGATGGGTGTACTGGATTTATTATAAAGGGTTAATCTTTTTTGGACTTCACTACTGTCTGCTGGTGTTATTATTTGTAAGCAACCAGCTTCCAACAGCCTTTAGTGGATTCTTAAATTTTTCTCTGTTCACCTCGACTCAACAGATTTATTGCTAGATGCCTACTATAGGAGGGCAGAAGTGGTTAAAATGACTAGCACCACTAAAGTTAAAACCATTGCGTTATTACGTAACATGTTTTCAGCTTATGGATTGCCCAAGGGGCTAGTTTCAGGCAATGGGCAGCAATTTTCATCAGCGGAATTTGCTGAATTCTTAAGGTTCAACACAGTAAAACATACTAAGTCAGTGCCTTATCACCCCCATAGTAACGGTGCTGCAGAGGTGTTACTGCAAACAATTAAGAATCATTCAGAAAAACACAAAGAAACAAACCAGGGTCCTGCACATAAAGCAGCTAATTTCCTGTTTGGTTACCGCAGCACTCCACACTCTATCACTGGCAAGACACCAGCAGAGTTATTTCTGGGCAGGTAGCTAAGAACACAGTGGTCTATGTTGACAGCCTTTCTTTCAGACCATGCAAGAAAAACAGGACTCCGGAGCTCCACAAACTCTGACTAGAGGTTTTGTCCAACAGCAGAAGGTATTAGTTCAAGTTTATCGAGGAGGGGAAGGAGAGGACTGGATACCTGGCAAGGTATTAAAGAGGTTGGGTCCAGTGACGTACCTGGTGAGAGTAAAAGGCAGAGTAAATAAAAGACATGTAGATCAACTGTTAGCTATAGATTTAGAAGAACCAGAAATTGAGATTGGATCCAATTGTGATGGAACAAAAGGTGGCAGAGGACATGCCTCAAGAACAAGGGCAGGATCAACAGCTTGAGGCTGTAGAGGGGTCCAGACCCCAGAGAATTAGGAAGTCTCCCGAAAGGCTTAACTTGTAAACAGTCCAGTTAAGTAAAAAAAAAAAATAATGTGTTCAACTCAAAACGTGAGAGGTTTTGATTTTGTTGGGGAGGAGTGTGGGATATTGCATTCCTTGTAAAGGGTTAACTAAAATCTAACCTGTACACTGTGTTTTAAACAAAAAGGGCACCAAGGATACCAACGCTGATTGGTTGGTCAGACCATATAAGTATGAGGGCAACGCTTTTAGCACGGAGTCCACCAGTTGCAGAGCAATGTGTTAGATGTGATGGATGTATTGGATTTATAATAAAGGGTTAATCTTTTTTGGACTTCACTACCGTCTGCTGGTATTATTTGTAAGCAACCAGCTTCCAATAGCCTTTAGTGGATTCTTTAATGTTTCTCTGTTCACCTCGACTAAGATATCCTCCACTCAGCTGTTCTTTTTTTGTATTTAATTATGAGTTAATGAACCATGACATTCTCATATGATGGTACATTTAAAAATATATACAGTTTGTTAAAATTAGAATTAAACTGTTAATTGCTTCATTTACATGGTCTGATGTTGTAATTGCATTATATGGGGATGATTCACATGCATGGTACAACACTACATCACAATTGTGGTTACAGTGATATTAATCGACCAAATCAAGTGTCTGTATTGTAAGATTGATTGAATGCCACCTTAAACTGATTCAAAAATGTTTTTTGGCAAATACAAATTCATCCGTATGGGTTCATTTCTCTTTTGAGTCATTGTTGATGAATAATTTAAAGTTTTCTAAAATCCTGTTTTCATAGCTAAAAGTTAATTGAAATCGGCCTTAAGTGGGTGTTCTCTTGGGTTTGATTACTGCCAGGCACTCTCTTGGCATGGAGTGCTAGGATATTCACTACGCCTAATTCATGAGGCTATACCAAAACCTATTTTTGCACTATCTGCCTACTATGCTTCGTTTTAACAGTTCAGCCATATTTCTGTTACCAACACTGTATATAACACAATATACTAATAGTTATTGGAAATTTAATGGGGATATTATGTTTATATCCACCACTATATGTGGAAAATTAGCTAAACTATAAGCAATATGCTCATTCCCCATTCCTAATTTCTATGAAACCATTGCCAAACTGGTGCTAAATTTTATCCATGACATCTGTAAACGTTTTGTGCATATTAACATTTATTCAGAACAAACTGTGGACAAGTATTCATTATCAAACCATGTGCCTTCCTCTGGTCGGGAAAGCCTATATCTAGGTCTAAACCAGACTTTAGACAGATGTTGGCTCATTCAGTCTGGATAAGGGCGTCTGCTAAGAAATAAATAATAATAATAATAATATTGTATGACATACATCCAAATTCACATACTCTTAATAACTTGTGCTAAAGAAATTCCTTAGTATGTCAATTGGACCAAAACCCTAAAATGACACTCAGAAAGTTAGTTGCACGTAAATGACAGATTCAATAACATGTGCTTAGGTTTTGTCACAACTGGACAAGTCATTCCATATCCCTGGCTGCCTTTGTAAAATGTTTGTCTGTTTTAATATAAGTCACCTCTCCCATGGCTAACTTTTTTAAAACTGCTGGTGTGTTTTCATTTCAATATAGGGCAGCTTGTACCCTGGAGTACAGCTTTGTATGGAACTGGCATCTTCACTGCTGGTGTACAAAACAAGTTAAGTACAAACAAATCAACAACAAAACTATTCTGTCGTAAAGCCCTTTGTCGTGTTTAACCGACCTGGTCCAACATTGCAATTTTCCCTTTCTGGTCCAATGTCATACCCTGTCCGTCATCATCAAAAAGACGCAAAAAACAGGTCTCCAGACGTTTTTTCTCCCTGGAAAAAGCCGAGAAAACCATTCAATGGCCGCGTGAGACCGATAGGAGCCGAGAGAAGCCGAAAAAAAGGGTGTATCTCATGAATACTGATAGCCACAACACCACATAGATAACACGGACATAAACAAACAAGATAGCTGCTTCTGCATCCAGCGCTCAAAGAATATCACAGACATTTGCAGAGCTTTTTTTAGATGCTATAGTAATAAAATAACAACTTGGATCGCATTATTGAGGAGTTTGGTGATAAAACGAGTGATCAGGAGATGATTTATCGGTATGTACTATTATTAAGAGGTATTTGAAAAATATAGCGAACAAGGGGTGGTGCGGGGCTGAAGATGCAGTACTGAGTGTCCTGTTGATATGCAGAACCTGTTTTACTGTGAAAAAAAATACTTTTAAACAGTGCGTCTAAAATAAACTGTGCGTGTGAAAATAAATTGGACCTGACACGCGCTGAATAAATGGACCGCTAAGGGTTAAAATGGGAAGGGGTCACGCTCATATGTGGCCCTCTGGTTTTAAATTACAACAAAAGACAGCAAAACCATTAAACCTAATTTACTGCATTTGAATCTCACTTATACAAAACCCACACATAATTGGAAACAGCTGTTCCTCACATTTGCATCAGCATTTCTCTTCCCTAACCTTCCAGCAGCCTTGTCAAGCATTGCAGAGCACAGACAACAGCCTTGAAAGAGTTTGCCCATTCTTCATCCAGGCAAGAATCTGGTTTTGATCACCAGTGAAAGGAATTTTATGATCTCAAACTAATAAGGATAAAATCTGATAAATAGCAGATATGTCAAGTCTTACGCATTGGGCGTGAGACTTGCACATTAGCATGCTATCTCACGCTCACATGCATTCCTAAGATTATTTCACGCATTTTGAGTAAATGTTAGTGGTGTCAATTAATTGCAGTTAAATCCGTGATTAACAACAAAGCTGAATAAATTAATCTGGTTTGCTTGTATAAGGTACCTGTAGCCCATTTTGAGTAAATACATCAAGATTTTAATTTTTTTTTTTCAATGGCTGCAAGAAACAACAGTACATCCAGGGCCTCACATAGAAAGCCGCTTCCCAAGCTTGCGTACTGTGGTAACCATAGAGACTACAGGCGTTCTATATGCTCGCAAGAGGAGAGAGGAGGCTACGCAGATTTTTTGTGTGTGTGTGTGAACACTTGACTCAAAAAAGTATGAGTTCGCCCAAAAAACAAGCAGGACTTGATCGAAAGATAGCAGGTAATACGAACAATAACATACAAACCAAATAATATTTGTACTGTAAAGTGTTTTTTTAAAAACGACGACAAGGTGATATGCAAAATAAACATGTTGTTGTATTGATAAAACAGTTTTATTTTTTGTTAGGTTTATATACAAACTGTTTATTTTTGAATATTTCTCTTTTCTGTGCACTGACTGTGTGCCTAAACCAGGGGTTATTAACTCTGATCCTCGGGATCTCCAATCATCCAGGTTTTTTTTCCAACCACCAAGTAATTGTTTTTATTAAAATCCACCGGTTTGCATTGCATATAGAATTCACACATGCCCTAGACTTTAGTATGAATTGGGACACTTAAGTGTTTCATATGCAATATTAAGCAGTGTACATTTTAAAACAAAGTATTAAGTGCTGGTTGGATTAAAAACCTGGACTATTGGAAGACCAAAGACAAGAGTCCCTGTCTTAAGCAATGACCTAACACCACACCTGGAAAGTCTCACTCTTTGACCTTGAATCTCACTCTTTGGGGCTGTAAATCTCACTCTTAATGAGAGCCAAACCTTGGCATAGAGCAGGTCCAGAGCAGGACAAATCTGATCATTTTTTTGTTTTGTTGTTACAGAAAAACCGATAAAAACTAAAAAGGTGTGAGTTCTGTGATTGATGTGCACAGGAAAGCAATGCAAATTGCATGCTGTGGTTGGGGGCAGATTTTGGAAGAACAATTAGTTTTATCCTGTAAAGCTGGTGAAGTGAATCTGTATCAGGTGGGAATGGCGTGCGGGTCGATGAGTCCTCAGGTACTAATACTCTGGGAGCATCCGTGCTTTTGGAGTGCTGGTATGGAGAGTATTATTTCAGTCGTCATGCTGGGGACTGACATTTACAATCTGCTACCAAATTATTACGTACGGCACAGGAATAACATTTCAACAGTGTGTACACTGACTTGCATGCTTGTGCAGATCTCCCAGCACATATCCATTATTTAAGCAGACAGGCATTAATGTATCTACCAAATGGATTTCTAAGTATAAATCAGTTTTCACATTTTACCAAATGGCCTTTGAAATTTGATTTGTAAAAATGCAATAACTTCTAAAATGTGCAGACATATCAGAGCTACATATGTTTTGGAGGTTAGGATACACAGTGACATTTCACAGCCTTACAAAGTCACGGAAAGATGAGGTAGAGGGAGAAACAGTGGAGACTCAAAATAAAAACGGGGGCCTTTTTATCCCTTATAAAGTCTACCACAGTATTGCACAGTATTTTAGCAGTTTTACCTTACTTTTCTCATGGTTATGCTATTTATTTACTGTAGTTTCCCCTGGCCTGCCATGTTTATTAATATGCTTTACCATACCTTGTTATTCTTTACAATGCTTTTGAATGCTTTTCAATGTGTTACCTTGCATTTACAATACTTTATTACACTGCTATGCTTTTACTATGGGAAACTTTTATAAGGGCTCAAGAGCCAGAAGGAATTTTAGAAACAAATCTGTTTTGCTACTCATCTCAATCCTCAGATTCACCATACAAGTTTGGGTCTTTTTTATTACAGAAAACTTGTAAACTTTTCCCAGGATAATCAAAACGATGTTCCACATATAATTCAGAGTTTGAGTCTACTGTTCATGCAGTTTTACAAGCATGTGAAATGACATGTCTCCGGGTTCACTTAGCAAGGCAGGAATTTCATCCAAAATCAAGTCATTTGTAAGTATTGTTTTTTAGTGTTTAAGTAATCAGGGATGCTGATGACTGCCAACACTGCGGAAGTTGTAAAAAGTACATGACTTCTGATAGTATATGTTTTACAACGAGTAAAGTATTCAAGTATTCAAGTATCAAATAGGCATTTACGCTTTTGCAAAACATGTGGCAACCACATAACTGGGAAGAGCCATGAGCAAGCCTTTTACCATGGTGAGGTAGAAGACTTTGCAGATGTTGACATTTGTATTTATGTATTGATTTGGGGAAGGTTAAATAGTCCATCTCAATTACCTACCAGCAATGCAGACAGACCATTACCAACATTCTGGATGGATGATGTGTGTGTGTTTCATCTTTTGTTTTCTTAGTCTTAGTTTTTAAATTACAAAGAGTTGGAGAGATGCACTGTCACAATTTTTGCTAATGTTAAAAAGGAAAAAAAGAAGCAGAAAACAGATAACAAGGTAAGCTCTGTCATAAAAAAAAAACACCTTAATAACTCAAATCCATAACTATTAAGTCTTATTATGTCCTGTTCAGTTTAATAAAGAGTTTTCTATTGATTGTATTTTTTTCCACAGTGAGTGTTTTAGGAACAATTTTAAATGAATAACCACAGCTCGATCGATGGTGCAGTCCTAAGTAACACAGCAGCACAGTTATCTATAATGAGCTGCTGCATGGAGACCACCAGGCCTTTCCTAGCACTCACACAGTGTCTACTTAGACTCCTTGTCCTGAACGTGTTTCACAGGAATCTTCACTGCTGCACACTCTGGCAGGATCATTAAACAGGTTAGAAAACAGATCCATTCTCAGTGAACAGTGCAGATATCCTATGGGTGGGAACAGCATCACGACTAGACAGGGGAAGTACTAAAAGGCCACTGAGGTGCAATTAAGGCTATGGAAAAAAATGAAGGCATGTCAACAACCCTGATGTCTGCTGCATTGATTCAAAGCTCCAGTGAGCCTTCTTTTGCCATTGTAAGTAAGTAACCACATGTAGTTATAAAGCTAGCATAGAGGGATCAAAGGGGACAATCCACTAGATAAACTGGTAAAAGCAGGGGTGTATCTGGACAACTACTACAAATATCTATCCAAAACTGAAGTCTTGATAGAATGATTATATAAAAACATGTTTAGGAAATAAAAAAAACAGTTGGGACGTTTCAGAAATTGAAAACAGGCAAATACCATGTCTCTTTTGTTATAAGACAATACTGTAAGGGAAGTGAACAAAGCAATGTGCTTCATTTCCTTTCACATTAAGCAAGCCATGATGACACAAGGCTACAGGGTTCCATTGCGGTTTCATGGTTACAGAGAGCACCAACATGCCAGAAGCTATTGTCTCTCAAGATGACTCAACACTCAAAATGGCACTTTTATCCCAAAGGATCAAATTCTACACAATTCAAAGACTCAAAAGTGTAGCCAATCTACACATTTTCACAGCCTGTCAGTATGTTTTATCTGCCTCTGTGGTATATTTTTTCAACTGTCAGCTTTTTCCAGTTTTTCAAAATCTTCTCTGTGAAATCTTTGAACTTTACATGACTCCTTATTTTTATTTCTCGTGCAATGTATAAAGTAAACAATCCTTTGAGGGGAGCTCACTGACTTTAGATACACAGTTTATGAAGATGTTTTCCAATTAAGTTGTCAGGCAGGCTAAAAATATCACACTATTACCCAGCAAGACATGCCTGGAAGGAACGTCAGCATCCTTACCCAGTACAGATGTAGTGAGCACAGACTGAACCCTGGTCTCCAGGTTCAGAGGCGAACACGCTGCCTTCTGTGTCAAAAGAGCCAGGCTCTATTTTCAGACAGACATGCCTTTATGTTGCTGGTCAGTCAGCTATTGGAGAGAATTCTTTACAACTTCCTAAATAATAATTTTTTAAGAAAATAGACAGAAATATATAAACAATGGAGACTTCAGTTGTATGGCTCCTGGAACTATATTTGATGTTATGGTCAAAGATACATACTTGAAGATGTCATCTATTCTATATGCTTTCACTGCTGTAGTACAAGTAGCTGTGTAACTGTCTGGATTCTACAATGATAATTATTTCAAAGGGCAAGGGAGCTTGTGATTCTATCAACTGTTTGCTATTCAAGAGATATAGCAATACAATGGGGCTTAAAACAGAATGTTGCACTGTTATGCTTACAAGATTATAAAACGAGAGAATGTCCATTAAAAATGTCGATTTGAGAACAAACAATATGAATAGAGTTGTTGCTGAGTGCCACTGGCACCACATTACCAGCTAAGTAAACCAAAGGGTAGATGTGCTAAAGTGTTGCGGCTGTCGAAATAGTCGCAAACGAGTCGGAAGTCTAGGGTGAAATGTAGGAAACAAGCGCACTGCTGTTAGCGACTTTTTAGGGAATGCTTTGGATTTGCAGATGGTCCAAAAGCATTTCCCCACACTGCTTCCCAATCAATAGACCCTAACCCACTGTGCTAAATCCTTCTCCCATAACTTTAAACGTGAAAGAGGAGCGGGGGAATGTTCAGTGAGACGTTTATATATATGGGAGACCACATCCTTAGGTTCTGCCCCCAGGACCCAATCCACCACCGGGTGAGAGATTAAGTTGGGACCCCAGGGAACCCCATATGTTTTTAAAGCAGATCTCAGTCTAAAATAAAAAACAAAGAAGTATTAGGGATACTATAGCAAGAAGCTAAGTCCTGGAAGTCTAGGATAGACTCATGGCCTGCTACATCGTTCAACACGTGTATGCCCCTCCAGGCCCATGAGTCAAAGGAAAAGGGTCTACCACCAGTTAAGATGTTAGCGTTATTCCAAATGGGCGAATGTCTGTGCCACTTAGTTTTGATGCCCAAGAATCTTTCCACTGCAAGAAAGGTTTGCAAAGTATATGATGCGATTATGGGGCCATAGCGCAGGGAGCACTGTATGTCTTGTAGTCTAATTGGTGATAATATTTTCTGCTCTGTCTCTTTCCAAGAAGAATGCAAACCTGGGTTCATCCAATGGTTTAATGTACGTAATAGAAAAGATGAGTGGTATCATTTAAAATTTGGGCTTTATTGCATTGTAATACAGAACATTTAATTTAAGGGCATTTACCATTATAGACAAACTTTCTTAACAAGGAATCGAGTTTTGACAACTCTTCTTATTTTTATAAAATCAGCGTTTGTTTTATACAGCAGGAGTCACAACCCCTACCCCTCCCTTTCCCCTCCAGAAGGGGACATATTAAAAGATCAATTGTTTTTAATGTCCTTGAACCTTTTGAAAACGGGAACCTGACAAACTGTAGAACATAAGAACATAAGAACATAAGAACATAAGAATATAAGAATATAAGAACATACGTTTGAGAACGAGAAAAGGCCATTCGGCCCATCAAGGCTTATCCCATGTTAGCACATTATTTTCCCCCTACTGGGGGGAACTCATTTAAAAGCTTATAATCTAGTAAAATGTTACCAGTGTTTTAGATCCTACTACTTCACCTGGTAGGTTATTCCATGCATTTATAACTTGTTCTTCTCTCTGTGCTAAATTTGAAGTAGTGTCTTGGGTTAAATTTATCTATACCTTTTAGGATTTTACAGACTTGAATCAAGTCCCCTCTTTCCCTCTTTTTCTCGGCTGAAGAGATTTAATTATTTTAACCTGTCCTCATAGCTCATGTCATTAAGTCCTGGAATCAGCCTAGTTGCCCTTCTCTGTACCTTCTCCAGTGCAATGATGTATTTTTTTGTAACAGGGTGACCAAAACTGCACACAGTATTCTAGGTGGGGTCTAACTAGGGCATTGTATAATCTTACCGTAACCTCTCTAGACTTGTATTCCAGGCTTTTTTGCAATATAGCCTAGCATTCTATTTGCCTTTTTAATTGCCTCACCACATTGGTGAGATACTTTAATGATGACTCCACTATAAACCTGAGATCCTTTTCAAAGTCCTCGTCCCCTATTACCATCTGATTCAATTTATACTTATAACATGGATTTCTTACACCCAGTATCTAATAATTTACATTTCTTAACATTAAAATTAATTTACCACAAGTCTGCCCAGTTACAGAGAAGGTCCAAATCCTTTTGACCTAGCTGGGCTGAGGATTCAAAGTCCACTAATCCCCCAAGTTTGGTATCATCTGCAAATTTGACAATCTTGCAATGTGTATCTTGGTCCAAGTCATTTATATAAATGAGGAACAGTAAGGGTCCAAGTACAGGTCCTTGTGGTACCCCACTAAGTCCATCTCACAGTTACTCTCTGCTTTCTGTTTTTTAACCAGTTCTGTATCCAATTACATGTCCACCTCTGTAGTTATGCTGATTTTTTCATGTAGGACTTTGTCAAAGGCTTTTGGAAAAGCAAGATAAATGATATCATAAGTGTTGCCATCATCTACATTATCTGTAAAATCCTCAAAAAAGTCAAGTAGGTTACTCAAGGATGACCTCCCTCTACTGAACCCATGCTGGCTATCCCCTATAATATTGTTGCTGTATAAAAAGTTTTCAAGCTTACCTTTTTTTGCTTCCATCATTTTGCATGCTATGGAATTTAAACTAATAGGCCTATAATTACCTGGGTCTGTCTTATCCCCCGGTATTACTGACCTGTTCTGTAGCCTGCTGCAACTCTTCACTTTCCTCCCCCTGGTCGCTATCCGACTCCTGTTCTTGTAGCCTCAGAGCAAGAAACCTGTTTGTAGGTTCTCTACTCTCTTCTTGTGTGTTCTACCCTATTCCTCTTTCATTTTCTCTCTAACTACAGTCCACTCCCTGTCTGGTTAACCCACCTCACTCTGTGTGCAACTCCACCTGGGAGTCTACAAGCTGCTCTAACTCCTTGATTGCCTGCTGCTGGTCTAGTTGCTCTGTTAGGCTAGCTATCAGAGCTGTTCCTCTGTACAAAGACCTGCTAACTCTCCTGCCACCCACCAGATCTTACACAGAGTGCACTGCACCAAATGCACCTGTAGTTCTGTAGTAAGGATCACTACCTTTATTATGTTTTCTGCTGGTAGTGTCATGCCAACTTTTACAATTTTACCTGGTTTTAGATAATAATTGATATGCCATTGATAGTTTCTTAAACACTTTTTTGTTTAAATAAATAGTTGATCAATCTGGTAATCAAATGTTAGGCTTTATTTTAATATATATGGCTAAACAGTAATACTATACTATATAATGCTTATTATGAAACAAGATTACTTTAGCACGGTCACTGAGTTCAAAACTAAAATAAAAAAAGTTAAAATTTACCCCCGGTGGCCTCTTGCTCTTCAAACTTTGAAAAAGGACATACGTTTTTCAAACCTTATAAATAGTTTTCGGTGACGAAAAGAAAAATGCATTTAAGAATGTTTTAACAAACATGGTCAGTACTGAGGTTGCAAAAACAAATGACTAGTATTGCACAGGTAGGTTTCACGCTTGTACAGTGTCTCCACGTATAGGAACACCTCCTAAGAGAACACTTTGCCTAAGGGAACACCCTTGTGGTGTAATGGATTTTTTCCATTGTAAATGCTCCGGCTAAAGGAACAGGAACTTTGCTTAAAAGAACACCTTCTTGGCACTGATAGTGATTCGTTCACAATGGATACAGTACTGTTTTGCAAAAAAGAGACTTGTCATCGCGTGAGTGTCTTGAGGTCACTGATTGGTTTATTAAATATTTCCAGAACTGCCGTCATATCATTGAATTGTTTTGTATTCTGATTTCCACGAGTGCACCTCATCGCTACAAAATAGAATGTAAACAAACAGAAAAATGCGCCGCTGTTTCTCTTGCTACACAACATTGGAAATTGTTCGAACTCTTGAAAAAAACCTAAATCAAGTCGCAGGACAATTTGGTGCTTCCCATTCTGGTGAGTTGCTTCACCATTCTGTTAAATAATGTGCATGTCTTGTATATTGCTGCTTTATTTTGTAATGTGTGTAGGTGTGCTGTGTTAATTTAGTTTGACAGTTAGTTTATTACTCCTGCCATTGTGACAGACCGAAACACAGCCTCCAGCTAATTTCATAGTACATAGCAATTAAGCTTTTGACCGTGTTGTTTTGCTTTAGTTTTATTAACGTTAGTTTGCCTCTTACTTTATTATTATGGTTTATTAACATACAGTTGCCTATTGTTTTGCTTTTACTTATTCAGTTCATTTCATATGTTGATGCACGTGCGTCATGACAAGTAATGCATATTTATTTATTTATTTATTGATTCATATTGTGTCTGGTGACTAACTCCATTTTAGAGAAGACTTTGGCTATAAGAACACTTGTCTTGCTTCCTGAGGGGTGTTCTCTTAGCCGGAGACTACTGTATTCCTAATGGTTTTAACCCAAAATATTGAATCTAACCTGGTACAGAAAATGGAAAGTATTCAAATTATTATTTACTATTTTTAATTTTATCTTAACTGCTTTCCTTGTAGTTTGTTTCATCCAGAGATTATGTATTACTGCGAGTCGCTTCACTAAAAATCTGATCTTCCTCATCCATATTTTACTTGTTGCACAGTTTACAGTTTACAGTTTCAGGTGATGAGAACCATCTCCAGGACTGTTTTGTACCCCATCAAAATGATAAACACACTTATAAATATTTAAACACAATAATAATAATCAAAAGGTTGTGTTAAAAAAAAATAATAATACTGGAACTGCAGAAGGCTTTATATTTTATTTATTACAATACTCATCTTTTTAATTATTGGTAGCTATACAACTCTCTCCCCTTCAGTCATTGTGTGCATAATTGGATGTGATACAGAAATTACTTTGTATCAGATGGCTTGTATCAGATAGTTTGTTTCACATGGAAAATATGTCTCATTAAAATTAGCTATAAAACATATAGGGTGTTGTGTAAGCTATAGGATGATTTTGTACTGTATTTCATTTAATACCCCTTTTGTCACGTGCACACCTTTATAATTCATACCCCTTGCACTGTATAACATGCAGGAAGGTAAAGCAAAGAATACTACTTAGTAGGAACAATAATGGTTTAAAATGTTTTTATATAATATATTATCAATGTAATATCAATTATGCATAAACTGTACAAACTGTAGACTGGTTATGAAGAGATTTTTTAATAAATGCCAACAGCTGCTAGATAAACAGGTTAGTATTCATGTTGATTGCAACTTTTTCATACACAGGTAAACAGCACTTACGAATGCCATGCGCCTCCTGTATGTGGTATAGCATGCCACACTGCTTCTAACATTACAATATTTTAAATATACGACACATCAGCCAACCTAGTTTAGAGAACAAACAAAACACTTAAAAGTAGACCTGTACACAACTGAAAAACTGAATTTGACTAAATTATGAGATTGATTATAATTTCAAATTTGGAAACTTCCTCTAAATATGTACAGCGGACTGACAGAAACAAGGTCAGACTATCTTGATACAACACCAGACTACAGCAACAGAGCATATGGTGACAAAGGAGGAGCGAGGAACCACTGCGTTCCCTGGCCAACTGTAAAGGTCCCTTCTTTACCTGAAAATTGTATTGAGGTTTTCTGTCAGGTGTGCTGCTTCTATCAGATTTTTAAATCAGAAGATGCTAAACAAGCAAGTGTAGTTAGTTATCCTGCCAAAACAAGTCTGCTGCAATGATAACACTATGTAACACAATTTTTGTTCCTGGGTAGTAAGTGTTATTTCCTAATTGCTTATGCCTCAAAAGTATAGAAAATGGCTATTATTCCCCACAAACTTTGCTTTTGTGACCAGGAGTGATATTTTGAAATTTACCTATTTCCAATGAGAAAACGGGCGAATTTGTGTCTTTTTGTTCACATAAAGTCAGAAAAAAACAACATATGAATCAAAATTAACATGTATTTATACTAAAGTAATACAAAAATGACTACAAAAGATTTAGAAGTGAGTAGTTTTTCGAGATTTACGATTATACTGTAAATCACTTTCATGAATCAGCCCCCAAATGTAGTCTCCCATCATGTTCTCGTTATACTGTCCTTCATTAACAGCTCATCCAGGAGCCTCAAAGCCGTGCTGCTCCATAATGGTAACAAGTACCCATCTCTTCCCCTGGCTCACTCGGTGCACCTCAAAGAGGATTACAACAGCATCAAGACCTTGCTGGAAGCCTTGAAGTATGATGAGTACGGCTGGGACCCCGGAAGGTGCTGATGCCACCACTGCACATCAAATTGGGCCTTATGAAACAATTTGTCAGAGCTCTAGATAAGGAGTCGGCAGCCTTCAAGTACCTTCAAGACTTCTTCCCTAAGCTGTCTGAGGCAAAGGTCAAAGCCGGTGTCTTCGTCGGACCACAGATAAAGAAGATCCTGGAGTGCAATGAATTCCCCAAGAAGCTCACTAGTAAGGAGAAAGCGGCTTGGAACAGCTTTGTCGCAGTGGTTCAGGGCTTCCTGGGCAATCACAAGGCCGAAAACTATGTGGAGCTGGTTGAGACTCTGGTGAAGAACTACGGCACAATGGGCTGTAGGATGTCCCTCAAAGTCCATATCCTTGATGCTCATCTTGATAAATTCAAGGAGAACATGGGAGCGTACTCAGAGGAGCAAGGCGAGCGCTTCCACCAGGATATACTGGACTTTGAACACCGCTACCAAGGACAGTATAACGAGAACATGATGGGAGACTACATTTGGGGGCTGATTCGTGAAAGTGATTTACAGTATAATCGTAAATCTCGAAAAACTACTCACTTCTAAATCTTTTGTAGTCATTTTTGTATTACTTTAGTATAAATACATGTTAATTTGGATTCATATGTTGTTTTTTTCTGATTTTATGTGAACAAAAAGAAACAAATTCGCCCGTTTTCTCATTGTAAATAGGTAAATTTCAAAATATCACTGTCCTGGTCACAAAAGCAAAGTTTGTGGGGAATAATAGCCATTTTCTATACTTTTGAGGCATAAGCAATTAGGAAATAACACTTACTACCCAGGAACCAAAAAAAATAAAAATTTGTTACACGGTGTAATGCTTTGCTGTTACAAATAATTACTTTCTTTTGTAAGTGTTCCAAAACTACAATATTTATGGACTTTGCCAGTTTTACAGATTTGTAAAGTTGAGTCAAATTTATTGAACAGCATTTTTAAAGAAACCAATTAATTATGCAAACTGTACTTAACTAAAGTATCTATAAAAGTTACTACATATATATTTTAATACCAGTGAATATTTATTAGCTATTCCAGAGACAGGATCAATGGATGAGAAGCGTATTTCCAGTGAGAAGCCAATTCCTTTCAATCCTGTAGGCTGCTATTGTGAGCTGTATCAACAAAATAATTTATCGAGTGTCACAGGAACAGATGGTTCATGATAAACATTTATCAAGAAATAGTTTCAACTGTTTTCAGTCAGCATTTGCTCACTTTGAATGAGAACTTCATGTGACTATTCCTAATTACTTCTGAAATATGTTTGTTAATTTCTGGAACTTGTAGTTGCTTTCAGTTTTTTGCCTAAAAAAACAGATGCCTGATTGAGAGCAGTTATTTTTGTTAGAAGATGTTTAATATCATTCAAGTGATATTCCATCCTTGCGCATACAATTAAATTATATATATATATATAATATATATATATATTTTTAAAATTGTATTTCTTTTTTTTCACTTTGAAATTATATACTGTATATATACACATACACACACACATACACATTGTTGTGTAACATTATAATTTAACAATGTTCGATAAAACAAAAACAAAAATATTGTCTAAAATGCAAGAATAAATTACATTTTAACCAACACCCCAGGTTCAACATTCCTATATTAACAGCAGTTCTGGCTCCTCAGAGGAGGCAGGACTCCATTATAAACTCCTATCTGCAATTAACCACAGTACTAGCAGTAGCAGATCAGGTGATCTAAGCATGGTTTTCAATTGGAGGAGCCTACGTTACAAACTCCTATCTGCTATAACCACACACACAGTAAAGTACTGATAATGGCAGTTATTCATAGCCTGATCCCTGATTTTAATTAGAGGAGCAACTCAAACCCTCCTGACCCCGCTGAATCACTGCTTTACTTAGTGTGCGCGACTATGAGTGAAGTTGAAGGAGATTTTGACCAGAAAAAAAAAGGAATCCACCATAGCGGAAGGAACATTTCCAAAACATCTGGGACGGTAGACAAAAAACAAACTACGTCGCTGCTTGATAGCGTGGACATTTTTTTGTCTGTTTAGTCCCATTAAACCAAAGTTAAAAAGCAACAAATCAATAATATGACGCCAGCATTGTTGAAATGCGTGGATTACAGGAGTTGTCGTTTTCCTTGGCATTTCTGCTGATTAAAAATACCTTTCAGCGTGTACCAGATAAACAACTATTCCCAGAAGACACTGCGCGCCCGTATGCCCATATTTTCCCCAGCGCAGGCAAACTTGTTCAATCTCTTTATATAATTATTTTTTTGGTCATTTAAGTTGAGCAAACTAAGTCGATAGGATGTGCTTGATTTTTTGTCTGCCTTTCTCCTGCCTTAACAACTTTGTTTAGAAAATATTGCATGCAAAGTATGTTAAAGTGACGTGGTCTTGAAATCTAAATGCTATAATCGTGTTTAATACAGTGCATTTTTAAACATCCGCTGGCAGTGTGTAACAGTTAAGTTTATTAGAATAAACTATGATGAGCTACTGTTTTCTTTTCTCGGTTGGCTAGTGGAGAAGATGTGTTTAATAGCCTAATTTGGGCTCTTGATCTCCTCCTACTACTATGCGCTGGACTTGCCTGACTTAAGCACCACATTAATTTTTTTAAACAGGTAACATCGATCAAGTCAATTACCATAAAAGCATGTAATGTATATAAATAAAAGCATGTAATGTATATAAAAAAAATGAATAGCACTGCAGAACATGTTCTATAAATCAGTTATGAAATATTTGATTTGTTTTACACCCCCCCTCCCTTTCCCCTCCAGAAGGGTACATATTAAAGATAATTAGCTTTAATCTAATCGAGCATGGGCATAAACAACAGTGATAAACTCATCACTGTTAAAAAAAAATAAAACAATTATCATCATAATAATAATAATAATAAAACGGGTAACAGTGATCAAGTAAAGTACCAAGTCCTGTAATCAACAAATGAATAGCAAAGCGGAACAGCAAGAACAGTTCCTAGTGTGCTTATATCATCTGAATGTATAACTGAACTGGATAATGAAGATATGATCAAAAAGGTTGTCTGCTAAAACTGTCCATCTGACTAAACTGAATTACAAATGCATTCCAAATATTTTCTAACATCAGAAATATTCAGATGTTTGTCATTTGCAGCTAGTTAAATTAAATCACATGTGTCTGGACTAAAAAGTAATTATTTCAATTGAACTTAACTGTGGTTCACACATTGTGGTTCAAGCAAAATAACTTCCTGACCACATATTCTTCTTGTTTAGTGCCATGATGCTTTTTCCATTCCCTACAATTACCACTTTCTAAGTAAGAGCAATGTGTGTCACCATCTTGTGTCGGCAAAGATTTAACCCAGTGTGACACATCTGGGGTCCTCATACTGACATCTGCCTGTTTAGTGTCATTCCATCTGATTCTCTTCTTCAGATCCAATCTGATTCAGACACCACACACATATGGCATCGAAGCAGGTGTTAAAAAACAGCTGGGTGAAAGTTAACAGCTGGATGCATTAAAGAGTTACAGAAGACAATGTTCCTTTGGCAACAAACCCATTGCACATTATTATTGATAACTGTTCTGGCTTTTTGGAGTTTGATTATTGATGTTGTTTAATTTAAAAATAAATACTACCCTGATTTATCCAAACTACCTGAAGGTGTTCGAAGTGACGTCAAAATACCCGGGTGTATAAAATTCTGCTTTGATCAGATTAGCACACTTTTTCTAAAGTCATACTATGTATCTAACATGCTTTACCATGATTACCCTAAAGAAAGACTTTAGCACACCACAACTTTACCAGCAATGGCAACATAACAGATTTGGAACACATTTTGCACAGTGGTCCTGTTTTGGTAGCATATTATGGTACTACAGTAGACTACATGTATATTGGCTCATCAATAAACAATCAAAATAGGATGATATTAACAGAAGGACAAGTGTCTATTCTCTTGAAGCATAATTTACAGCCATTGTGTAATGTAATACCCTTCCTCCCTTCAGCGGGACCTTCATTTCACATTAAGGTGATGTATCTGTCTTCCCTGAATGTCTTGCTGTACCTTGAACAAAATGTTGAAAACAAAATTCAACATAAAAGCACTGGATGCAATCCTTCACATACTTTTCAATGCATTGTAACTTGTCTTACTCGATTGCATTATACATTGAGTACATATGCCTTCGCCCTGCCAAGTGCTGCCGTGCATGAAGAAATATTTTCATTCGTCTTGATAAAGATTATCTTTTACACAGACAGTTCTGGAAGAATGTGCAATAAATCATCTTTATTTGTGCTGGATGAAGACAGAACAGAGTGTCGCGTTCTGAAGGGTGAGGTCATAGGAAGTAATTAATATTGCAAGCTTACATGTTCTTTTTTCCTCAGAGTTACGGGAAGCAGTTTGATAAACTGCAGAAGGTTAAAATCTCGATTAGTATTACTTAAAGAAAACTCATTACTTGGAATAACAGACACTCTCTTGGGATCCATTGTGTTCATTGGCACTGAGCTTTGAAAGAGAACAATAATTAACAAACAAATGAGCATGGCTCAGTCACTGGAGATGACAACTGGGCTGGAGCTAAGGAATCCCAGGGTTCCTGAACTAGCTACTCACCCCTTAAAATATTTTAAATGCATGACACTGCCAAGCCTAAGAGACACTTAAAGTAGTCGCAGCAGATACAATAATTCTATAAACCCTTCTATTATATTCTGTTATATATGTGTAGTCTTAAAAATAAAAAAAACAGAGGTCAGAGAACCATTGGCAAACTCAGACCACAACATGGTCTCATTTGAAGTGATTTTTAAAACCCAAAATGTCATGTTTTTTTTTTTTTTTTTTTTTTAAAGCTAAGGTTTATAATTTTAGAAAGGCAAACTATGACGGTATGAAACAGAGACTAACAGAAGTAGATTGGAGTAAAATAGAGAAAACATCCACAGAAAAAGGATGGCTGTTTTTTAAAAATGTAGTACTAGAGGCGCAAAACAATTACATCCCAAAAGCAGACAAATCTAAATCTAAAACAAACTGGCTAAAATGGTTTAATAGATCAATTTTAAAAATATATTAAGAAAAAAAAGGCACTTTACAGAGCGTTTAAAAGGGACCAAAAACAAAGTACACAGACAAAGTACACAGAGGAACTGCAAAAGTCAGTCAAAAAGGAAGTTAGAAAGGCCAAGAGAGAGATGAACATTGCTAAGGGGGCTAAAACCGATTCCAAAAAGTTTTTCCAATATTATAACATCAAGAGAACATTCAAAGAGGAAGTTAAATGTCTAAGAGACACAAATGGCAAAATCATAGACGAAGAAAAAAAATAGCAAATATATTAAATGATTACTTTTCACAAGTTTTTTCAAAGGAGGATACGGACAACATGCCCCACATGTCGACCTGTTCCTATCCTGTTTTAAATATTCTAACATAACAGAGGCAGAAGTGTAAAGGGACTAGGAGCTCTTAAAATAAACAAATCCCTTGGGCCGGATGAGATCCTCCCAATAGTACTTAAAGAAATTAAAGTTGTTATTTACAAACCGCTAACCAAAATCATGCAACAGTCTCTTGACACAGGGGTTGTACCGACAGACTGGAGAATTGCAAACGTAATACCGATCCACAAAAAGGGAAATAAAGCCGAACCAGGTAACTACAGACCAATAAGCCTGACTTCTATTATATGTAAACTTATGGAAACTATAATAAGATCCAAAATGGAAAATTACCTATATGGTAACAGTATCCTGGGAGACAGTCAGCATGGTTTTAGGAAAGGGAGATCGTGTCTAACTAACCTGCTTGACTTTTTTGAGGATGCAACATCGACAATGGATAATTGCAAAGCATATGTCATAGTTTATTTAGATTTCCAGAAAGCTTTTGACTGAATGCAGTAGGGATTCAAGGAAATGCGTGCACGTGGATTAGGGAGTGGTTAACATGTAGAAAACAGAAAGTACTGATTAGAGGAGAAACCAAAATGGAGTGAGGTAACCAGTGGTGTACCACAGGAATCAGTACTAGGTCCTCTGCTATTCCTAATCTACATTAATGATTTAGATTCTGGTATAGTAAGCAAACTCGTTAAATTTGCAGACGACACAAAAATAGGAGGAGTGGCAAACACTGTTGCTGCAGCAAAGGTCATTCAAAATGATCTAGACAACATTCAGAACTGGGCAGACACATGGCAAAAGACATTTAATAGAGAAAAGTGTAAGGTACTGCACGCAGGCAATAAAAATGTGCATTATAAATATCACATGGGAGATACTGAAATTGAAGAAGGAATCTATGAAAAAGACCTAGGAGTTTATGTTGACTCAAAAATGTCTTCATCTGGACAATGTGGGGAAGCTATAAAAAAGGCCAACAAGATGCTCGGATATACTGTGAAAAGTTTTGAATTTAAATCAAGGGAAGTAATGTTAAAACTTTACAATGCATTAGTAAGACCTCATCTAGAACTTTGTGTTCAGTTCTGGTCACCTCGTTACAAAAAGGATATTGCTGCTCTAGAAAGAGTGCAAAGAAGAGCAACCAGAATTATCCCGGGTTTAAAAGGCATGTCGTATGCAGACAGGCTAAAATAATTGAATCTATTCAGTCTTAAACAAAGAAGACTACGTGGCGATCTGATTCAAACATTCAAAATCCTAAAAGGTATAGACAATGTTGACCCAGGGGACTTTTTTGACCTGAAAAAAGAAACAAGGACCAGGGGTCACAAATGGAGATTAGATGAAGGAGCATTCAGAACAGAAAATAGGAGGCACTTTTTTACACAGAGAATTGTGAGGGTCTGGAACCAACTCCCCAGTAATGTTGTTGAAGCTGACACCCTGGGATCCTTCAAGAAGCTGCTTGATGAGATTCTGGGATCAATAAGCTACTAACAACCAAACGAGCAAGATGGGCTGAATGGCCTCCTCTCATTTGTAAACTTTCTTATGTTCTTATGTTCTTAAGATCTGATCCGATCTGATTCAATCATTCAAAATTCTAAAAGCTATTGACCATGTCGACCCAGGGGACTTTTTCGACCTGAAAAAAGAAACAAGGACCAGAGCAAACAATTTCCTCCTCGACGTCAACAAGCAAGCTTTCACTCAGCGCCGGTCTGTGTAGCAATTGCCATGCAGTATAGCTGTGCGCAGCCTCCCTGGGCACGCCCCCCAGCCAATCCGAACCTCCCGATCACCTCAGTGCCGGGCGAGCCTAACTGCTCAGTTGGCTCAATACACAACTAGTGAATTAAGTCCTAAACCATGTGAGAAATGTGTCACAATTTGACACAACTGACACCCTTGTAGAGCTGTGGGAGGTAGGAGTTCATGGCTACTGTTTCATTGTAGCCAGTAACATTGTACCTCAGCTTTCAAGACCACTTTTAAAATGAAAAAGAATTGAAAAAAATGTCAAATCTCACACCCTGCATTTAACAACACTAGAGATGGCATAAATGCATGTTTGTAATGCCAGTAAGGAAGCCACGTTTTTCTACAATCAGCACAAAGAAGCACAGGAAGTGTTATGAACTGTTATGAAGTGTTATGGGCAGCAGTGTGGAGTAGTGGTTAGGGCTCTGGACTCTTGACCAGAGGGTTGTGGGTTCAATCCCCAGTGGGGGACACTGCTGTTGTACCCTTGAGCAAGGTACTTTACCTAAATTGCTCCAGTAAAAACCCAACTGTATAAATGGGTAATTGTATGTAAAAAAAAAAGTGATATCTGTATAATGTAAAATAATGTATAATGTGATATTTTGTAACAATTGTAAGTCACCCTGGCTAAGGGCGTCTGCTAAGAAATAAATAATAATAATAATAATATGAACTGGCATCTGAACACTGAGCTTGTCTGGGTGCTTGTGATGGGGTACACACCGCCCCTGTGTGTGTGCATTATTTTGTATTTGTTGTATTATTATTTAAAATGTATTGTTTAATTTGTATAAAACACAATGTTTTGTTATTATTGTTTACAGCCTGGATGGGGTTAAAATACCCCATCCAGATAAAATCGTGAGAATGCGTGGTCAACAGCGAGTGCTTATTGATAAACTGGCTGTTGACAACACATATGATAAAACCTGTGCCGAATGTGGTTGAGGGGTAAATTAGGTAATTGATAGCCAGTTGACCCCTCGTCCACAATATAAAAGACCTGCAAATTTGGCTGAACGGGGTGGTTTGTCCAGTTGAGGAAAGAGACAAGTAAGAACAGATACTGAAAGTAAACAATTCTTAGTCATGCTGGCTTTAAACTAGCTCAAAACTTGTTTGATTTAGTGTTCCCTTTGTTTTGTGTTTTGTCTGTTTGGGATGGCCGTTCTGTTTTGTAAAGTGTTTCTGTTTTGTTAAATCTTTTTATTTATAATTAAAACGCGCCGTAGCGCTTTCATACACTGCAATATTGTCTCTGTGTGTGCTATTCTCCTTCTGGCCTGACATCACCACAAAGCCAGCCTGTTCACAGTGCCACATAACTGGGAATTCATTTCTGAACTTTGAACATCTTCACAGTTTTCTCAATCCTGGTAATCTTCTTTTCTTTTGCCCCAGCTGTGTACCGTTTCAGTTGCTCTGTTACTGATTCCAGAAAGAATGTAGAAGGAAATGTGAAACTTGTTCCAGATGGCAATTAGCTTAATTTTGCAAATGGATAAATGATTACCTGAGTTGAGATTTTTCTCCATGACAAAAAAGAACAGCTGGAAAAGAGATTAAACTACTAAAAGAGATTAAACTAAAGTCTTCTACTTTCCTAAAAATTAATTCTGTACATAATGAGTAATGATGAAGAGATTTGCTTTATTTTCTCGGTGTGTGTGTTAATGGAAGCATAATTTTAAAAGACTCTTTAAAAAAAAAAATTTAAACAATAATATTACAATTAGCATATTAGTCGTAGTCGTAGTCATAGTAGTATAACAAAATAATAATAATAATAATAATAATAATAATAATAATAATAATAATAATAATAGTAATAGTAATAGTAATAGTAATAATAATAATAATAATAATAATAATAATAATAATAATAATGTATAGATTTGCATCTCATTGCCCTGGCATTGCGCTGTGTGGCAGATCTCCGCCCATTGAAAGACGTAGCTAAGGCACGGAGTTGAAGAAATTAATCGTCCTGATGGAACAGAACGAGCAGGCCAACTCACAGCTGCCACCTTGTGGGGATCAGGTCACGAACGGAAACAGAAGGCAGAAAAAAATGGTTATTGTGCTAAACTAGAGAATATGATTTGATTGAAGTAAAGAGAGAAATTGATAATTTAGTACAAAAATTGCTGTCAAATCCATTTAGTGCAGGCCATTATGCAACTAAAGAAGAAACTGAAGTTAGAGAGCATGTACATAAAGCAGAGAAAGAGCTGAAACGGTATTTGAAGTGGTGTACAAGTGCAAGTGGATCTGTGCATGTGGGGAGACAAACAACCAATTCTGCTGGCCGGGTCTACTTTTCGTTAACGAGAAGAGTGTGGAATAAGACTAGATACCACGATTTAAACAATTTACACGATGCCTGCAAATGTCATGAAACTAGCCAGCAACACCTAACAGCATGTATACAGATAAGAACATTTGGACAAGCTCATATTGATCTGCAGTTAAACGAACAACAGAGACTTGCTGTTAGACAACATAATGAAAAGGTCCATCAGAATCGTGAGATTTTGCAGAGACTAATTCGTGTTGTATGTGGAATCAGATGACTCCCTGAATCGTAGAAAACATGTCAAAACCTTACAACCAGTCAGTGAGTTTGATCCTTTACTGAAGCAGCATTTGGAAACCTCGACTGTTTTTCTGGGACATCGAACAAGATTCAGAATGACCTAATCGAAGCAGTGAGTAACGTCCAACTTAGTGCCACTGCCAAAGAAATTGAGGAGGCAGCATGTGCTGCTATTCTACTTGATGAAACCTCAGATATGACCAAGGATAGTGAAGTTGTGGAATGCTTGTTGGTTTTACTGATGTTAGTGACAGTCGGACTGCAGCTGCCCTTTTCCAGCGTATTGATGCGGTGTGCCAGAAGTTTAAATGTGGTGACAAGTTGGTTGCTCAGACATATGATGGTGCAGAAGTAATGGCAGGCGAAGTAAGTGGACTTCAGAAACATGTGCGTGAAAAGTTCCTTTGTGCACTTTTTGTCCACTGCTATGCACACGTTTTAAATCTTGTCCTCAGTTTTGCAGCAAAGAATATTACGGAATGCAGGATCTCTTTCAAAAATTTGGAAGCAATACCAGTGTTTTTCTCTCAATCTACAAAGCGATCTGAGCTTCTTCACAACATAGTTCCACAAAATCCACTGGGATGCTCCATCCTATTCCTCAGCCAAGGGCTTTCTGACCATGCTTGACGATGTTTGTGTTTCTTCTGTGCCTCTACAGTGAGATGTTCGAAATGACAGAAGTGTTGTTTGACATGCTTCAAACCAAGACGTATGATATCGGGTTTTATATTCAGCAGATTCGCAAGACATCTGACCGAATTCACCAAAAGCGGCAAACATTTGACGAGTTTTGGTAAGAGGTGGAGCTGTGTAGGTCATTGACAACATCAGTGAACAGCTGTCAGTAAGATTTGAAAGTTTGTCCAGTTGCTGAATCCAAAAAGATTCAGAGTTCCAGGCACATTTTCCAGTTGAGGCTATGAAATCTCTGGAAGCATGCAATCGTTAGCAAGGCATGCACAACTTTTTACCTGACATAAAAACATGTTCTAACGTGCACTGCAAATATAACAGAGATGTGCTTGCCTTAATTTTCTACTGAAATCGAAATTCCATTTGTCTTTATTCAGAAACTCTTCAGTGACTAAACTGTAGAAATCCAATAGGCCTGGGTATTCTATCTGAATGTCTTTATTCTCTTTAAAGTTGAAAAATATCTTTCCACTGTGGCCGTAGAGTAAGGAATAGATAATGCTGTCAACTTGTTGACCTCAGAAAAGCGCAGAATTACCTTGGAAGAAACTGGTGGGATTACAACAGAGGGTGCACCATATATGACTGAGCAAAAGAGTGGATTGGCTAGTAGCAGAGTGCTGGAAAAAATTAAAGAAAGAAATGCAGAAGTACCCATTTTCTTACACTGGATTCTGCAGGCACTATGTGGAAAGTGGTAATGAGCATTGTTATCAAGTGTGCGACAAAAGTGCCAAGTGTCTGGACAGAAGTCATAAAAAGGTACATTTCATAGTGGTACTGTTTACTATTTCACATTTTCACAGCTTGTCAGTATCTTTTTTTCAGTTCTGTTAAAAACAAAAATTTTGGAATATAAGTTAAATATTGATACTTACTCTGACATCTTTTTTTTACTGTTTGAGATTTCCATTGAAAGTAAAATACTGTTCTACTGCCTCCATTATATTACATTTGTAATATTGTGATATGCTTCTAGTTAATGTGTTTTGTTTAAAGTAGTTGTAACAGCGGGGGATCTGTGCTGACTCTTCTGGTGCGTTCATAGTGCTACAGGAAGAGGGCAGCATCCTTGGCAGTGACACGGAGAGAACGTTCTGTCGTTCCCTCAGCTCAGCCCCTGTAAGACGAAACAACGAGCTAGCGGAAGCTCTGCTCCAGGACCGAGAACGGCCGGAAAAGAAAAAACAAACGAAACCCAAAGAGAAGAAAATAAAAATACTGATAGCGGGAAAACCTTGGGCAGACCCCTTAAGTGCATAGAAAGCAGGCTGAGGGAGTGGTGAAGTGTAGGACGGAGACCCGGGCCGTGCGGGTAGCGACGGTTGGGGTAACGCTGCCAAGTGCAGCACCTTTTCTTTGTAGTTTTTGATTACTGTGTTTTAATTTCTCTTTTTGATTTCACCTTTTGTTATTATTCTTTCAGAGCACCTGTGCATGCGCCAGCGTGTCTGTTTACCTGTGGGTATTTCTGTGGACCTGTCTACCATCGCTGGTATTCAGGCCACGGACAACAGCGCTCTGCGGGCTAAAATAAATCACTTGGGGAAAAAAAAAATAATAATAATAAAACGGGGTACCTGTGCGGTGTTTCCAAGTACACTCTTCTGTCTCCCCAAACACATTTTCATAACCAAGTAATTCAGCAAGATTTATTTATTTCACGTTAGTGAATCACTGACACTCGCCAATTCAAAAATAATTTCTCCGGTCCTACAAGTCCTGCATCAGTATCACCAGTTGACCGCTGCAGTCTGGTGATGTGTTTCTGAAGAAGTAACACAAAATGTAGTTTGTTAAAAGTGTTAGTACAGGATTCAGTTAGGATGTTTAACTAAGAATTAATTAATTAATTATTATTCTAGTTAAATTATTTAAAAGCATATTGTTCATATAAACCAAGCTAATGCATTATATGCATTTTATTTAAAAGCAATATATGTATTTTTTTAGCATAATTTCAGTAATTCATTATAGGTATATCAGCTTTCAACACATTCTAACCACATAGCATGATAATATGCAGTGACGTCAATTAGGACAAGTGACAGCTTTAGGGCAGAGATAAATACTGGAGTCAAACGCCACTAAATTGTTCAGAATCTTCAATCTCAACTTGAGCTTGTATGTTGTTGAACCCAGCCTTTGCCATTTGAATCCTGACTAAGAAACTCTGCCTGAACGCTCTCTCACCTACTTGACATCATTTGAACGCTCTGAATTAATTACTTCTTATACTGTATAAATAGATGTCTTATATAAGTAGAATATGCTAACACTGTTAGTTTTAGATGGGTGGATAAGATTGCTTTGTATGCCTGAACAACATGGTAATACATTTTATAAAGCTTATTTTTACAGAATTTAGTTCTTAAAGATAAGATTATGGTTTTAGACTTTACCGTTTTTGAATCTGGGGCCTAAACTCTTGATAAACATAATCTCTCTGATAGAGGCTACTTTTCTTTTTTCCAAAAGCTTAAAATAGGATGACATTCTTGAAAGATAGAACTATGTTGTAAACTAAAAAATGGTTTTAAATTGAGAATGTGTTCTGAACAAAAGCAGTGTATATTCTTAATAAATATAGTTTCTTCGAAGGAAGTTGTTATCCTATTATAAGTGTTGTGACTGTTTTTTTGTTCCTCAAAAGGTTTGTTGGGTTGCTTAAATTAATTTCACTCGTGCCTAGAGCACGGATATATAATTCACCTAACCCGCCAGGATACATGCCACTCCTGTGTTTACCCAATCACGAATGTGACAATATGACAGCGAAAACATTGCTTCCATGACATCAATCAATATTTATTTTATATAGCGCCTTTCATCGTGGCCCACCATCACAAAGTGCTTTACAAGATAGTGAGGAACAAGGCATAATACATTAAATACAGTGAAATACAGGGCATAGTACATTAAATACAAACAGTAAAAAACAATGCAAATACATTAAATACAGGCATAATACATGTGGTTTATACCTATGGTAAAAACGCTGCATTCATTGTAAGATTTAATTAAAATGACGTATTAGCTTTAGAGCCTTTAAGTACCTTGAATCAATAGTAATACACTTTAATTGGTTTTCCACTACTTTTGTGTCCAAATTTAAAATTAAAAGCTCAGCTTTTCCATAAACCAAGACAGGTCACAGGTTTTGCCACATGCATTAATTCTAGAGATTCTAAAGATTATACATTAATAAAGATGTTATAAAATGGATTGGGTGAAAAGATCACTCTGATTGGCTGGCCAGCATTCCAAGCATTGCTGTTGTTTGACAACAGCGCACTGGTTGGATCTCTAGCTTTTTCACCAAGCTTTTATTTTCTCACTCTAGGTTTTATATTCTGGAGTGATCCAATGGTCCATTTTATATTCACAATATTGGCATGTCTTATTGCTTAAGTGTGGTATTACAAGGACTCCCACAACATTCACGTCACGTTCTAAAAGAATATTGTAAATGTAACCAGCCACAGATTTCCATTGGCACTTTTATGGGACTAAAGTGGAAGAGAGCAAAGGACATACTGCTGAAACTGGTGGTCTCTTGCCAAAGGGCCTGGAGATGAAACTGCAATTCATGCTTCCCTTCTCTCTCAACTTGCAAGATCCTCCTTTCAACTCGATTTACTACAGCCTCAGCAGCTTTATTGTATGTGCACACTGTGCTTTTGTTAGTCAACCAGGGAAAGTCACTGACCAAGTCTCAAGTCTTTCATGTTGTCAGATGTACAATTAATCTGTTGTCACTTCTCAATGCAATTCTCCATAAGGCTGCTATAGTATTTAGAAGACCATAAAACATTGAATGTGGTTTGGGAACGGAAATAGATTATTTGTTATTAACTGTAAACTATTAACCCTTTGGCGCTGAGCCATTCTAATTTCAATGCTTAAGCACCGATGATGGCAAAAATAAGCCGTGGGCGAAACAATTCAGTGTTTCTGGGCCTTGTCATTGAATTGAAGGCTAGGTACTAGGAAAAACTGTATCTCTACATGCAAACTGCATACCTATGTGCAAACAACAAGGTGACGCAAAGGAAGTACGTCTACCAGCGCATATTGTGAAGTTTTTATTGAATCACACCACTCAGAATGTTCCAGAACTGTCAGCGGCCACAACAGAACAGACTCCTGATCTACAGCTCTTTTTGAAGGTAATTGTTTCTGAAATTATAGTTCAATACACATTTAGATTCAATATCTAAAATAAGAACTTGAATAGTATTTCAATTTTTGTTCATTTTTCTTCAGACGCTTGAAAAGGACATCTTTATTTATTCATTTGTTTTTTATTTATGTGTTTGCTTGGGAAAAGTGGTTGCCACATTCATTGCATTTTTATGTTCACTGCTTTATCACCATATGTTTTTCTATGGACTTTATTTTATTTTATTTTTTTCTGCTGCTTTTGACTTGTTGACAAGTTTTGTATAGAAATATTATTTTCTCCATGAAACCAAATTATTGAAAATCCGGTAATATACAGTACATATATTTATGTAAAAAATGTAATAGCTTTTTATCTATTCCTAATTGATTTGTATGTATTCCTAATTGATTGTCTTTCTTTTATAGTATGGCCATCACAGATGCAGACCATGCACACTCCTTGCCCACCAAATACCGCTGTACACATTGTCGCAACGCACCGGATTTATTGTTATTTATTTAGTGTTATTTATATTTTATTTAATTATATATATTAATTATATTATATATATAATTTTAAATAAAAACAACTTAATTTTCCCTTGTTTTTTTCATACATTACCACGATAAAAGGTTTTACATAATATTTGCCAATGTACTTTGTGATATTTTGTTTAGTCTGGACTACTTTCATAAAAATAGCTGACAGTTCTGAAACAGGGCAGTTTTGGGGAATTTTGGCACCTGTCACATGCTGACAATTTTTTTTATATCTACCTTGGAAAGGGGTCAAAATTGTCAGTTTTTAAAAAAATTATTTATTATTATACATTTTTCATTTTTTGGGGGGCAGTGTAGTTTATATATAAAACATATAATACATTTCAAAATAAAATACATTATATCACTGGAAACAGCTACTAAAGGCCTTTCTATAGATATATTGGGTTTTCATTTCTGATGTAAGGTTGACAAACTACAAGCGCTAAACACAAAGTGTCATATTCAAGCCCATATATGGTCATTCTACCCAGGCGTCAAAGGGTTAAACAGTGCCATCTGATGCATGTGCAGGGAAGGCAGATTAGACCTACCGTATTCTTTCGAATTTAAGATGTAGCCCAAATTTCCCACCCTCAACTTGAAGAAAAAATATAAAATCAAATAAAGATGCATTTACTCATATAAGAAAAGGACATATGGAGACCGTTTGCAGCCGTCTGCTGTCACACAGATCATTACAGTTATGCTCTGCTTCTCATTTTCAGTTCAGTTACGCGCACATGTTTTTCTCCCTTTTTGTGAACTGTAGTATTGTTTGGCAAGTAGAAAAATACGGGGGTCTGACTAGAACTGAGCCTAATAACGAAAGGCTGTTGCTGTGGTAAATAGGAAGGCTTGCTCGGAGCTGAGCTGATCAGGAGGTGCTGATTGGCTGGGGGGCGTGCCCGGAGAGCCTACACCTGCTTGACGCAGCAGCAGCGCCAGTTCAAGGTTACTGCACCATGGCCATAGCTACACAGGCTTGCTTTGTTTACATCAAGGAGGGAACCCTTCAACTGCCAGTCAGTCACGGTGCTGTTTGTGTACTCGGGCAGTCGCATCGTTTGCTGGTGATTTTAATACGCGCATCACTACTGTACTTTACTCGAATTTAAGATGCAGGCCATTTTTAGAAGAAAAAATTGGAAAGTGCGTCTTAAATTCAAAGGAATACGGTAATTGTTACTGCAGAACATTAAGAACATTTAGACTCTAATGTAATTAGGTATACCATTTTGTTGATGCCTCATCTGTAAATGTTTTTTTTTTTTGTTTAACATAATGGCGCGTATTTACTTTTACAAAGAAAATACTTAAAATTGCCTTGTAGAGAAGAAAAAAATCATTAAAATTCGACCCATTATCTTTACTCCACAAGACCCTGCAGTCACCTTGTTGACAGCAAGCCCAGTGAGAGAGCACTCTCTGTTTGGAATGAGCCCCCTGCCGTGGGCCTGCAGCAGCTCACAGGCTCTCTCTGGACAAGCTTATTTATTGAAGCAGCAACTCAAGAGGTCCAGGGGTCACTATTTATTTTTCTATTTCATCTAGGTGTCAAAAGGCTCAGTAGGAAGCAAACCGGCCTCCGGGCCACAAGTTCACAGGTTCAAATCGCATTACAACTAGAAACAACAACACAGCCGTGTATGTATGGCCTCTGTTGTGTTGTTGGCACCCGTGCTTATTCCTTCTTGGCTGCCAATGGAATGAAGCTAATCACTAAAAAGACACCCTGAACCAAGCATGTTACCCACTGTACTGTAGGTAACTAATCTAGCAAGTGGATTCTAGAGATGCAGTAGTATGCAGTGTACTCCTTAAGTGTTGAAAGGGTGCCAATAATTCATTTTAACAGTTAACCGTTTTCCGTTCATAGAAATTTGACTTGAACGATTATTTTCAGGAGATTGTAAGGTACTGTATTCATTCATCTTTTAGGTTTGAGAGGTGGGACAGCCCCCAGAAAACGATGCCTTGTTCCCTTTAATTAATAGTAAACTGTCATTATAACCCATCTGCCTAACCCACTGCCTTCTCTCTCTCTCTCTCTCTCTCTCTCTCTCTCTCTCTCTCTCTCTCTCTTTGTAGGCATCATCAGTTCATACATTTGTCACTGTGGCAAAGTGCCCCGCCCCTGTGTGCATTTGTGTGTTCTGTGTTGTATGTTGCGTGCGTGTGTGTGTTAATGTTGGTGTATAGTCATTGGTACACGGGATATAAACAGGTCTGTGTTTCACGTGTGTTTAAATTGTATATTTGTATTTAGGCACGGGATTGCACATCACGCACGTGCATTTAAAATATAATATGCGAGCACGGGGTTGCACAGAATTAATTCACGTGCTGGGATTCAAGTGAATAATTAATTAGTAATTGAATCCCAGCACAACAGTATATATAGATGCACATTTTCATTCAGTCGGGGTTAGGTGTTCGGGAGTGGAGAACGGGTGTGGAGAAGGAGAGTTAAAATAAGCGAAAAGATCGTAAATATAATAGTTGTTTGTACTCACCGTGTTTGTTTGTCTCCGTGCACCGTTTGTTAAGTGTTTAGTCCGTTTTGTTTATATGTTTCTTTTGGCTACCAGTGCAGTGTCCTGTTTTTGTCTGTTCAAACCTTTTATTTTCTGTGCTGTTTTATTAAATGCTGAGCGAAACCATTCGCTCAGCTCCACCAAAACCCCAAGTCTCTGTCTGTTTACTCCCTGCTTCTGGTCTGACGCCACCCACTCCGGCCGTCTTTGTGACAGTCACTCACTTTAGTTTCTGTTCAGAAATTCTGAATATCACTTATTTCAATAACCACACAAGTTTGAGCGGTTCTCTCTATTTAATACCGGATCTGTGGGCTAATTGGGTGCAGCAACATGCAAGTTACAGTTAATAATAAAAGAGCACATAGGCCACTGACCTCAATCACTGTGTATTTGTGTCTGCTCTGGTCACTCTGTATTGTATTATTTTCAGCAGGCAGCAATCTGGTTATAGGTCACTACAACATTAAAGAATGTCCATATTGAATAAAACCTAGTTAAGATTGGAGCAGGCTATGTCTCTATTTTATTAACATCAGAAAAGAATGCTGCTTACAATCCCACAGCATCCAGGAAACTAAAAGAGGGGAAGTACGGAATAACTGCAACCTAGTCCCTAAACTGCTGCTCTGAACATCCACACAGTACAACACTCAGGAGTGTCGGGATGGTCCCAGTGGTTATTTCTCCACCACATGGTATAAATAAAACACATTTCATGCACCAAGGATTTTGCCTGTAAAGCTATTAGGTTACTATTAGGCTATTGAAGTAATGCACATTATCACTCCCCCCTGACAGTTTAATATCTAACCCCTTTAGGAACAGCCTGCAATAAAAAAAAGTGCTAAGCCTGTATTTAATAGTGTTTATAATGCTTTTAATTAAATGGGTACTAAACCTAAAGTAAAATTAAATTAAGTTAATAAATATTGATTATCTGTATGCAGTTTCTGCAGCTAGTGGCTCTTAATCTTCACATAGGAATTACTTCATCTTAATAAAGGAATAATACAAACCTCAATTAAGGAGATTCATCTTAATAGTTATCTTAAAAAAATATATCCTGATCACAATTATGTTATACCTTTTTATTTTTATTTGACTCTTAGTAACACTCAACAACAGCTCATATACTGTAATATAAGGATATACAGAAGTATGGGGGGGAGGAGAAATAATGTGCTACTGCAACTATTTCTGTTTCTGTTTGCTGTACATTCCTTAGAAGTGCTCATTTGCACAAAACATTGAGGTCCAGAATTTCAGAGTATCTTATTGCACCTTATTGCAATGCTTTCCATTATATAATGGGAAATTGTATGCTGCAAGGCTAATGCAGACATAAATCGTTCATGTTTAAATAAATATATGATTATATCACAACTACTGGAACCATTGCTGAGTGCCAAAGTAGCTAAGGGCCTTCTTTAGAAGTCTTACAAAACGGGTTAGTTGGCATACTCTCTGGTGTATTTCAAGGAGGCTTTTGGAGAGAGAGGTATCCTAAGATTACCTCTGATAGATCTCTGTTAAAGTGACTTCACTGCTCGCTGAACAGGGGCTGTAAATTAAGCTGCTTTTGCATGGTGGCATGATAGCTCTGTTGACAGATGTATTTTCCCTTTTCGTGCTGTGCCCTTAAACACTAAAACCGCTTCAGTTACTGCATTCTTCCATGTATTTGTAACACTATTAGTTCCACTTGTGTTTCATAGAAGAATATCCATAGATGATTTCCAATAATAATACTAATACTAATACAGTAGACACACAGCTGCTGTATATAATAAGGATGTCATTCCATCAAGGTGTTTTGGTGACATGATTAACTGCCTAAATAGATTTACTGTATTGGCTTATATATACAGCACAATCCACAAACACACTGCAGGAAAATATGCTGCTTTTTTAAAACCTTACTGGCTTAGTAATTTAAGCCCAGCGTTTTTTTTTCATGCAGAAATCTTGGTGGTGGAGTGTACACATAGGCACACTGAAGCAGGACCACAGCAAAACAAGAGTTTGGTGACTTTAATGGGTTAAGCATGTGTTTTATTATGTGAGGATTTTGAAAAAGTGTACTAGTTTTGAGATATCAAGCAAATTGAATATGAATGCCAATAAAGAACTGCCATAACAGTAAGCCTACCTCCAAATGGAACTTTCCAGAACCTTTGCAGTGTCTGCATGGTAGTACTTGGTCAGGATCAATATAACCTGTACAAAACAAAGGAGGGTGGGGGGTTAGATGCTGAGGACTCAAACCACACAATGACACATAAACAGAAACATTTTCTAGTTTCAATGATATACTAATTGGGTGAATGAAATGTCCTCAATATGACTGAGGGCCAAATGACTCCAAGTGTATCCCTATTGAATTATGAAGATCTTCTATTACAAGTAAGGAACATTTTAACAATAACCACACCGAAAACCTCAAAGCATGCTTTACTCACCACATTTCCACTCTAAATCTTGTTGCTGTAAGTACAGTAATCCATGCTTTGATGAACTAATAATGTACATTCAGAAGCATTAAAAAAAATCACTTGCTTTTGAAGGCCAAGATGTATTGTTGCTTGTCAGCAGTTCAAGGCACTTTTATTGTTCATAGTTTTGGGGTAAATTGGTTTTGAAAAAAAAAGATGAATGCTAACCATGTAAATATGCAGAAGAATTTTGCAAGAGCAGTGGATTTTGTGTGTATAGATTGTAAATAGTATTGTGTAAAATGTGTGTACATTTATTGTAATTAATGTAATTAATGTAATTAATGAATGAAGTACATGACACTCCTGCTGTGTGGGATTACCAGGTGTGGAATCTAAGCAGGTAGGTGTGTTCCAGCGGGACGTTAGTTATAAAAAGGTCCCACTTATTCATCTCAGGGCTGCTGCAAAGCCAAAGCCACTGGGCTGAACATCGTCCATGCTACCCGGACAAAGAGATATAAACACCTTGCTGTAATCCTCTGATTGCCGTGAGAGTGACCCAGGAGCAGAATGTAAAGAAGCTGAAATTCGACGACGGCTGTGTGTGTTAACCAGGGTTGGATACCGAAGAGTAAGCTAGTCAAGACCGTCTAATGCTGGGCAAGTAGCCGGAGTCTGGGTTTGTTTATAGAGTACAGATTAGTTCAGGGATGTTAGATTCCCTTAAAAGTATAGCGAGGTGAATAAGCGGGACCTCCATGTATTAAGAAGTAGCGCACACTGTTTTCACAGCACCTTTTATTTTATAGTTTTGTACAGTGTTTTATTTTGCTTTCCGTACACTGTGTTGTATGTAGTCTGTGTGCTACCATTGCTGGTAGTGTCACGTGAGCTGTTCACTGTGTTGATATGTAAATAAATCCTGTTCGCCTGTGGGGTGTATCAACTTCAACCTCCATCTCAATCTTCTGTCTGTCACTTGTTAGCGAATGCACGCACCCACACAACAGACGGCAGGACCCTGTCACAAACCAATAGACAGGTTGTGCATTATACTGTATGCAAAGTATGCACTATACTTGGGTCAAAGTATTCTATGCAATAAACTATGGTGTTTTTGATATGGTTGCATATAAGAGGTGCGTGTTCTACAAAAGATGGAACCCAAGGCAGTGCATTCACCCAGTGACAGGAAATTCAATTAACCAACACCAACCAACACCAATGTTAAACTTGCTCATTACCAAGGAAGCTCCCCGTCCATAGCTTAAACCTAAACAACACTGCATTCTTTGCAGCAGGTACAGAACTGTCTCCTGTTGGGAGTTAAAGGTGCTCTACTTGAAGCCAGACTCTAAGGCCTTGTTCATACTATGCCTTTTAAGCTTTATTAGTTGCCTTTAAACTGGCATAAAAGTGCTAAATATGGTTAGCATTTACACTACACAGAGTTTAATACCGTACTCAAGAACCGGACTTGAGACCACCTCAGGGGGTAGTCTAGAGTCCGGCTCTAAATTTACTACATTTTTATGTATCCTCCAAATATCCCCAAATGCTTTCTGATAAGTTTTGGGACGTGGACATTATAAATACTGTATTAGTACCATACATGCATGTGCACTAGATGACAGTGCATACTATCAATATAAAGTACTACCACACAGGTTTAAAATAAATGAAATACCTTAGAAAGAGACTAGGAAATGTGTTATCAAAGGCATTAATTAAAGACTCACAAATTATTGGTCTCCAGTAGCAAGCTAATCAGAAACAACCTTGGGCAGCAAACATGATCTTGGCCTCCTTCAATACTTGCTAACTCTGTGGAATTGTACCAAATTGACAGAATGTCAATCAGCAGAGGGCTGGAGTTTGCAAGGGTACAGGGATAGGGATATACACTATACACACAGATATAGGTTCAGTTTTCTGCTTGTGCCAAATGTACTAAGACATTATTCTGAAAAATGAACTTGGAGCACTCCATTTGTCCCACTCCCAGGCTGCAACTCTGTACATAAAGGAAAGGGGGATGGAGATGGGGTGTAAACATGTCACTGGCTGTGATGGAGGGAGGGAGGGAGGAAGGAAGGAAGGGTGGGGGGGTGGGGCAAGTCATACCTAAATAGTCATGTATCTATTCTACCATGTTGGAGATCAGGGAAGTAATATTAGCCAACAGGAATCAATTAAATTATCTTCAAATACATTCAAACAATGACATATAAAGTAAATTTGGGGACATTCTGCATCTTTCATACTCTGGTTTCATGTTTTGTTCTCTTCGTTTCCATTGAGACAGTTGGTTAAACATCATTTTTTTTCCAAACAAAACACCTTTTCAGCAGTCAAGCTGTTTTGTTTCCATCTGAAAGGAAGAGAATATCATTATACATTACAACCGTATTTTAATTTAGACCTTGGGCTAAATGGATTTGTGTTTTAAAATGAACCCAGAGGATTTTAAAATTGAGCTGGGTAATAAGATGCATTGTCTTACAATAAAGTCAATGTTACATCAAAACCCATAATTAAGACATTTTCAACATTGCTCAACATACACAGAGGAAGGTCTCGGTGGAAGTAAGTTTGAAGGACAAAAACAACATGCATACTGCACTGAACATGGGTTTATTTTTAATATAACAAATCAGTGCATCCTTTGATTCTTGCTTCAGAACAGAAATGATAGATATCTGAGAGCTGCCCAAGGGTGTGATGTAGTTAAAAGTAAGGGAACGAGAGAACAGCAAAGAGCTTTTTTTTTTATAAATAACAAATCACAAAGTACACAAATATACATCTTTTTTTTTAAAACATACATGCATACCAAGTATATAACTGTACAAACTGTTTACATCCTATGCCACCACTGTAAATGAGCAGTATCATGAAAAAGTAGCTCACAATCTGCAGTTATTAAAAAATATAAGTGTGATATACACATATCAAAAATTCCTTAGCAAGGTCCATGACATTTGGATAAGCACTTCACTATGTAAGCATATGCATAGAATGATGGACGCTTCCACTATACCCGTTTCTGGGAATATGCATCCCCCACTAGGGATGAAAAAAAAAACTATCCTGGGCTTGTTGAATTGAAACCTAGGCCTTGCGTTTTGACAGACGGGCACCATTTATTACTGAAATGTGGAAAATATCTGACAGCTGCTGATTAGAATTGTAAAGTGGAATTTATTGAAGCGGCTGATAACAAAGTCCCCTAAGCACAGGTTCCTGTGTGTGCTGCTTGGTTTGAATCTCAGATATTAAGTTATAGCAGTAAGCAGGCTTAAACCGATAAAGGTCAAATGCTTTTTTAAAGCCATGTTTTCAATATGTTCAAAAGGCAGGCAGAAAAATCATTAAAAACAAGAGGGTCTGTGGCTTTCACGAGTTGTTTCTATTGGTTTGTATGTAGATTCAACTCTCGCTGCTCAGATTAGGGTTTTCAGGGGTGTTGTGTTAAAGATTTCTTGTCAGGATAGATGTAACATGGACATCAACCTGGACCCTTAAAATGCTATAGATTACTGTAAAGTCTAATAGTTTCTTTGACTTAAATCCTAGCCCCAAAAGAATAAGAAAAAAATAGCACAGTCAAGAAGAAATGCACAAATAGTGATTATGTTGACCGTCAATGTTAGCAGATAATTGTACAGGGAAGTTAAGGAAGCATGTAACTAACAAGAGTCTTCATTACTAAAATGTTCCACAGGAATAGAAGGAGATTGTTATTCTGCATTTGTTTAAGGCAACCAACTATTAAGCTATCCAAATAGCTGTCTTGTTTGCAATTTTCATTTCTGTGAAATATTTATCCCCCACATGCATTTACTACATTATCTTTTCTTTTGTTTAATACATAGATGTAAATTTCATTCCAGCCTACGCATTTACCGCTTTTGGAAGTGCCAGTTTCTCTACTAAGTTAGAAATGCCATTAACAGTAGCACAGATAACTTTGAGTATAATGCAAAAGAAGACTTCTACTATACAGAAGGACTGACCTGGCACTGCCATACTGTACCAGCCAGATCTCTGCCCCTCATATTAAGTTACAGGGAATAATCCACAAGCAGCAGCATATGTATTTTGTATGTCTTATCCTTGTCTTCAGCAAACAGTAGTCCACATAACAAAAACACAACACAAACCATCACAAAAGCCCTGCAGGTTATGATTGGTGCACATTGGCACAGCTTTACAAGGATGTATTAAGTATTATTAGTCTCTCGCCTTTCATTAGCACTCATTTCACAAACAACTTTGTGGACAACTTAAGCAGTACTGTAATGTAGTAATGAATTAAGAAAACTTTCCTGGTGTTTCTTCAAATACTAACTGATCACACTGACTCTTCTAATTGACTTTGCTGTCTTGCTACTTGAAACCTGATTGTGTTTTGTGTGTGGATTTAATGCTTTTAATTGATTTTTGTATGTTATGAACTGCAATGGTACAGTCAGATTTTGTCTGTTTGTACAGTATTCTTGAACAAGAATACTACTGAATGGCTCTCTAGCCCTTGAATTTAATATGGAAATGTGACTAAGGAGCACCAGAACTCCATGCTTTGGTCCCTGTATACAGTACAGACAGCTTTCATGTCCAATAGCAGTTTTCATGTCCAATCGTTTTTATGGTGTCATCTTTTAATCTTTCAGTTGATTACAATGTCAATAATTTTAAAAAAGGCAGTGGGTTATATAAAACCTTATGAATGCCCTGATATACAATAACTATTTCTGCCCTAGATTGCATTTAGCACCCTATTCTATATCCTTTTATAATGTAAATTACAAAATGTCCAAATACCTGGCATTTCAAATTGTTTTCCCAGTTGTAAAAGACAAACTAAATTAAACATTTTCTTTTAATGAAATTGTCTGTCATTATCTAATCAGAGTTTGTAAAGTTAATTCCATGGGATATGTGGGCAGATTGGGCTTTTATAGTTGTGAGGCCAGTGATTTCTAGAAATTGTCACAAATATGTTCCTAAATACTCAATTTCCAAAGCAATGTTTTTCATTTAATTTGTACTTCAGAAATGTTCAAAAAAGCATAGGATTCTGAAAAAACACTGTCTCTGTTTATCAAATTATTCTGACAGATACAACTCTGTCATTAGTACATCATTTCTTTTTCCTGACAGGAATGGGTACCACCAAGATCATAACCGTATCCAGGGACTTTCCTAAAGTGAACACACAGCTTCCAGCCCAATCACTCAATATCAAACCAATGGAGGGCTCTTGGGTATGAACTAGATGAACCATTCCAGGAAGGCAGAGTATTAGAGTGGGAAACAGGTCTACAGAAATAAGCATCTTATTTTCCAGTGCAGTCAATCCCTTCACTCAATTCACTAGAGCAACACAACAGAAGGGAGGAAAAGAGGAAAAATGCACAAAGCAATTTGTTAAGAATGAATACAATATAGTGGTCACTGACTGGACTAATAGATCCAGTAAGATAAAGAAATATGATAAAATTCAGCAAGTAAAATACAATAACACACATACTGTAGTTCAAAGAGTTTTTGTGTGTGTGTGTGTGTTTGTCTGTTGCTGAAACCTACATCTAATGCAGTAGGCAATTTTTGATAGAAATACCTTATTGATTAAAATAACAGAAAATAGAATAGATGGGTTATGCCGAAGGCTTTCTCCTTGATCAAAAATGCCCTTATCTGTTATGTATCTGCCCTCCTTTGGGTTCCTCTGCCTTATCCAAGTGGAATTTGTGAAATGTACCCCAGTCAGCAGGACTGTTACACACTGTATTTCATACTATTACTGGCGACGTACTTGTTTTGTCCTTAGCTTTGTATCAAATGACAGGAAGGTGATCTCAACCTGACTCCATTATTTACTGTATCCCTTTGTAAATTTCGTATGTACCCAATCATGCAAAGATATAACTGGAGTGTGATTTCTAGGCTGCCATTGACCAATAAAATAAATGTATAAATTATAATTTATTATACTATGTCATGACTACCACCACAGATTTTGCCATCTGGTACCATGATCCCACTCTCACACCATATCATACTGATCAAATGAAATACTGTATATTGTACAAATACACACATGTACCGCAGTTATGATAAATCAGTAAAATCTGTAAAAATTTATACAATTCTTGAATTACAGGGCATACCTGTGTAACTTAATAGAATAGCCCTTATTCACAAAGCTGAGACTCAGAAGTTATTTAAAGAATGCTTTTTAAAGTCTGTTTTGATATTAAACAACACTTGATATTCACGATTAAGGCTAATAACAACAGCAACAATCTAGAACAGCTAGCAAGAGTATCACACTTTTTTGGTTTAACCAAAACAGACTTTAAAACTTTTGTATAAGCTTTGTAAATTGGGCCGATATTCCATAAAACAATGCCACTTAGTATATCATTTCAAAGACCAAGGAAGTTTGTTATAATCGTTTTAAACCATTGCAGACGCTCGGAACAGCCAGCTGTATTTTTTACATGATATTAATGTGTTCATTTAAGCATTGTGTTCTACTCTGGTTGTTTAAGAGACTGAGAGCTGTTGCCTTGAGATTTTTACTGAACCACGTCACGTGGTGTTTTATTAGAAACCTTTTTATGTTTTCAGCTTTTAAGGCTTTTTTCACATTTTCAAAAAAATCAAATTCATGAAGACAGAGTGTTTGTTCGTTCCGGAAGTCTACTCCTGAAATGTGGAATTAGTTTAGCTTTTTTTCTGAGTAGTACTTTTCAAGGCTCACATTCAGGAACTGCAGTTGAGGGTAGCATGGGACTCATGGTATTTAAAACAGGAAGACATTTCAATGCTGTGGTAAGTTGTAAGATAAGAGTGGAAGCATCTCAGAAGTCATATTTAAGTAAAAATGCTCTAAACTAAATCGGATCAACCCTTGTCAGAGAAAGATTAATGAAGCATTCAAAATATTATGCCTCAGTATCACTTTACAGGTAGCTATATCTACACTGTAATTGTACATGTGGTTGCATGGTAACTACACTGTAAATACACAAGTTATGTGGGAATACAATGTAATTACAAAAGACGCAAACAACAGCCCAAAATGAATTATTTAGATGTTGTTGCATTGTAACTACCCATCCACGTGTCTATTTACTGTGTTAATGCAGTATAGTCAGAAACAACCTTGTATCCATGGAACAGTAGGCTGGTAGTGCGTCATGGTTAGCATGGTTAGTTTAATGAAGTAGGATGCTAGAATGGTAATTAAAATTCCTTATTATTGTTTGATCAGAAACATTGACTAGTTTACCTAATGTTTACTTCTAGGCCAAATTATCACTAGCACACTTATATATGGATGTGCAGCATTTTTTAAATTTGATTTTAAAGTTTAATTAAAAATGGTTAGTTTTAAAATATGTAAAGATATATACCCAAGGTCTTGGACCCCCATTTGATTGTTATTGCCCTTCTTATCTACCTAGAGATTCACCCAACCGGTCTACTTTTTAAATAAAATACTCACCTCTGGCTCAATCATCTTTTACTGCCAGAATAGCATCCAAGATCAGTCCAAATATTTTCCAGCCCTCAGCTGTGCATGACATGGTGCATTAAACTTGATGATACAGTAACAATCTGATGGCTTCTTAAAGTGGTTGCCGTGGTTGCATTTCAATTAGAAGGGTGCAGATCTGTTCTCTTTCCAGCCCAGACAATGGCCTAAAATGGATTATCTGGGATGGACTGGCAGAAAATCATTTGCAGCGTGGCCCTATTCAAGCCAGCCACTATTCTATATCTGCTCCCAGCTAGGGTTGCTGTGCAATGATAGAAGATCTTGTTGATGGAATGATGCGGCTGTAGGGAAAAGCTAACGACTCTTAAAATAGGAGCTACAGAGCCAACAATTATTTCCAGATTCCAAATAATAAGAGCAGCCTCCCAGTATGTGTGCTATGAGTCAGTGCTGAGGTGCTGCAATATAAACACATCGGGCTATTATTAAAGTTATGAACAAAAGCCAGTCACATTGTGATTCCCTTGTTGATGTTCTTCAGACACACACTGATGCATTTTGCATGGAATCCTGGAGAAACTATTAGTTCAATCCTGAGTTCAATTATACTTCCCTTCTTGAGACAATTTTCTCTTTCTGCCTTTTTTTGGCACATTTACTACGAACTGGAATCCAAACTGGATAAGATTGCACCCTGTTAGAGGTTACAGCTGTTGTGTATGAACAGCTGTTGCTTAGCATTAGAATAATCCTGATTCTCATTCTTCTTTTGAGTGGCTGAGGCACTCCATATACAAGCTCTGCTTTGAAGACCCTGTCTGTAATCTGCAATGAATGCATTTGAGTTGCCAACAGTGTAATTAAGACAACGTTAAAATAATTTGCATGTTAACAAAGAAACAGTCAACAGGTACTGGAAAATGGTAACCATTAGAAATGTAACAATTATTAAAATTGTATAAAATGTACACAGCAAACTGTGTACATTTTCTGTCCCACTATGCATAGAAACTCTACAGTACTTGCACACTAGTGCTTATTTTTTATTTCCTGTCTTACACAACAAAATCCTTATGGTTATGGGCATATTCTTCTGGGGTTTTTGTGTGTCTAGGCATTTTTTCACCATAATCTGTAATTCTATTTTAGACAAAGAGAAGGAGATGTGATACCTTTTATTGGACTAACTAAAACATAATTAATCACAAGCTTTCAAGACCTCAAAGGTCTCTCTCTTCTTCAGGTGAAAGTAGGAAAGAGAGATTGAGTAGAAAGAGAATAATTCTATTTTAAATTCCACGAGCATGTAAATCCTCCTTATCTAACTGTAATATAGCTTTAAATCCTCCCAATCTGCACAGTCTCCAATAGAAATCTAGGAATTTGCTGCCACTCAGTAGTTGGGGTGGGTTTAAAGTATTCAGAACGAATCACTGCTAGATACAATAAGTCAGGAATTGGGTAACCATTTCCAGTGTTTTTTCCAGTGTTTATTGGATATACACCAATTTCATTTTTTTTTGTGTTGGGGGTGTTTTACTGGTGTTTACCGGTTAAAACTGAAAATCAGAAGCCCTAATATATATATGCAAGTTAGTGGTGCTGAAAACATACATTCTCTGAAATTAATTTTCAGTACTCATAAAGAGATTGATCAAGACCCAGAAGGGATTTATTGTGGCTGGAGTGTCCGAGAACAATTCCATTCAAAGAGAGGGGTTCCACCAGATGGAGCAGTTCATTCATGTCAGCTTAGGACAAGTCTAACTCTACGATAAACAAACAGATTCACACAGGACTACAAATCACCACATAAGCAGGTGGTTTCTGAATTTTTACAGAGATCGTGAAATGTAGTCCCGTGCGAACCGTCCATTTCTTTTTATCCCAGATAATTTTCTCAGAGGTCCTCTGATTATTTTACAGGACATCGGGACCTGTGAAATTTCAAACTCAAGCGTCCTGTGTCTTTTTACTCCTGTGTGAAATAACCATGTCAGTGTTATATTAGACTTGATACAGCATTTCTGGGGTATTGGCCTCAAAGCAATACCAGCCTTCGCAATAAACCACAATATAATATTAGAATAGGTACGATCTGTCCTGAGATTCTATAAGTTCAGTAAAACAATTGGGCATAACCAAATTGGGGATGGGCGAAAATACAAAACATAATTGACGACTCTTAAAAAATGAATGCTTTTAACGGTGCATTTGAAGATATGTATGGAAATACATATTACTCAAAGGACAAAATGGCCTTTGGAAATGAAGGTACAATGAAATTAGTTATTTAAACCCAGTTCATTATTTACAAATCATGCCCAAAAACGCCTTCTCTGGTCTCACCATCGCATTTCATTTTGAATTTACCGACTTTCGTTAATACAAACTAATCCACGTCTGGGAGGTTACTAGACGTCCTCTGCTTTTGACCAACTCTGAGGACACCTGGTTTTTAGTCCCGTGCGAATCATGCTAAAGAAAGTATTTGAAACTCAAGATTAATAAAATGATCTACTCAAAGAACTTGATGATTTAGCTTCATTGTATTCAGTTTTTTTTTAAGTTTCTATACACTGTTGATCATTACCCAGATGACAGAATTATCCTATTGCCCATCACACATCTCATTGTGTTCTTCTACATTATTAGACAAGAACAAGATAGTTTAGTGAGATTGAGTTAGGAGGACATTACAGTATCACTGGCACTGATCATTCAAGTCTCTATTTTTCAGTTTCTGTATATTGTACTATTTGGTTTGTAACTTGTTTGTAACTTCCAGTTATCATTTATACAAACAATATGTAGTTAAGAATGCATCCAAATTTAAACCACAACAGATTTTTGTAGGATCGGATTTCTGCATGAGCTGCTCCAGAGACTCCCTGCTCCTGTATCACTCCAGCTTTAGCACTGCCTGGGCTCAAACTGTGATTTGACTAGAATCTGGCAAGCTTTGAAAAGATCTGCTCTGTGGCCTGGATAGTATGGGTGTGTGTGTGTGTGTCTGATTTCTTCATTAATTATAAGCACCAGACACTATACGACTATTCTGTCAGTGAAGCTCAGACAGACAAAAACAAGAAAATCTAAAGAAACAAACTATGTGTAATGATGTACAGTCCCTAGCCCCACAATCCTGCTTTAGTGGGTTTAGTGCAGTAAATTGATCAGACCATGACTGCAGGTTAACTACACTGCAGTATAACAATATTTTGTTACTGAGTCCTGTTACTGTGTCCTGAATTAAAACTACACTGTGCTGGTTCATTGTATGCTACTTTAAGTCATGCTACATGTGGTTAATCTACTAGGGAATTAAAAATGACAGTAGCAATATACTTGCATTCAATAAAATATCACCACTGCAAACTCTGCATTTTCAGCCATATTCATAAGGTACTGTAATGATCTAACTAGCTCCCTCTGTCTTCAAGATACCAAACAGAAAAGGATATTTGCAAAAGATCTCTTATAACATAATGAAGGAAAGCTGATCATGTATTTTTGTCTTCTATTTTTTTTATTATTATTTAAAACTTGTAAAAGTGAGGATGATAGCTATGGTCAGGCACAATAAGAGCTTTACCTCTTAAGCTCTCCTCAATACTGACAGGAATATGCCCTTCCATTTCATCCTGGGCCTCTCTCCCAGAGCACATCTTGACAACCTACTATTCTTCTGCACCAAATCTGGGAAGTGTGTTTTCTTTGCCAACCAGAGATAGGGAAAAGCTAGTCAGCCTCCAAACACACTTCAAGGTACTCTTAAGAGTGCATTGACTTTGTAGACAAGACACTGTACCATTGACTCTGCAAAGAGTGGCTGGAGCCGTTATCCCTACCAACCATAGGGGATCTGTAACAGGAAGGGAGAAAAAACATACTAAATGAATCCAAGAAACACTGATAAGCAAGGGAAGTACAACTCCTGTTATAATTAGTATTCAGTACACAAACGCCTGCAAAGCTAATGAATACAACAGATGTACTTGCACTTGCACAAGTTTAAATTCCCTCAGTGTTTGAAATGACACAGCAGATGGTGGAATCCACAATTCCAGTGCCAGACCCAGGAGTAAGATTATAGATTCTATACAGACACAGAGAAATGATCGCCATGTCCTTTTTCTTCAGGGATTTCACAGGGCTCCTGTGGATAACAGTAATTAGCTTCTCAACCCATTACATCTGCAATGCTGGAACCTGTAAATTGTTTGTTTTTGTATGAGCCAGAAGATAAAAAGAAAAAATCCCTATTTCGATAATACCGAAGACCGAAGGTAAATTCATGGAAAATGCATGTGCCCAAATACAAATGGAAATGTAATTTTTCCGTTATTTGCCTCTCGGCTTTAACGTGACAAGTTACATTTTACCCATTTTCATTGTAAAGTGTATTTAATTTTGCTGCTGTACTTCTGAGTCACCCCTTAGAAAATTATGATTTGTCACTAATTTGTCTAAATATTCTCATCACTGTATTTTGTATGTATAACTGGATTTGTTGCTAATTAGTGCCCATAGATGTTTTCTTTTTAAATGTTATAATTAAACTACATCTTAATATTGCTGTTTCTCACATTTTACCTTTAAATGCGTTCAGAAGAGAAAATGTTTTTTCTTTCAAACCATCAAACAAAATTTATTTTCCATATCTTGGCACCTGGAAATGGCCTCCCATATGATTTACACTCTAATCGATCAATGATTATTACATACATAATTTGTATTCATGCTTTGTAATGCTTGTTGAATTTGTCCATTTCCCTGTTTGTTTTTTCTTACATTGTGTTGTTTTAAGGAACCCAACACAGCTTTTAAAATAAATAAAAACATGTTTTGTACATTAATCAATCCTAATTAAGCTGTATGCCATGAAGTGATTCAGTCCCTGCGTTAACTAGAAATCATATCCCCATGTGCTTCCTAAGTATTAAATCTGTGTCCATGTGTATAAGCAAACTCTGATACCTATTTTCCAGTTACAGTATTTCTCTAAGCAGTAGCAACCAGCCTCACCCCAAACTCAGTGGCAGCTCCTTGGGATAGGCAAGGGGGGCACTGCCGCCTCGTAAATTTAAGCATAAAATGAGTGATCACATACATTTACTTTTATTTGCATAAATATTACTTATTTTGCATGCAAGAGCAGTATCATTTGATGGAAAATCTCACTTCTCTGTGCTGTACTGCTTCCCATACAGTCGCTGGAGGAGCGGTGGACAATGGTGATTCTGCCTACTTCTGCAGTGTGATTAGCCAATCATACTCCTCCTACTTTCATCTCGCAATGTCACACACATTTAAAAAACCACAGCAGAGGAGGCAGGAGGCGAGTCTTCTTCCACTGTGGCTGCCAACCATTGGTCTTAACCTTTGCCTAAACTCTTAACAGGCGTTGATTTGTGTGGAAGGCGGCAGAAGAGAGAACGAGAAGTGAACGACGACACCGGTAACTCTGATTTTCATTTTTTTGTAATACTTTAAAAAAAAAAAAATGATAACTAAGCATTCAAATATGTAAAGTGCTTTATTTAAAATAAAATCAAATATTTCAAATTATTATTATTATTATTATTATTATTATTATTATTATTATTATTATTATTATATGGTGTTGGTAGACCAGCAGACTGAGACGAATATAAATAAATATATATCTACATATGCATTTGTATTCCTACAACCCCAAATGCATTTATACAGTGGGAGCTGTCTCTGCTGGAGACAGGACAGATGGAACAGATCTTTCTCCCTGTAGTATCGTTCATTTTATTCAGAGGTCGCGTTAACGCTAAATTTTGCATCCTAGCCGCAAAATAAATCCATTGGACAGAAAACTATTTTGTCTTGCATTCACTGGACACACTGGGAAAGGGACGCAGACATGCATATTCGTGGTAATCTATTACAGTGCAGCAAAATGTCTGTAAAATACTTGCTTGTTTTAAATAAAAAAAACTCTTTTGGAATATAACAGCCTTGATTAAGGTACACTCCAGTCCTGTAGGTGGCAGCAATAAGCCTCATATTTGGCTTACACAGCAATATTAAGAAGGATATTTACAGGAGGCTGTTTGGTCCAGTGGTTAAAGAAAAGGGCTTGTAACCAGGAGGTCCCCGGTTCAAATCACACTTCAGCCACTGACTCATTGTGTGACCCTGAGCAAGTCGCTTCACCTCCTTGTGCTCCGTCTTTCGGGTGAGACGTAATTGTATGTGACTCTGCAGCTGACCCTAGTCTCTGTAAGTCGCCTTGGATAAAGGCGTCCGCTAAATAAAGACATAAAGACTTTGAGACGTTTCTTGCGCCAGACCAGTGGCGAAGCAGTTGTCAATCGGAAGTTATTCTGATAAGCAGTCAGCATCTTCTGACTGTACAAGTACATAGTTTTCTTGGAACACCTCCTAAGAGAACACTTTGCCTAAGGAAACACACTGTGGGTGAAACAGATTTTCCCATTGTAAATGCTCTGGCTAAGATCAGGAACTTCACTTAAAAGAACACCTTCTTGACACCTACAGCGATTCGTTCACAACTGATATGATACTGTTTTGTAACCTGATAACTCATTATTATCAAACTGAAGTTAAAATGGTTTATTCAAAGTCATTGTATTTGAACCAAAGTCATTGTATTTATCTTGCTCTTAATTGTATTATTACTTGTACTGTGATACTTGAAATGTATTTGCTTACAATTGTAAGTCGCCCTGGATAAGGGCGTCTGCTAAGAAAGAAATAAATAAATAAATAATAATAATAATAATAATAATAATAATAATAATAATAATAATAATAATAATAATAATAATGTTCAGTCTTTTCAAAAGTGACTTGTCATAGTGAGAGTGTCGAGGCACACCGATTGGTTTATTAAATCTTTCCAGAACAGCCGTCATATCATTGGCTTGTTTTGTATTTTGATTTCCACTAGTGCACCTCATTACTACAAAATGGCATGTAAACAAAATGGTGAAATACGCTGCTGTTTCTCTTGCTACAAAGCTGGACATTGTTTGAGCTCTTGCAAAAAACCTGAACCAGACACAAGTCGGCGAGCAATTTGATGTTTCCCGTTCTGATGAGTTGCTTCACCATTAAATAATTTGCATATCTTATATAACTGCTGCATTCTTTTAACGTGTAGAGGTGGTGTGTCAATTTATTTTGGCAGTTTATTAACTGTTGTTAGTTGTTAGTGTGTCTGTTACTTTACTATTATTATTTATTAATATACACATAGTTATTCATTTCATTTCCCTGGGTGTTAAATATATTTTATTCTTTTACCAAACTTTCTGGATATATGATTAATTGGACAAAATCTGCACTGATGCCTTTGAATGCTGTGATTGGAAGAATCACCATACCTTCTAATATACTGCTAGTTAAACATTTCAAATATCTGGGTGTGGAGATTTACCCCTCTCTGTATTCCATTACCACCAAAAACTTTAACAATATTTTTAAAAAGGTAGAAGCAGAGATGCACAGGTGGTCTCATTTACCTATCTCTCTACAAAGCGGCATAACTATAATTAAAATGGATATTCTCCCTCTCATAAATTTTTTCAGCTCAATGATCCTGCTTCTTCCCCCTGTAGGTTAATGGGACAAAGCACATTCAATAATTTCTAAATTTATATAGAATGGAAAATAACCACGTATCAGACATCTTACTTTAAAGCGTGATAAAACAGCTGGAGGCCTGTCACTTCCAAATTTAAAATTGTATTCCTGGGCATTTGTACTAAGACGGCTCACAACTTGGCTTTCTCCCAATGCCTCTGCTTCATGGCGGACCATAAAACAGGATCTGGTTTGCCCATATAGACTTCAGGATCTTATTCACTCACAAATTCCTTTAAAGCACTCTAAACTATATTTTGGCCCTATTGATACCCACACTATCAGCATGGCGCTCGGTGGAAAAGCATACAGCTTCTCAGATTAAGTGGCACTCCCATACCCCCATTTTTAATAATCACCTGCTTCTATCAGGAGGTCCTCCATTCTCTTTTCCCTCATGGACAGCCAGGGGAATACACATTTTGGATGATGTTTTTAATGAAGATTGCCTTCGCATGCAATGCAGGCCTATGGGGTGCCATGGGGGACAAGTCTGCCAGGGCATACACTACACAATGTACTTGACAATGACGGTAGGACCAAAGGGGTTGTCTCCAGAATTTATATTTACTTCCTACAAGCTTCACATAAACCTTTGGGAGTTTACACTGCCTGGGCTAGAGACCTTGCGATATTATCTAATGACGTTTCCTGGAATACTGTTTGAAACTATGTATATTTGGCTTCCGCAGACGTCACAGAATGAAACTGGTCCCTGACCCAATGTGCACACCCTGTCCTCAAGGCACCTCAGTCAAGAACCTTGTCCAATATTCTAGGCCTGGACATACCTTGTGTTGTTTTATTAAATGACAACTCTACGATTAAGCTTTCACTACACCAGAGGAGGATTTTGTTGGCCGGTCTTACAGCAGCCAAAAAGTCGATTGCCCTAAGATGGCAGCCTCCACATGCCCTCCCTTGGTCTCAATGGATGCTCACCTTTCTTGCTATTATTCTCATGGAGCTCTCCACAGCCAGAATCCATGGTGCCAGGAGGGATACTATACATGCATGGAGCACTGTGGCAGAAGATATGAAATTCTTACTGTGCCCTGTTTTGTAAATTCTATTACATAAATAATGGAACGTCCTTATTTTTTCCTAACATGGGTTCCCCTTCAGGGATGGTGGGGGGAACCGGTCGCCTTGGGTTGGGGTGGGGGTTGGGATGGGGGTTATTAATCCTATGTACGACTTGTCTTTGATCTCTCTGATGTCTTAATTAATAGTTTAAATACAAAATTGTTCACAAAAAATAGTTATTCATTTCATATGTTGATGCATGTGCATCATGACAAGTAGCTTAATACCCTCACAAGTAACCCTCACGAAGATCTTTTGCTCAGCCTACTGTAAAGAAATTGGCTATTGTTTTCTAAAGAACAAATAAACACCAGTGACTCTTAAACCTGTGATATGGAAGCTTAGAGAATAGTAATAGTATGCAAAGGATATCATGACTGTATGTAACCTAATACAGTGCAATCATACTGTAATCCATGATGGAAAACCAGGCTAAAATGAAACGGCTTTAGCATCCTGAAGTCTACTGGTTTTATATACCCAAAGCTTGTACAGCTACAATTCAGCTATCCTGGCTGCTCTGAGAGGGTAATGCGATACAAATAAAAATGAAACTGTTGTAAGGCATTATATTGCTATATTTATACAATATGATATCTGCTTCAGTGATCCATGCATTTTCTTGGACTCTATGTAATTAAACTGTCCTTGTGTAAAAATACAATAACTAGGTTGCAATATAAAAGAAATAAGAACCTCAAATTGAAATGCACTGCCTTGGAATAAATACTGTACTAAAATCGTATCATATCTCCTGTGACCAGGCTTTTAGAAATGTGTAAAATACAGATAGGACTGGTGATGTTGACAGCAGTGCTATCAGACCCAGTTCTACAGTGCTTTTAGGTTTTGTGACTTACTGTGGAGAAACAGCAAAGTTCTACTCTCTGATTGAATCTAAAAGCTGGAATTGTAAAAAGGAACATTAATTAAGACTCCATTTCTTTCAGCAATACAACTGATGAGAATAGTTCAGACAACAAGTAAAATGATTGTCTTTTGGCCACTCGCTATGATACTGAAACAAACTGTATTAAGCACAGATTCATCTGTTAAATATTACCCCACACTTTTGTAAAATCCATTTAACTGGTTCCTGTGCTTGTGCTAGGCCTGAATGTAAAGTGTGTTATTCTGCACTGGCTTTTAAATCTAAGCTAATCCATGGGCATCCCCAGATTTTTTAATTTCCCCAAGTGTACCTCGTCACTACAAAATCGCATGTAAACAAATGGCGAAATGCACCGCTGTTGTTTCTTTTGCTACAAAAAGATGGACATTTTTCGAGCTCCTGAAAAAAACCTGAATCAGACACAAGTCGCCGAGCAATTTGGTATTTTCCGTTCTGGTGAGTTGCTTCACCATTCTGTTAAATAATGTTGTGCATATCTTGAATATTGCTCCTGTACAGGTACTCATAATTAATATAGAGCTGCTGCTGCATTTTTTTTTTACATGTGTAGGGGTGCTGTGTTAATTTGACAGTTAGTTTATTAACGTTGGTGTGTCTGTTACTTTATTATTATAGTTTATTAACATACTCGTACCTATTGCTTTTCTCTTACTTATTCTGTTCATTTCATATGTTGATGCACGTGTGTCATGACAAGTAGTAAATAGTTATTTATTGATTGATTCATATTGTGTCTGGTGGTCAACTCAGTCTTAGAGAGCACTTTGCTTGTTTCCTGAGTGGTGTGCTCTTAGCTGGAGACTACTGTATAATAATAAAGCAAGGTATTATGTCAAAGTGCCCCCACCACCACCACCACACCTTCTCATCCCCACCTTCCCACCCCTTAGCCCCAGAACTTTCAAAACACAGCAACAGGTTCACCCATGACTTGAATAAGGTGAACTCTCTACACTGTTCACCTCCCCCATTCTGCCTGTTACTAGGAGAATGTATAAAATAATAGAAAGGAAATATTCACTCACAAATTGCAATTACAAGTCAGTGCATGACACGATTTACATATTTCTTATTGTTTGAAATCCCATGCAAACTCAAAATCGTAAAGGTTTTAAAGGTTTCTGTTTCTAAATGTCAGGAATGCTATTACAGTTACCTAATCGCAGTAGTAGGATGTGTATGATTCACACTCCCTAGATATAAACAAAGCCTACAAGATTTTTGATGTCTGGGTACTTAGGTGTTCAGAAACAATATTAATCAACGATGATCAGACACTAAAATGTTATTTCCAAAGTACAAATTAGCACTAACATTTCAGCGGCTGCTGCTGAATGCTTTAGAGGTTTGCCGTTCACAAATGATCTCCAGCCTCTCAGCAACCAGATGCCACTGAAAGCAAGACAAATTACCCCAGGATACAATAAAGGTTGATCCTGCCAAAACAGAAGTGCAGCTACAGTTCATAAACTCTCCATTCACAGAAGCAACAGATGAAAGAACTACAGTAGCATACATGCCAACAGTCCCTATATGATCGGGACAGTCCCGATTTCCTAGCAAATGTCCCTCGTCCCGATGCATAGGAAGAAAGTCCTGATATTTACCCATAGAAAAAAAATAATTTATTGTGCACAGTAGAGTTAGTGAAACGCACATGCTGTGCTCTTCATGCGGCTGACACATCTGCTGTTCACTAACTTATACAAAGGTAAGAACGCGTCATTATGTGTATTCTTACTGTCATGGTTGTTGTGTCATGTTACGCTGGGGGGGGGATACGTCTATTATATGATCATTTTTGGCGTATAACTCCTCCCATATGTATGATGCGTATGAACCCCCCCCCCCCCCCCACCCCCTGGAGACGAGCGTCCCGCTGAACAGTTTCCAAATGTTGGCAAGTATGCAATAGGGGAATCAATCACACAAACAAAATATGAGATACAGTACAAACTATTAACAAATCATCTTTAATACAAAGATGTAACCCCATTGTCACCTGCAGGAGGTATGTACTCAGTGGTGACAGTATGGAATGGGCATTTAATTAAAGCACAGTGAAGGCATGATAAAGCATAGGTAAGAACTGTAAAGCTCAGAGAGCTATGGTAAGGCCAAATAAAAAAATATGTGTGGTTCCGGTTACCCGACTGTCCCCATTTTTTCCCCACCCGACTCTAAATATTTTTCGATATCAATCTGAAAAACTGATCACTGTCCGTGGCCTTGTTTTCACTCGTGCGATTTTCCAGAAACCTTGTGCAAACAAGATCTTCAGTTTCATATCAATTGTCAGTGTCTGAGTATCACCAAGTACCGGTAGTTGTTTTGCACTGTGTTTGAAAAATGCGACCACATCACGATTTGTGACAAATCATTATGGATTATTTTAGGAGTTTTAAAGCTAAAACTCTGACTTGTTTCACTTAACTGTTAATTAACTGCCACATCTATTTTGTTATTTTCTGAATTCCATCAAGATTACAATTATTGCAGATTTGTTATTTTTAATAGGAGACTCATCTTTCTTTTTTCCCTCTACAACAAAAATTACTTTATTTGCAGCAGACTTTTTATGGCAGTGTTTTTTCAGTGTAGAAAAGAATGTACTGACAGTCATTTAGTGCCGCAGTAATGATGCTGCTATATTTTAGTCCCAGTGGTTTCAGTCCTTAGAGCTGCCTGTCTATAGCGTAAAACAAGGCAGGTGGAAAGTGTATTAATGAAGATGCACCCTCAAAATGAGACTGAGCCAGCTGTGAGGTGGAGAAAGGGGAGATGGTGGGAGAATGAAGCAAGATGACAGTGTAACTAATGAAAGTACAACAGGGTTACTAACAATGCACTGGAAAATAGCACTTGCCACTTTTAACAGCTCACACTGCTTATTCAGGAAATAAAAGAATAAAATAAAAGTTTTACCTACCTACCTACCCTATTTGTTATTTCCAGCGTAACCCGAACGACACATATTTTTTTCAAAGCATATTAAGAAACATGGTAAACTATGGTAAATCCATAGTGTAATCATGGGAAAGCATAATTAAACAAAACACTGTGCAAACTTACTGTAGGAAACATTCGTACATGTTGTTTTAACTTTCAGCAAGTTTTTCTACATATATCCTCCGGAAAGAGATTTATTTTCTTGTCATAAAAGAGGAAAATAACGTCAGTGTATGTTTGATTGAATCTTCCCTTGAGTAGTTCAATACACCAGATTTAATTTGCAATTGATATGTAGGTCATCCCTACTAAAGTACTAAACATGTAAATGGCCTGGTTAAAGAGATCACAGAATACAGGTGGCCACAGGGCACCTAAACTATGGAATGATCTGCCTAGTTTTGTAAGGGAAGCACCAACTAGTACAGCTTTTAAAACCTGACTAAAGACACATTTTTATAATCTCTTATTTATCCTAAATTGATTGTGTTTTTCTTTCTCTCGTTTTTGTTTCTTTTGTTGTCTTATGTTTTGACTGTTTTATTGTATTTACAACTTTTATTGTATTCTCTGCTTTTTACTGCTTATTGTTACTCCTTTAATAGCTGTCAATATAATTTTGTCCATGTAAAGCGCCTTGCTGCAATTTCTTGTGAAAGGCGCTGTATTAAATAAATATTGATTGATTGATTGATTGATTGATATGAATCTCTGATAGTTTGTAGTACTTACATAGCATTTTCTCTTTTTTTCTTTTTTTTGTGTTGCTTTTAAGTCATTTGAAATGTGCCAGGAATACATTTAAATGTTGCTGTGTATAATTTTACTTCAGTGGATGGAAACAATACAATTCCATTGAAATAAGCTTTGGAGTAATTTGCATACAAGAATTGTATTAAGGGTTGAACATGCATTGCTGGTCACTTTGAACAACCTATTTGTTTTGCAAAGGGCACATCAGCCTATTTTTCTTTTTGATGCCAACCAGATTTACTCTGCAGGAAATGTACAATGATAGTATTTATTCTTGACCTCTAACTGTCTTTTGTTAATAACAGGGTAAAACTGACACACTGCTATTAGACTGTAAGGAAATAAACTATTTTAAGAAATATTATCTGGAGCCACTGGGTTTCAGTTGTTTTCATGTACCCAATTTAAAAACTAAAGTTAGAAGCTAACCTGCAATATGAATGAAAAGGAAAGCGCTACATGTCAGACCCACTTACTAGGACTGATTTCCACCGGAGATGGCAGCCATTTCTGAACGCTGGAAATAAGACTGAACAGGAAATGAGTGAAAAATCAGAAGTGACAGTTGTTTTGGGAATACAAATCTGTGTGTTCTTAGAGAATAGTGTGGGGATGTGTATCGTATGCTACATTTTCATACATTAGTCTCCACGTATAGGAACACCTCCTAAGAGAACACTTCACCTAAGAGAACAGCCTTGTGGTAAAACATATTTTTCCCACTGTAAATGCTCATCGCGAGATTGTCTTGAGGCACACATTGGCTTATTAAATCTTTCCAGAACCGGCGTCATACCATTGCCTCATTTCCTATTCTAATTTCCACGAGTGTCACTACAAAATGGCATGTAAACAAACGTCAAAAGGCGCTGCTGCTTTTCTTGCTACAAAAAGTTGAAAATTGTTAGAGCTCCTGAAAAAAACCTGAATCAGGAATGTCCACACATTTTGAATCCATTTTCTAAAAATTCTTAACAAAAACGTACTGTATTCTACTGTGAAATACAATAATGACCCAACATGCCAGGTGTCATAGACATTTCTATAAAACATGAATAACTAAACGATTGCATTTTTGCTTGAACAAAAGTTATTGTAGTTATTGTATTTCTTGCTCTTATTGTATTACTTGTATTGTAACACTTGAAATATATTTGCTTACGATTGTAAGTCGCCCTGGATAAGGGCGTCTGCTAAGAAATAAATAATAATAATAATAATAATAATTTTTCAATGTATGTCATCATACAGCTGAAATCACACAAGAGAGGCTATGTGATCTAGGTAAAGGGTATTGTGGTATTTTGTCCTAGGGAAACATAGTCCAGTCTGGACTGTTAATAACTCAATTAAGGTGGTAGAGGGAACTAGATTAGGATCTAGTTTTTGTCATTGTTTCATAGAAAGTTGACAAGGAAAGCATTAAAATTACCTTAGTTAAATCGGGATAATGCGTAAAATTTTTCCAAAAGAACTTTTAAAGATGAAACTGTAGTAATGTTTAGCAAGTGTAATGCTTTCAATTTATTTATTATATTTTCTTCCTCTGCCGGGGTTGGGATTCGCACTGCTGACCCTCGGCACGAAAGGCAGACACGCTACAGTTTCGCTAAAGGGGAATCCCCCCCTAACGGGGTTTGTAGTCATGTCTCTATTCGGCCAGTAGGGGTCATTCATTACATATTTCCCTGGCGTTGAGAAAGCTCGTCCTCGAGCGTAGAGCAACAGAGCAGCATACATCTGAACTCAGCAATGAAACTACACATCCCGTGTGAGTCAAACCACTAGCTGGGCGCCACTTGTAATGGCCCCTTTTTATTTCCATCCTCCTCCGGGGTCTGGATTTGAACTGCTGACCCTTGGCACTGAAGGCAGACATGCTAAAGGGGAATCCCCCCTAGCGGGGTTTGTAGTCATGTCTTTTATGCACACATGCAATGTGCCTATTCGGCCAGTAGGGGTCATTCATTACACAAGTTAGATTGGATATTTTATATATATATATATATATATATATATATATATATATATATATATATATATATATATATATATATATATATATATATGTTTTATTATTATATAAGGTTTTTTATTATTAAAAATGTTGAACTCTGAATTTGCGGGGGGGGGGGGGGGGGGCTCTTGAACCGGCCTAACCAAAGCATTAAAATAAAATTTAAATGTCCCTTAATCAGCATGACCTTTGGGAAATCAGCACACCCTTGTTATAGGCTCTGGCCAGCTTGTAACCAGTGGCCCCAAGGACTCGACCTTCTGCAACAAGTAGAAGCAGCAGTCATGAGGGATGATCAAAAGTAAATATCAGGACTGCTGCCACTAAACCTAAAAGTGGTACAAAAACACTATATTTTTAAATTCTGAATGCGATCATGTTGAAACAGCAGTGAGTTGCAGCACCTGAGGCCTGTTTGTCAAGTACCTGTGATGTATAACAAATGTATTCATGAAATGAACAAAACATTTACTGTGGTGATAGGCCTATCACAGGCTTCAGTTTAAAATGGTATTTTATGTGAAGACTTTTTCTAAAACTGCCAAATACCTCATATTCCGATTCCTGGGTTTTCCAAGGATACCACAATATGTCTTTGTTACAGTTAACATATCATCTGCATTGGCTTCAACTTGAATTCCTTAGACATTATTAAATGGAGATAGACACTCCACAGCAACCAGGATGAAAAAAAGCAGCCCAAGGCACAGACATATATTATAAATACTGTCCTTTTCTTTATATCTGTCTCATGGTCACCTGGGAAAAACTGAGAGATTTGAAAGCATCTTTCAAAAACAATAACTCGGACTATAACAAAATGGCTATTCAACCCCCAAAATGTCACCATTCCTAGCTATAGTTGGCCACAATTACAATTGAATGGTTTATTTCAGATATTTAGCCAACAAAACCTCAGAAGACTTATGTGATGAGTTTGAGAGCTTCACTGTTAAACTACAATAGGCATGTGCATATTATTTATTTTTTCTCACTGGGTGCCAATTTCTGCTATAGGAAACAAATCTTTAAAGGGAAATAAAAATATCTTAACTTCATATTAATGTTTTTTACTTTGTTAATGTTAAATTAGGTTAGGTTCAAGCAATGAGCCCATTGGAGTATCATTAAATATTTAGGCCTCAAAGTCTGTTGCTAAGGCTCGTTCTACTTTTCTGTGTTGAGCTGGACAACACATGGTGACTTTTTATCGGATTGGTTTGGCTAATGTTACCTCACAATCCTATTTTGATATCCAGGTGTCTGCTTTTCTGATATTACTAGTATTTTGCTTCTAGCCATATTGATCAATTTTTCATGGCTTCTTGCTGCCAGATGCATTTGTATTTCAAACCCTGCTGAGCATCGCTGTGAATCTAAATCACAGCAATCTGGGTATTCTTTTAACAATGCTATATGATGAGAGTGCTAACTTCTTTTGATAGCAAATAAGATACCAGGCAGCTGGGTATTTTAGAAAATATTTTAAAAATCCCAAAGCTAGTAAGAGCAAAGATTAGTTCAGTGCTGTACTGTAACACAGCTTCCCAGAGACAACAGCCAGTATAACATAGCTCTGCCTCCAAGCCTATCCATCTTTATTTTTATACAGCGAATTTCATAGTGGACTACCATCACAAAGCGCTTTACAGAGGTAGGCTATGAACTGTGCATTATATGCAGAGTCACTTGCAATAGGACATTGATTTAATATCTCATCCGCAGGATGAAGCATAAGGAAGTTAAGTGACTTGCTCAGGGTCACACAGTGGCTATGTAATGGTTCTATAAAGAACAATGTTAGTACATGACTGAGGGCAGCTACAATGGTGTGGGCCAATGTGCTACTTTATCAGGACCACTTAGGCCTAAATGGTCCTGAAAGGTTTGTCTTCATATATATATTGGTACTATTTTTGTAATGGATTTTGTTTTACCTTTTTTGTGATTGCAATCTTAGGTGACTTTGTCAGATACTTTAGGCGTGTATTTCTAGGGAAAAGTACAGCTTTCTGAAACCAAACTGAGGGAAATTATTATAATATTACTGCAAAACAGGATACATCTTAATGTGTACCATATTAAGATGCAAATCCCTGTAGCTTAAAAAGAAATTAAAATGAAATGACTGTGGAAAGTCATGTGCAAGCTGCTTTTTATCCTTGTGACACTGTCAGATTGGCAATACTACAATTTACATGCTCAAGACCACAATAAGTTTCAGAATACAGTTGACCACTGATAGACTTGTAGCAGTTTCTATTAGAGACGCCAAGTAGAAGCTGACAATTTCATGAAGGTTAGGGTTATGTGAGTATTCCTGGAACACTGTTGTAAAGAAACATTGGAATTTAGTTCCACCTAGAAAGCACTGTCTTGTACAACCACAACAGTGTATTGCACTGTACACACACGTACAATAGGACTATACATTCCAAGCACTATACAGACAGGTACCCCTCATTAATATGTGTTCTGTCTAAAAATCAGATCAGGAGAGATGAAACGTAAAGCGCAGACACTGAAAACATCTAATCTCCAGTACAAAGCTAACCACTTGGTAGACTGATTAATGCTAAACACTGAACCACTAAACTGGCACTATCAATTGCAGCAAAAACTACACCAGAGAAAAAATATCACAAAGCTCTAAAATGGGTGCTAGCCATTTGAACAATTGTCTTTGATAAGACACAGAAAAATGAAAGTTGCAGAACAAATAGATCAAGCACAAATAAAAATAAACAGGGCTTCTGTGACTTATCTTTCCTAATAAATAGTCTTTATCAACAATACCGCCTGACTGCAAATGAAGTATAGTACTGCTTAAAATCCTGCATCGTTTATAATCTGTTGCCAAATGCAGCACCCTGTTATTGACTAATGAGATGTCTGCTATTGCAGAAACCAAAAACTCTGGCGACTCGCCATCTGACATCTTCATATGAAATGCAAAGACTTGAAATGCATCTTAACACACATTTGCTCCTGAAGTTTAATATATATACAGGAGATAATAGGTTTACAAAATAAAGTAGGTCTAAAAATAACCACTGTATCTTTTTTAAACACAAATCCTTGATTGCTTATGTCATTTGAAGTGATTCATTTAGTAATTCTATGAACATGTATGCCTGTTTCCCCAAGAGGTACTATTGCCTTATTTTGCTCTAGAAATCAAGCTCAGATTTGGCTAGGAAATCTACTGGGGTCAGAATGTTATTCAAATTTCTAAAACAAACCAACAGCAAAAAAATACATAAAATAATAATAATTACTGTAGGGTTTACATAAGCAAAATTGGTGAGTGGATAAACTATAAATTCAACATTATACAATGTAAACTGGGTATGACATTGTGTCTTCATTTTAGCCTCAAAAATAGGTTTCTAGCTAAAATCTGTCAGGCACACTACATTGAATACTGTACCCATTTTGGCAGCCACAACTCAGGATAACCTTTTTTTCAGTAAAGTAGAGAACAAAGGCTCCACCATTGGTAGTAAATTAATTATATTTAGAGTACCACTGATCTTGTGAGATGGATTGCGTGTGTGTATCTATTTCAGGGATACCAAGTAACTTTAAATACAGCATCATCATTTAAGAAGCACTTACATTGACATCCTGTATAATTATACCATTGGACTTCCTTTTTTTATTCAAATCATTTCTCTCATTTCCCCATATCCCAGATCACTAAACTACAATTACATTATAGTCAAGCTATAGATACAGCAGTGCTGACGTGGTATTAAATACTGTGGTACCTGGCTGCAGCAGTGCTAAACCTAATCCATGTAGAAGGTGTAAAATAGGCCAGATATTACCAATTCACTGGCATTAAACTGAAAGATAGTTTCCTCATAAGTAAGTTGTGGTCCCTTTCTGAAGAGAGCATAAACTGCGGAGGTATTTATCTGATGGCATAATAAAACATGCACCAGTTAATTACATGAATGTTATTAACCTTTGTCCAGCACTATTCTGGGTGCGCCTCATTCTTTGTCTCTGTCATTACTCCGGCCTTTTGCTTTGTAATGAAATTTTTTCTCGCTGCAAGGATTGCTGAAAGGATGCACTGTTCTTAACCTTTGCAAAATGAAAACACAATTTCAGGTAGTTAATGATAGCTATTCCTTCACCGAGGACCTTTACATTTTATTCGGCCCTCTGCCACCTAAGCTAACAGCATACAGATCGATTAAATTAACCACTTTTTTTATTGTTAGAACCATGCTTCTGAACTGGAGACAATTTACTGAACACTTAAAGATATGTCAGCTGAGACCTGGTCATTCATTAAGTGGTTAAGATTTAGAAAAAAACAGGCCATGACCGAGGACCTTAGGGAGCAGTCTCCTGGCAGATGTTGAGCTAAAGCGAGTTTGTGAGTTAAGGGGTGTTCCAAATGATCAACCCTGGCCCTGGAGAGCCACACTGCTGCAGGTTTTCTGGGTATATTTAAGGCATCAATGGCAAAAGACCTGGAAAAAAAATGTTAGTGCTGACCAATTAAGAAAATAATTAGTTCAATTAAGTAACTGAGAACTCAGGTGGAACAAAAACCAGAAGACTCTGTGGCTCTCCAGGACCAGGGTTGGCCAACTTACAGTTGTTACAAAATATTACAGTGCAAAGTATTGCATTATAAAATATCACATTACAAGTGATCACATTACAAAATATCACATTACAGAATATCACAATACATATAAGAGCAGTTATGAAAGTACGATAAGATCAAATTCAAGTAAGAGCAAAATAAAGAATACAGTAAAATTATAAGAGCGAGTTTGACTAAGAGCAGTTAAAACCTACAATAAATATTTGCTTATATGAGTAAAGTCCAGTAAGAACATGTAGCAAGTATGATAAATGGATGAGGATGATTTCAAATAAGAGGAATATCCATACCAAGTTTCATTAAAATTAGATGATCGGTTCTAAATGTATGGCTAAAATCGCTGGTTCATGGGATTGTGTGTGTTGTTGAGAAATCAGATAAGACGTGCGGCAGGAGACGTGTTCCTAAGCAACCAGTTATGCAGTGGGCTCACCCTGAGCTAAACTGAATGGGAGGACTGGATTGGCTGCGGGGTGTGCCCATGGAAGTTGCGCGGAACTCAAATAGCGGCTGCGCCACAGCTCGGGGCGACTGCAATGCCATTGACACGCAGACGGGCGCTGAGTGGGAGAGTTTGTTTACATCAAGGAGGAAAGCGTTCGCTCTGGAGGAACAAATACTACGGAACACTTCAACTGCAAGACGGGGCCTGTGAAGACGATTGCCCAGCCAGGACTGTCGGAACGGCCCGGAGTCGCTGGGAGGCCAGGACTTCGGGAGCAACAGAACAGAAGTAGGTCAGTTTCAGGGATGTTGATCCCAATACAGTCTAGAGAGGGGTACGTAGAGTAGCAGGTTCAGGGAGCGGGATGTTCCTGTTAGTGGGACAAGCGCTCATTATTCTGTATTGCAATCTTTTATTTTTAGCTTTGTTTTGTTTCGTTTCTTTATTAAATGTGACACTAGGGCTACCATTGCTGATACTCTAGTGTCAGCACTGTGTTGTAATTAAATCTGTGCACCTGTGAGACGTATCAACACCAATGCTCTGTGTCTGCCTCAGTATTTTCCAGTGACTACCCACGCACATAACACATCTCCCAGTTACAATGACCTATACCTATGAATGGATGTTTCCACTTCATCCTATCCACAGGGATATGAATGTCTGCTAGTCATAATAAAAGAAACATCACTCTTTATAAGGGTTTTCACCTTTCACCTAAAAATAGTTTTCTTAGCTTTATATTATGTTGGTCTACCTCAACAGGATTCCTCTTTGCAACAGTACTGGTAATATAATGATAGTATCTACCCATCTTGTCTTAACTTCTCTGATTTCTATTTGAACAGCATATTGACTTTTTATTTTTTTATTAAAGGTTTTGAACTGCATCACAGGCCAAGTTTCTTTGTGTTTGTTAGATCTGATAACTCAGACCATTTCTATTCATGTTCCCTTTTTCAATTTTCGCTTGCTTCTTTTGATGCCTGCTACACAATAGCACATTTAGGTGATGTATCTATGTATCACATAGATTTTAGATTAACCAGGAATGCTTACATGAAAGACACTATTATTGTATTGGAATATTGATAACATCCTATCTATGTTACACAGGTTCATATTTTAACTACAGACATCAAGAAATGAACCATTTTTGCTTCAGTGATATGAATATTTTATACAATACGATATCCATGGTTAAAGAAGGAGTCTTTGACCTCTACCTTGAAGAATGCTTTTGATCACCTGAAAGTGAAACACTGGAGAATTTCCTAACTTCAGGCTATAATGGAAAACAAGATCTCATCTTCTGAGACTCCTAGTCAGGGATATTCCATTGGAAGTATCAATGTGGCACAACAGAGACATCACTCAAGTAGCTCCATTAATAAATCATGGTGGAAAGGAAGCTTATTTGTCTTATGTATGGCAAATGCTGCCATTAGGGAAGTGCAATGATGTTCATGCAGAAGTATATTATAAAAAGTAAATATACATGTAGATGTATTTGTTTTTCAGAGCTGCGACTAAATACCATATGGGAATCTCTGTAAACGTACTGTACTATACAGCAGGTTGCTGTGGATAATGTATTGGAACATGTGACCAAGCTCTCTATGGAAAACAACATGTCTGGACACCTTGTGAAATATTATTCTACTTAACATTATTCTGTCAATGAACCTCACAGGACAAAAAATTACATTAGACACGCATGCTGTAATGCATCTTTTTTCACCCACTTGTTTTATTTCTTTATTTTACAATATGTATCCGTTTTACCCTTATTTTTCGACCCAATTTCACGTCGCCTGCTGCAAACCACATACCAATCAGGAGGACCAAGGATCAGAGGGTTACCTCTGATCCCACTGTCAAGTCAATCTGAGTAACAGAATGAAGCCTTAATTATTTGAGAAAACATCACTGTAAAGCACAGTCCTACTGTATATTTAGAACAACTTTTTGACAATGGTGTAAACAGCATTATTTTAATTAAATTGTTCTCTAGTGCTAACCATTGCTAAGTGGCAGGTTAAACCAACAGCCAGCCAGATCCCATCAACAGGATCCCCCTTTGTTGCCTGTGAATTGAAAACAAAATGTGTGGTTTATAATTGCTTTGTGAATAACATGCTTTCAGGAAAGCCTTCGCTCATCAGAGGCTCATTAATTATCAAGTAATTATCATATCTACGGAGAGAGGACTGCAGGTGTGATAAAAAGTTCCACAGTTTCCCACTAATTAGTACAACGAAAGATGGGAAACTTATGAAGTATTAGGCGCTTATCATGCATCACCCCACATGCTTAGCTGTCCTGTCTCTGCTACAGTATTCTTTCAACTCACTTTCTCTGCATTAAATACGCCAATGTTGAAAAGGCCCCTCTATAGCCAGATGGTGAAAATGTGTCAGTTGTGGAGGACAATAAAGCACAAAAGAAGCTCCTGTCTAATTTGCAGTGTCTGTGTGGGATTTTCACAAACATCCAATGATACAGTACAATAAGAGCCTTAAATGAATGAATGATGGCAACTTGCAATTATATATTAAAATGTATTAGTAGGATGAGCAACAGACCAGCGTTACTATATGTCAACTTATGTAAAAATATTGACAGTATGAATTTACTGAACTTAGCCTTAGCTTCGGTGAGGTAACATTGTTACCTGTGTGGGTCGTCACTGAACAATACTGAGGCAGACACAGAGCATTGGCGCACAGATTTAATAAACACAAGTGCTGACACTAGGGCACCAACAATGGTAGCTCTAGTGTCACATTTAATAAAGAAACAAAACAAAGCTAAAAGTAAAAGTTTGCCACACAAGGCTAAAAGGAACGTCCCACTCCAGGAACCTACTACTCTATGCAAACCCTTTCTGTACACTGTTTGGGATCAACTTCCCCTAAACTAACCTTTATTTAACCAGGAAAGTCCACTGAGATTTAAATTTATATTTTTACAAGGGAGACCTGGTCAAGAAAGTGGCAAAACACCCCCCCCCCCCCCCCCCCCCAAATTCAAATGAGTGCAACCAATACAAACAAGTTAAAAAATTGTAGTTGTTATCTACTTGTTTTTAGTTTAAAGTTTTTATCAAGATCATTTGCGCCATTGTTCACTACTTGTGTTTTACGTGATGTTTTAATAATATTAAGTTTTCCCAAGGTGATAACTAAAACCTGTGACAAATGTACTACTTTAAATATTACCATTACCAAGTATTTTTGTTTTTTTGTTTTTTTTTTAAGTACAACACAATATTACTATGTACATCAAGCCCATACAAACCACAGAGTCATTATTTTTATTACAGTTCTGATCCATACCTGACAAAATGTACTGTAATGGAAAATGATTAGTGAAAGGGGGTCATGACGTGAGGGAGTGAAGTGCATTTCCCTGTAACTTCATTTTCAAGTTGAGCATAATTAAACAGGTTATCAGTCATGATCGCTCATTTCCACAGAGGCACGGTCACTCGGCTGAGGAAAGGAAAGCATTGCAGGATACTCTAGCAGGTAATAAAACATCTCATAAAAACGCAGCCTGATCATCATTACCTACAGACATGGCACTGTGAGCAGGAGACACTGAACAATCCTTTCACATCTGGAGGTGTGGGTTCAAAATCTGTTGCCTATATGTCACAAGGGCATTGCAATTGATTGGTTAAATTCAGTGGACAACAGGGTTTGAGTTTGAAGGGGAGGCTTTATAGTGACCTCCCTACATTGCTTCTGGTCATACCCAGTGCCAGTGGTTAGCTTTAACTCTTCACTTTGTATAAAAAGTCTGGGTTCTTACTTTTCTGGGTGCTAAATTTGTTGCACAGAGCCTCATCTTAACTTTGCTTTTATGACATATTGTATTACCCAAAGGAAGTTTACAAGGCACTTCAATGTGGAATGCAATGTCCCCTTGCTCAGTGAATACAGCAGATCCACATCAATGAATGTGGTTTGTTCATTCCTGAGTTTGTTACATTAACCAGCTGAAAAGCCACAGCTTTTACAAGTTCAGTTATCCAGATAGTTTTTTAGTCATAGAAATGGCCCATCTTTAGCAGTTTACTTTTTGGATTTTTTTAAATCAATATTAACTACATGACTTATTTGAGATGTTTTATATTATAAAAAGTCCTAATTAAACATTTGCTACAATATGTGTTCAGTGTCAATTGAGTGTGACTGTGAAGGTATATATTTTAATAACAAAGCGCTGTGTTTATGTAGTTCAGTTTAAATTGCTATTTAGTTGCACAGTTAGTTCATGGAAATTTCTTCTGCCAACAATAGCTCATGATGGCAATCATATCTACAATAGTTTTTTAAATAATAAATATTGGAAAAGAAAGCCAAGCATTAGAACAATTTTTTTTATTATTTTTTTTTATAAATTTAGTCATTGCCAATTATTTTTAATATTTTCTCCCAATTTAGAATGACCAATTATTTTTTAAGCTCAGCTCACCGCTACTACCCCTGCACTGACTCGGGAGGGTGAAGACGAACACACACTGTCCTCCAAAGCGTGTGCCGTCAGCCGACCGCTTTTTTTCACTCTGCGGACTCACCATGCAGCCACAGCATCGGAGGACAACGCAGGTCTCGGGCAGCTTAAAGGCAAGCCCGCAGGCGCCCGGCCAGACTATAGGGGTCGCTGGTGCGCGGTGAGCCAAGGACACCCTGGCCGACCTAACCCTCTCTCCCCCCGGGCGACGCTCGGCCAATTGTGCGCCGCCCCCTGGGAGCTCCCATCCACGGTCGGCTGTGGAATAGCCTGGACTCGAACCGGCGACGTCCAGGCTATAGAACGCATCCTGCACTCCATGAAGAGCGCCTTTACCGGATGCGCCACTCAGGAGCCCAGTTATTTTTTCACACAAATGTCGGATCATAATTTCAACTAATGATTGTGTACAGAGCAAAGGGGTTGATTTTTTCTCCCACTGATTGTAAACATAAAGTAATGTTATTAATTATATTATTTACTTTCCAGAGAATAGTTCATTAGTACTGAGGGAGAAATTATAAAAGTACAAGAAATAACCAGTATTGATAGCTTTGATAATTATGTTGTAATGACAAGCAATAAGGTGGTCAATTACCCACGAACTGCTGGCAGTTGAGAGTGCTACGGTTTTATTAATTTTTTACAAAGTTAGTGTTTGCTTTCTTTGCTTCAAGAGAAAAAGATTGTTGAATTAATAAAATTAGACTGTTTTTTCAATTCAGTTAGCCGAAAAGACAACACAGCACAATAGTTGCTATTCACAGCTAATGGTTTGTAACATACGTTGTCTTTTTCTTTTTAAAGATGTGGTAAAGCAGCATTTTCCAAAGCGCACTGCATCAGAAGTCAAGGCCTACATGAGGATGAAACTCTGCAATGCAGCAGTGTGGAGTAGTGGTTAGGGCTCTGGACTCTTGACCGGAGGGTTGTGGGTTCAATCCCCAGTGGGGGACACTGCTGTTGTACCCTTGAGCAAGGTACTTTACCTAGATTGCTCCAGTAATAACCCAACTGTATAAATGGGTAATTGTATGTAAAAATAATGTGATATCTGTGAAATAATGTATAATGTGATATGTTGTAACAATTGTAAGTTGCCCTGGATAAGGGCGTCTGCTAAGAAATAAATAATAATAATAATGCTGCAAAAACCTTCACATAAGTGGATAAGCAAAAAGCAGCTTAATATTGCATAATCAGCTAAACATTTTGAGATGCTAATTTCTAATATTAATTGATTAACAGAGAACAGAATAAATAAGACATAAATATGAAGCATTGGCAGGAGATACTGAAATCGAAGAAGGAATCTATGAAAAAAGACCTAGGAGTTTATGTTGACTCAGAAATGTCTTCATCTAGACAATATGGGGAAGCTATAAAAAAAGGCCAACAAGATGCTTGAATATATTGTGAGAAGTGTTGAATTTAAACCAAGGGAAGTAATGTTAAAACTTTAAATGCATTAGTAAGACCTCACCTAGAATATTGTGTTCAGTTCTGGTCACCTCGTTACAAAAAGGATATTGCTGCTCTAGAAAGAGTGCAAAGAAGAGCAACCAGAATTATCCCGGGTTTAAAAGGCATGTCGTATGCAGACAGGCTAAAAGAATCGAATCTATTCAGTCTTAAACAAAGAAGACTATGCGGTGATCTGATTCAAGCATTCAAAATCGTAAAAGGTATAGACAATGTCAACCCGGGGGACTTTTTTGACCTGAAAAAAGAAACAAGGACCAGGGGTCACACATGGAGATTAGATAAAGGGGCATTCAGAACAGAAAATAGGCACCTTTTTACAGAGAATTGTGAGGGTCTGGAACCAACTCCCCAGTAATGTTGTTGAAGCTGACACCCTGGGATCCTTCAAGAAGCTGCTTGATGAGATTCTGGGATCAATAAGCTACTAACAACCAAACGAGCAAGATGGGCTGAATGGCCTCCTCTCGTTTGTAAACTTTCTTATGTTCTTCTTATGTTCTTATTTTCTAAGCAATTCCTAAACACAACCTTTAAAACCAGAGAAAGAAAGGTTATCAATTCCATGTTCATGCTGATTTGATATGCAAAAGATAATTCTCCTATACAGCCAAATGAACAGAATCCTAAGAGTATAAACTACAGCTAATGCTAATCCTTTTTACCAGAGCACTCAAATAGGGATGTAACAAGCCTTTAAAATCTTTAAAAACAATACCAATGAAAAAACCTCCAGCCTAATGTTATGTGCATGTGACAATGATGTGTCAAAGGGGAACTTTCTAGAACAAATCTCCAACATGAATGATACAGTACATGTAATTTATGTAGAGACTGCTTATAAGCAAACTGGTAAATATAATAACCATAAAAAGACTGACTTGAAAATAGTATTAATCACTAACTTGAACCTGCTAGAGAGGGGAAAGCCTTCCTGTTCCTGTTTAGGTCCTAATTTTAAAACCAATTTATCAACATGGCAATTAAAAGTAAGATGCTCATCAATCCATATACCTAGAGCTTTACAAAAGGAAACCTTCTCTAGTGACTCTCCATGCAGCGTAACAATAACCCAAGACAGGTTTCCGATCATCCTCCTATTAGAACAGAACAACACTGTTTTAAGATACTTTAAGTAATAATCTGCCCTGTACGATATTAAATGCAGTTTGCAAATCCCTCTACAGCCTGTACGGACTGTCCTACAGTATACACAATAGTGTCATCAGCATATAGAAGTATATTACTATTACCCAAATCACATCCCAGGTCGTTTACACAGAGGGTACAGAGGATTGGTTCAAGGACTGAACCCTGAGGTACACCCTTACATTGAGGTTCAAAGGTGGAAATAACCCCATCAGCTCTTATTACTTGTGTTCAATCTTTTAGGTAGTCCTTGAACCAGTCCACAGCCCTCTCACTAAATCCTAAGCAACATATTGTTTTACACTGAATTGTATGATCTACAGAATCACATACTTTAGATAGTTCCAGTAATAAAGTATCAACACGTTTACCAGATTCCAAAGCAAGCGCTATATCATTAATCACTGCAGTTTGCATACTATACCTAGAACGAAATCCAGACTGATGATCTGCTAGGATACAGTAGTTTCCTAAATGCGTGTGGGTCCTTCACGTTATTAGTAGTAAGCTGTTTTATGGTCCATCCTTCAAAATCCCATGTAGTGAAGCAAATATGAAGGTGAAAGTGACATTTTAATAGTTTTACGTATAAAGAAACCTGTATTTGCCATCACCTGAACTAAACAGCCACCTGCTGTCCCCAGCATATATATTATTTTTTTTTATTTTAATTATTTTACCTCGTCAACAGATGTCGACGACCTAGCTGCCCCTGAATGACAAAGGCTTGCTGTAGCGTGATGAGTTCACACAGTCCCTTTGTCTCCCTAACATGCAGGAGCTCCAGAGCCAATGCAACACTCCCTGTAGAATCTCCAACGACAGTATGACTCACCCTGCACACTTCGCAGTGGTGCCTTTACCAGGTGAGCCACTCAAGGACCCCAGATATTTCATATTTCAATACAAGTGAAGCCTAATTGTTTCATTCCTCTGGTGACTGATTAAATTAGGTTTCATATATTTAGAGAAAACACAGAAACGTGTTTATGAAGGGCCATGGGGACAAAATAAAACACACTGAGGTTGTAAATCAATGAGCTATGCTGGTTAATGTCATTTTAAATACATTTGAAAAAATTACATAAAAAAAGCTGTTTCTGTAACTAATTACAGTAGCAGTAGTTATTACTAATGGAACAGAAAGACATCAGTTAAATGGTCTTTCCTTAAAAATTGTTTTTCTTGTAACAAACTGTCCCTGCCTGGTAATTTTGCTCATGCTTCAACTCCTATGTTCATTTGTGCACCTCCTCCTGGACTAAAAGCAAGTGTCCACCATAGCATGACATAATGAATACTTCATTTTTAAATGCTAATCTTACTGCTACCCCTTCCTTGTAAATTAAATCACTCCTGCTGAGTACAAGCTTTTAAACAAGAGTGCAGAGATGTCCAACCGAGGTTTTCAGTAATTCAGAATCTTGAATCACAAAGAAATTAACCAACAGACTGGCTTTTAATACGGCAAGTAGCAGTTCTGTAGGAAGAGAGCATCACCTGGATTACAAGGATGTTCCTACTGTAGCTGCATGTACATTGTGCCCCTAGCCTTCTAACTTCTTCAAATTGTGCCTCACTACATTTACATCTGCCATCTGGACAGATCTTAAAGATTTCAAGTGCAGTGGATCCAAAATGGTAAGAAAGCCCAGGGGTAATTTCCAATCACAAATAGAGGCCTTTTAATCTTACCAGCTGTCACAGCGATTAATTAAAATCAGTCAATATTACAGACCCTGAGATGGAATGCTATCAAGGGCTTTCCCTAATCTTAGCTGGCCAAAAGCTCAGTTTTCATGCAGGAAAGACAGGTGCTAAGAACTGTGTAGTCACAACTGATGTAGCCACAGTAGCATTCATACTGTTCAATCAATGTTAAAGTCAGTTGTCAGTACTGTACCTAAGGAAGAAAGACTTACATCACCTATAACTTTTAGGATTGAGACATAATTACAATGTAAAAAATTATATGAACATAATTTAGATATTTTATTTAACATCATGTAATCGAATAAACTACAAAAATATATACAAAAAGTCTACAGTAGTACAGTATTTCATGTTAGATTTTGAAATGTCATATTTTTTCAATTGTTGTCAGTTTTTCTTTATATGGAAAACTATAAAGCGATATGTAAATCAGTATGTTAACGCAACATTATTCAGCAGGTTTCACTTGATGATTTTATGAATCACTTTAACAAGAAAATCATTGATATAAGAAATCAGACATCTAATAGTAAATTCAATTTAGATAAGTCATCTAATAACAGTGACAAAACACTCACCCTGGGTCCTGCTACATCAAAACAAACCTCTAGATCTAACTAATCTAATTATGAAGATAACATCCCCTAAATGTGCCTTAACCCTGTTCCTGTTAAAAGAAGTATTCTCTAGGATTAATACTACCATTTTAAGTAGTATCACTAGTTCCCTTTCATCTGGTATTGTTCCCGACTCCTTTAAGGTTGCTGTAGTAAAACCACTGCTTAAAAAACCTGATATGGATCCAAAAGTTCTTAACAATGTAGGCATATTTCTAATCTCCCCTTTTTATCCAATGTTTTACTTTGCTTACTGGCTAACCAACTTAATACATTTCTTGCAGTGCATTATATATATAAATATATAGGAAAGAAATTTTAGTCAGGCTTCTGCCGTTGCCAGTGTACTGAAACTGCACTTATTAGAGTGGTAAATAATGTGCTGTTATCTTCAGATATGGGCTCTGTGGTAAATCAATATCAAATAGAAGACAGACACGCTTGCTGCTGCTGGGATAAGACCCGTGTATTGTTGTAATAATGCTGTGCATTCTTTTTCTAACAATGCTACTCGGCAACTGCGAACTGGGACAGCTGCTTAGCTGGACTGGAGTTACAACATTACATCCCTCCCTTTTTCTTATATGAGAACTATTGGGAGTAATTTGTAAGATAGCTCTTTCTAGTTTTAAACAAAGAGATTTAATAACTTTATAGTATGCGTCAAACTAACAAAATCAGTGACACATATCAGTCTGTTAAATATTAGTTATTAGACTGTCAGCTATCTGTTTTGCTATGTCCTTTAAGTGTTCCCTTTTCCTGTTGTGTCATACTGCTCCAGGCATTGGGTTGGTCTTCTATTCATTCTTGTCGGGTAGCGTCGTTGGTTTTGAGTTTGTGGTGGTGGTTGTTCTTCATCATCTTCCTCTTCTCCCACGGGGTGGATGTCAAGCCTTTGTTGCTTGGCTTGAGGAACGAGTTTGAAATGGGAGGAATTGAGAGTGACTTGGTAGTCATTTAAGACAGAGGTAATCATGGAACCTTTGGTGGTCACCACTGTGTAGGGCTTGTGACTGAAAGGTGAAAAAAGTGTGTCATCCTGGCGTTGGTGAAGGAGGACAGTATCACCTGGCTTGATTGAAGATGGCTTGGCATGGAATCGGGAGCCAGCATATGTCTTCATCTTTTGTTTAGCCTGTTTGTCGATTGTAGTGGTTGGTGAGAGCTCTGGTAGCTTGATACGGAGAGGGCGATCAAACAGCAACTCAGCTGGTGATTTGTTGGTGGTGCTATGAGGTGTTGCATGATAAATCCTGAGGAATTTATAGAGTTCTTGTTTCCAGGGCTTACTGGCAGCTGTGGCAAGTGTGGTTTTCCTCAACGTTCTCATGAATCGCTCTGCTGTTGCATTAGCTTAAGCCAGTATGGGGTAATCTTGCAATGCTGGAAGCCCAAGTAGTTTGCAAACTGTTTGAATGTGTCACTAGTTAAGGGTGGACCGTTGTCGTTCTTGACTTCTTGAGGGATGCCAAAACAGGAGAAAATCTTGTCGAGAATAGGAATAACCGTTTTGGCTGAGGTGGAGATTACAAGTTCAACAACTGGGTACCTGGAGTACTCGTCAGTGACGACAAGAAGATAATCCCGATGGAAATGGACCACAAAAGTCAGTTGCTAAGTGTAGCCATGGGCCAGGTGGTAAGGGTGACATTTATAAGGGCTCAAAATTGTTCTGAGGCATTGCTGCTTGGCAGGGGATGCATGTCTTGACCATGGCTTCAATATGCTTGTCGATCCCAGGAATCCAGACTTTTTCCCTTAATTGCTGTTTGGGTTTGACAACTCCCTGGTGTCCTTCATGTCCTTTGATAATGCCTGGTCTTGTAGGGATGGTGGAATGACGAGCCTGGAGCCTCTAGAATGATGTCAGCTGTTGGCGAGACTGTTAGCTCATGTCTTATCGGGAAGAAGGCTTTGAGTAAAACTTGGTTCACGTTTGATGTTCCATGTGTTGTGTTCCAAATGTTCATTTCAATGTTGTGTATTAGTAGTTGGAACGTGGGATCAGTTGCAGTTTCCCTTTGGAGGTCTTGCAGCTTCATAGCCCTGGGGACAGCATTTGTAGTGAGAAAATTAATGTACTCTTCGGCTATTTTGGAGATTCTGCTGTCCTGGCGGGTCAGGTCTGTCAGTGGGTGCCTGGACATGTAATCCGCTGGGTTGTCTTTGCCTGGTTTGTGGAGCACTTTGAAGTTGTTCGGTTGCAGGCGCAGTTCCCATTGCTGTATGCGAGCAGGTGGTTTTGATTTGGGGTTGTTGAATATTAATTCTAAGGGCTTGTGGTCTGTGATCAGCATAAACAGAGCACCATAGAGGTACAAATGGAAATGTTCACAGCTCCAGACAATGGCAAGCACTTCCTTTTCTGTCTGGGAATAACGTTGCTCGACATGGTTTAGGGATCTGCTGGCATAGGCTATTATCTTGGTGGTATCTTGGAAATATCTTTCTGGGCCAGAATGGCACCTAGACCGAATGGGCTTGCATCAACTGTGACTTCTGTTTGTTTGGATGGGTCAGAGTATGCCATCACAGTGCTGCTTGTTAATTCTTGCTTCAACTGGTTAAGTTCTGTTTGGTGTTTTGCTTCCCATGAACAAGGAGTGTCTTTTTTTTGCGAATTGTCAAAGTGGTTTGGTGATGGTTGCAAAATTTGGGATAAACCTGGCGCAGTAGTTTGCCATTCCTAATAAGCTTCGCATTTCACTTGGGTTGCATGGTGCGCTGAGGTTGTTAATAGAGGCTATTTCCTTTGGATCTTTATTCCGTCTTTGGAGAAAACATAGCTGTAGAATTCTAAAGAGCTCTTGTTGAATTGACACTTCTGTTTGTTCAGGGTGAGATCTTTTTCACATAGTTGTTGAAATACAGCACTAAGGGTACGGTCATGGTCTTCTCGGGTGACACCATAGACAAGGATGTCATCACTGAAATTTCTAATACCTGGTATGCCTTGTAGGACAAGCTGTATTGTGTTTTGAAACACTTCAACAGCTGAGGAGATCCCAAAGTTGACGTGTATACTGCCTGAGCCCTAGATGAGTGGAAAATGTAGTGATGTATCTGGATTCAGTTCCGAGTTCCAGCTGGTGGTAGCCTGCATTTAGATCTAGTTTAGAGAAGACTGTGGTGCCATTTAAGTCATGTATGATGTCGTCAACTGTGGGAGAGATATGGCGTTCTCTCAGTACTGCGGTGTTAGGAAGGTGGATGTCTTCTGGGTTCTTGGGCGTTGGTGCTGCGACTATTGGAGATACCCATTGTCTGCTGCCCTCTTGTGGTTTGGAGCGGCAGTGCTTGGTAAAGTGGTTAAATTTTCCACTATTTATATTGTTTTCCCTTCGCAGGACAGTACGATTGACATCCCGTATGCGGGTATGCGCCTCCACAGTTGTAGCATGTGCAATTTGTTTAGTTTAAGCTGGCCGTGTTTGTGCGATCTGTGTTGGGCGATGCGGTTCACAATCGCGTGGTCTGTAAATGGGTCATCAGTGAGCTTGGCTTGTTCAATGCCTGTCGCATGCAACTCGGAAGTTTCTAGTGTTCTACCGAAAGCTAACAGTCCGGTCAAGGTAAGTGCTGGTTACCTTAAAGCTTTACGCCGTATGCGAGAAGAGCTGCAGCTCAGAATTATTTATGATTTTATTTCTCAGTCTGTATTTGTGAATTTGCAATGGGCTGCTGGCTGTCTCAGACGTGTGTGGTAAGTATCTAGTGATTCTCCGGCTTCTTGAGTGGTTTGTCTGAATATATAGGTTTTGTATTCAATGTTTTTTTTTTTCTGTATGAAATAGCCATTCAGTTTTTCTACTGCTGTGCTGCAGAAGACTGTGGTGCCATTTAAGTCATGTATGATGTCGTCAACTGTGGGAGAGATATTCCTGTATCTAGTATCGTATCGAATATATCAAACACTCGCTTACTGGCATAATGCAGCAACATGGCACGTTTTCTCTGCATCCACTTTTTCCATCTTAAGCCTACGGAACTTGGATCAGTATCGATATCAAACTGAGGGAAGACAGCTACGTTTGAGGCCTGCATCGTGGACGCTTTGTCGTTTTGTTGTTTGCTAAGTTACATTCACACAGTCTTTAAGCTGTTGTAGCTTTAGAATATTCTTTGTAAGTAAAATGACTTACAGTTTTGAGCTGGGTTATCTCAAAATCCAGTTTCCTCGTCACCAATGTGGTAAATCAATATAAAATAAAAGACAGACACGCTTGCTGCTGCTGGGATGAGACCCGTGTATTGTTGTAATAATGCTGCGCATTATTGTTTTATCTCAGTTGCTCCTTGTGCAAAATGCTGCTGCCAGAGTTTTAACAAGAACAAAGAAGTATGAACACATTACCCCTGTGTTAGCAGCCTTGCATTGGCTTCCTATAGGGTTTAGGATTGATTTTACGGTCCTGCTTTTACCCTATAAGGCTTTAAATGGCCTTGCTCCATGGGCCTTATTTAAATTATCTTTTAACCCCATATGTTCCTAGACGCTCACTCTGATCATAGGATGCCGGGTTAATTACTATTCCCAAGATTCAGAAAAAAGAACACAGGAACACAGGTGGCAGAGCATTGAGCTATAAAGCCCCTAAACTATGGAATGAACTGCCCAGATCTGTAAGGGAAACACCAACTGTAGTTGCTTTTAAAACTAGACTAAAAACACATCTGTACAGTCTAGCTCATACCTCTTAAAATGATATCTATTTATATATCTTTTCTCGCTTTACGTCGCTGTTGTATTGTTTTCATTGTTCTTATTGTTTTTTTTATTGTATTGTTCACTTTTATTTGTATTGCTGCCTCTTTTATTATTTCATTGTTCACTTGCTTATTGTTACTTTTTTCAATATTCATCAATGTTTTTATCTACTGCATGTAAAGCGCTTTGGGGGCGATTTATTCTGAAAGGTGTTATATAAATAATAAAGATTGATTGATGAAGCAAAATTTGTTAATTCTATAGGTTCATGCAAAACTTTTGGTCATAGCTGTACATGATAAATATAACCCACCATTGTTCTAACTTTTCATTTTAGTTTATTTGAATGTATTCTAACTTATTATTGAAAGTTCATGTGTTTACAGTCAGTAATATTTAACTGGAATACATGTACTTACTCAAGATGTTTTGGGACACATTTGGCCTGCAGGCTGGCCGTCGCACTAAACAGGTCACATAGGAATCATAATTTTAGCATCCAATTGGACATTTAGTTGGATACTGCAGCAATATGTTAGATGTAACTGATTTGTGCTGTGTGCTGCTTGTCTGTAGCATGGCCAGGTCACATATTAATAGTCATCTAGTTAAACAAAGGTATTGAACTGAATTTTTAAAAATAGCCATATTTTTATTATTTTATATTAAATGTAAAAGCTGAATACTCACCCTCTGAATTATTTTAATTCCACACTGACAAGCTGTTGGCATTTTATTGTTTTCTTAGTGATCCCTTTTTCTTTTTATATCTCTGTACAGGTTTCCATAGTAATTAGTATATAATTGAGGTAACACGGAAAAGGCATACCTTTCAAATATATTTATAGCCATTGACATTCAAGACCACTTGAAATTCATATTTAAATGATTAGATAACCGTTTCCAGCAACAGGCGATATTTCTGCTTAGAATTGTGTTTTATGAATAATTCAATTAATGTATTACATGTTGTTATTTTTAAAATGAATAACTACTTTATATTCTCTTGAATTGTATTGCTTTCCCATGATTCCCCCCTTTATTTAACCAGCACTGTGCTGTTGTTTTTCCATATACTGAAAGGATGGCTTTGAATTACTTACAATCTGGAAAATACTGGAGGTGCAGTCGTGGATTAAATTATAAATAGCAATTATACAAAACATGATCCATACTGTATAGGCAATATTTGACCTTTGCATAACATCCAGTTGCAGACTGGATTGTAAACTGCAGATGGAACCGACAGCAACCCCAGTTTAATTCTGGAACAAGGTGAAATTGAGTTTTACAGACTGATTTCATGGTACAGATGGAAACAAGGCATTAGAAACAGTGGATTAGAAAGAACAATGACAGTGTTCGCTGATAAACAGATAACGATTTGGTACCATAGTACTACAATGGAGTGCACGTGTTTATGGGTTCATGCCCCTACTTGTTTTCACCAACACGGGTCAGATCAGATCATCTAGTCAGGGAATACACATTTCCAACTTATAGCTGTGGATCATCTCTGACTCCTGCTTCTCAAATGCTCTATTCTGGATCATTTCAAAAGTTCCCTGTTCTGTAAAATAGCAAGAGTAACAAGTCTTTACCCTTGTAAATGTAATAGGGCAGAGGATTGGCGCAAACCGGCGACCCCACACACTGCAAGCCAGCATCTTAACCACTGTGCAATCAAGTGGGATTTGTCTGCATTCATGGTTTTAGAGCCTTTAACCTCATCTCCTCTCACCGAGAGGAGATAGAATCCGTAACGGCAGTGTGTCACACAACACTGCCCGTTACATACACAGTGGAATTAAAATATAAAGTCTAAAAAAAATGTTAAACAAGAATACTGCTTTTTCTCTCTGTTAACAAATACAGGATATGGATAAGAAATCTGTTCCTAGTTTCACTGTTGTACTCTTTGACGAAATTGATCATTGCTAGGATGGACATTGCTGCGTCAATATGTAGCTTGCTGATGACACAGAATTTCTAATGACTGAAACACACTTGAGGACATTTTCTTTTAGTAATGTAACATGTATTTTCTAGTTTTGCAGGAATAGAACACAAACTCCAGTGCTCAGATGACAGTAGGATCTTTACTGTTGAGGCAGATGACGTTGGAGCAATCAGCCCCAGCTGTGAGAGGAATTACAGCCCTGCTCACCAACCTCAGTCAGCTTTGAGACTGATCCACCTTCTTCAGGTTTTTCTGTCACAATGCTCCCCACCAACAGTTCCAAAAAGTCTACACAAAATAAGGTCTTAAGGGTTGTCACAGCAGCTGTTTCTGATTCACCAAATCCACTTCGGTGGCGACTTTGCGGCTGTTTCTTTACAATTCTTTCACTCTCTATAAGTGGTGCTAAAACAAAAGACGCTTCCCAACTTAGCTACAGCAGCTGTGTACAATGTTCTGTATGAGGAAGGGCATAGAGCCATTAGAGCTGCCTGTGCAGACTGAGTCATGTGGGTTCCTTACTGTGCTACCAGGAAAGGCAACAATTAGAGACATAATAATGCAGCACAATGGAGTTATTCACCCCACCCATACCACAAACCAGCACAGGTATTTACACATATAAAATGAAACAATTACAAATTAAACAAGCCCAATAAGACCTCAACACAGTTGGCTTTTTGACATGAGTTCAACAAGAACACGCAGGCAGAGCTGTAAAAATAAAAACAGAATTCTGCCCAGCACATAGTTCTCTAATTGTCTTTCCTTTTGACCAGCCAGATACCAAGACAATACAGTAGGACAACTGTACTGTCATAGGGAGTATTTGTTTTTCAAACCATTCCACCTCCACTGAAAAATTCTGTATTGGGAAATCCATGAAAATGTTGCGACCTTCCAACTAACACCAGCTGAAAAGGACCGTCTCTGCATTTCCATATACAACTTCACATTTATATTATTAATGCCATTTCTTTGAACAGGAATTCCAGGAGAATGGTATTCCTGAAAGACATGTGGGATACTGTAATAGACTGGCTTCTCAGCGCAATTCATTAAATAGAGAAGCAGCTGCTGGACATGAACTTTGACCCTCACAGCTCAGAGACGACAAACATCTTACCAGTCAACTAAATAGCCAGCTCTGCAGTCAACTGTTAAAGTATAGTACTTGTCTTATGCTAATGTCAGGGGAATCCAGTAAGTTTTTATAATGTGATTTTTACAGTAATGTGATGTGCTAATGCTGTTTACTTACTCTTAAAGAGAATGCATTCCAATTTATCTTTACAGAAATTTTGAGTTGATTTCCAGCTACCAAACCTTATGCAATTTGTCAAAACAGATTTTTTTAATATATAAAAACAGACTGTTAGGAAAATGTGAGGGTGAATAGGGCCTCACATTTCAGGCCATAGTAAAACTTGCATTTGTATATACAGTACTGTGCTAACCTGAACATGCTGACTAAATTACCATTGCTAGTGTGAGGCACAATCAGGAAGTTCTACAGTGGACACAACTCGTAATTAAGTAAGCATATGATGGTGTAATGTTTCTCCGAGGATCTGGACTATGTGATGTGAAGTGTGATTATGCAGTATAGAAGACCAAGAGCTGTTAGCCCTTGGTTGGCTTACAAATGCTAGGTTTATCAAATTTTGGTGTCCCAATAGGATCTCAGGCTCCTAATAAACTTGCCACATCCAGCATTTAAGCTGAAGTTGGGAGGGTTTCCTTATTTTTGTAAAAGCTTCTGCAGCAAAATGAACCACAGAATTTCCAGAGCCGCTGGTGCATTCGGTATGTCATTCTCAAATGGGACCATTGTTCTAAAAATAATATTCCCAGTTGACAACCTGCATGACTAGTACAGTGGGGAGTCCGCATTTTAACCGACACTGTAAGAAGAAGAAAGCATGTTCAAGGCTAGTTATTTTATATTGATGTAGTTGTATCTTCCTCAGAATCACAGAAACACAAAGGACTTCCAAACAGCTATGTCAAACATATGGGAAGCAAACTAGTAATAACCTTGTGAAAGGGTGGACGAGAGGCATAAACCGACTGATATTTCAGTTAAGAGTTTTCTGGTACACAGTATTTTTTAACAACATTATAAAGCTCAAAATAAACCAACAGAACACAATCATAAATAAAGTGTTGGCTCGGGGTAGGCAGAACAAAAAATGTATCTGACATTTAATAGAGAAAAGTGTAAGGTACTGCATGCAGGCAATAAAAATATGCATTATAAATATCATATGGGAGATACTGAAATTGAAGAAGGAATCTATGAAAAAAACCTAGGAGTCTATTCTAAAAGGTATTGTCAATGTCGACCCAGGGGACTTTTTCAACCTGAAAAAAGAAACAAAGGACCAGGGGTCACACATGGAGATTAGATAAAGGGGCATTCAGAAAAGAAAATAGGAGGCACTTTTTTACACAGAGAATTGTGAGGGTCTGGAACCAACTCCCCAGTAATGTTGTTGAAGCTGACACCCTGGGATCCTTCAAGAAGCTGCTTGATGAGATTCTGGAATCAATAAGCTACTAACAACCAAACGAGCAAGATGGGCTGAATGGCCTCCTCTCGTTTGTAAATTTCTTATGTTCTTAATTGTTGGCACTTTTAACACAGCACTTTGAAAGCTAACCTTTTCTCATTGGCCTAAAAAAAACCAAAAAAAAAAACAAGCAAATAATTTCCTAACCACTAGTCATAAGCTCAATCATATTGACTGCACACCTAATTTTGTCTGGATAGAAGCAGGCTGCCCCATCCACAAATGATGATGTGCACACTCAAGGGATCCACTAAACAACTTTACAAAGCATGGCAACCCTTTCTATACTATGTTGACCATGTGTGTGATCAGGCAACTTCTAGTTTTGTACAGAAAGAAGCACAAAGTGACGTTAATAGCATTCTCTCAAGAAAACACTCAAGATAGCTGAAGACGACATTTTGTGTGACAACCAGCCGAGTTCTCTAAACTGTAATTGGTGGACATCACTGAAAGGAAATAACTTCCTGTCATATACTATATTCCTGCTTTATTCCTGAAACATTACAGTATGTCAGTCGTTGTGAACTTTGTCCTATTATCCCATCATAATACAGAGACTGCAGGGGGTAAAGCTTTGCGCCTAGCAACTGCTACTGTACCTGTCTGTACATAATGTAACAGGATGTGAGTGACAGCACAATCCTTTGGCTGATAAACTGGAAAGCCCAGTACCATCCTTTATGCACCAGTTATCCTTTTACACTGCACTCTGGTCAAACTTTACTGGTAAGGTTAAGTTTAAAAATACACACTCGTAAGCAGCTTCTCCTCAATACACTACAGTACGTTGTTATCAAGCTCCTGTTACAGTACTTGGAAGTCTGACACTTCTGCAGGTACAAGACTGGCCTCATTTAAAAACATCTCATTTGTAACCACGTTTCCAGTGTGTAGTGGTTCACACCACTGTGATACTATTGATATGTGAAAATATGAAAATTATTCCACTGTACTGTAGCTGCCTTTAAGCTATCATTGTACTTTAGTACATAACCATTGCATTGACACTGAATATACTATAGTTAAAGGTGGGTACAGATAGAAAGATACATAATAATATAATTCAAATGAAAGGTAAAGCATTTTGTTTGTATAAATTGATCAAATTAACAAGAATGCTGTTTTACAACTGGTCAATGAAGTTAATATACCCATGAGACTCAGTAATAGGTTGTGTTTTCTAATTTGATTATTCTGTCCACAATTAATAATAATTGGCTTTGCATAAGATCCACATCTGTCTGGAATCAGCATGTCTCCTCATTATATCACCATTTACATGGATCTGTATAACAAATGTGTACACATATACATGTACAGCGAAGGTCCATTTCAGATGTGAAACATTATTATTATTATTTATTTCTTAGCAGACGCCCTTATCCAAGGCGACTTACAATTGTTACAAGATATCACATTATTTTTACATACAATTACCCATTTATAAAGTTGGGTTGTTACTGGAACAATCTAGGTAAAGTACCTTGCTCAAGGGTACAGCAGCAGTGTCCCCCACCTGGGATTGAACCCACGACCTTCCGGTCATGAGTCCAGAGCCCTAACCACTACTCCACACTGCTGCCAGCATACCAGCATACATTTAAAAATGTGACAGCAGTAACTATTTTGCTCAAGAAAAAATGTACACACACACTGTCGGAGAAAGACCAGTAATAATAAATGTTATCTATAAAAACTTAGTACTTGGTATAGTCTAAAATTCATGGACAAGTCCTCTCCTTTTCCAGATCCAGCCTTGTGCATGTTTCCCATACATACCATATCATATCACTGCTCAGCATCTTACAAATTTCAATGCAGTCACATGTCATTTTCTCTGAAACACTGTTTACGCAATATTGAAGCCAACATCTTTTAGTTTTAAAAGTAACGCTCTGTTTAAATGTCGGCACTCATGTATCTAAATTGTGTGAGGTTTGGATCTTGGTCTTTGCGCTCAGTGTATGTCTGTTTCTTGGTGATTGTGCTCAGTGTATGTCTGTTTCTTGGTGTTTGTGCTCAGTGTATGTCTGTTTCTTGGTCTTTGCACTCAGTGTATGTCTGTTTCTTGGTGTTTGTGCTCAGTGTATGTCTGTTTCTTGGTGTTTGTGCTCAGTGTATGTCTGTTTCTTGGTCTTTGCACTCAGTATATGTCTGTTTCTTGGTGTTTGTGCTAAGTGTATGTCTGTTTCTTGGTGATTGTGCTCAGTTATGTCTGTTTCTTGGTGATTGTGCTCAGTGTATGTCTGTTTCTTGGTGTTTGTGCTCAGTGTATGCCTGTTTCTTGGTGTTTGTGCTCAGTGTATGTCTGTTTCTTAGTGATTGTGCTCAGTGCATGTCTGTTTCTTGGTCTTTGCGCTCAGTGTATGTCTGTTTCTTGGTGTTTGTGCTCAGTGTATGCCTGTTTCTTGGTGTTTGTGCTCAGTGTATGTCTGTTTCTTGGTGTTTGTGCTCAGTGTATGTCTGTTTCTTGGTGATTGCGCTCAGTGTATGCCTGTTTCTTGGTGTTTGTGCTCAGTGTATGTCTGTTTCTTGGTGATTGTGCTCAGTGTATGTCTGTTTCTTGGTGTTTGTGCTCAGTGTATGTCTGTTTCTTGGTCTTTGCACTCAGTATATGTCTGTTTCTTGGTGTTTGTGCTAAGTGTATGTCTGTTTCTTGGTGATTGTGCTCAGTGTATGTCTGTTTCTTGGTGTTTGTGCTCAGTGTATGTCTGTTTCTTGGTGTTAGTGCTCAGTGTATGTCTGTTTCTTGGTGTTTGTGCTCAGTGTATGTCTGTTTCTTGGTGATTGCGCTCAGTGTATGCCTGTTTCTTGGTGTTTGTGCTCAGTGTATGTCTGTTTCTTGGTGATTGTGCTCAGTGTATGTCTGTTTCTTGGTGTTTGTGCTCAGTGTATGTCTGTTTCTTGGTCTTTGCACTCAGTATATGTCTGTTTCTTGGTGTTTGTGCTCAGTGTATGTCTGTTTCTTGGTCTTTGCTCTCAGTGTATGCCTGTTTCTTGGTCTTTGCACTCAGTATATGTCTGTTTCTTGGTGTTTGTGCTAAGTGTATGTCTGTTTCTTGGTGTTTGCACTCAGTGTATGTCTGTTTCTTGGTGATTGTGCTCAGTGTATGTCTGTTTCTTGGTGTTTGTGCTCAGTGTATGTCTGTTTCTTGGTGTTTGTGCTCAGTGCATGTCTGTTTCTTGCCTGTGGAGTATCCCAATGCACCCGTTGAGTATAAGAAAAGCAGTGCAGACCTAGTCCCAAGAATAAATTAGATACTGCAGCAATGGGTCAGGAAACAGGGGACAAACATGCCTTCTTGATTGATTAGCTTTCCAACATAAATAACTGCAAATAAATAATAAATAAGAATGTGTCCAATTTGCATCTTATTAGGGGACAGTTAAAAAATTCAATGTTTTTTCTGTTGTGCATCGTTTGCATAATTTGTTCTGAAAGGAATAGTACTGATAATGTTACAAAATTATAAAGACATTACTTAGATGCACACTATCCTTAAAATCGTTTTTTTGTCCCACTTTCTAGATATTATACAATAAAACCTGTACAATACGACATCACAGAACCGAAACATTGTGACAGATTAGACAATGTGCTGGATTACAGATGTATTGTAAAAAAATCCAATACTTTACTAAAAAAAGATAAAATGACAATACTATTTGAATGCTTTCAAAACTGTATTACTGTACAGTGCCTACACTGTATAATAAACACAATAATGCCTCAACAAAATATGTACCTGTTTGTAACACTAGCCTGTTCAAACAATAGAATGATGTTCACATGTTCGTACTGTGCCTGTATGTGGGATTCAGGTACTATCTGCTGGCATTCAGATTTTATCTGTGTTGCTTTTAAGTTGATGTCGTTTCTTTGCAAAATATCTGAAATGGTTTGCCTTGCAATTTGGAATTTTTCACTTAGCTCGTTCTGTGTTGGTTTTGGTAAACGTTCCCTTTTTTTAACAAGTGCACATTTTCTTTCAAGAGAGATCTCATTGTGTGGACGTTTAGACATCGATATGCTGATCAACAACTACACAATTCAGAATGGTGCTGGTGGGACATGCAAGTATACGCAACTTTAAAAAAAAAAAAAATTATATACAGTAAATGTAGAACTTAGAAAAGAAAAAAAAAATGGCTTTACATTGAGTTTAGGTAGAAAAGACTTAAAAATCATGCCGGATTCCAGAACAGACAGTTTCCAGATTGCAGGAGGTACCACACCATTCGTTTCAATAAGGATTTGTCTGGGACCCAAAAATCCTGCCAAATTATACAGAATGGCGGTTTGAGGCTGGATTAGACAAGCTTTACTATAGAATGCATGTCAGGGATGGTTTGATCGACAAAGTCATGTAAGGGATGACCTTTTCACAAAATGAACATCTGCAAAATGCAAACCTTTCTTAGCTTTAGAATTTTAAGTAAAAAAAATGGTCATAGACACACACCAAATCAGTCTATTACCAACTTCTGAAGTATTTAAACCTAAGCTTAAGCAAGGGTGGTCTGAAGCTGGTAGAATACGTAAATAAATGCTGGATCTCCTGGCTAAACCTGGAGAGTTACAACCAATGAGTCGGCATAGTACTGCATATTCTTAACCAGATCACTTATTTTAAGTTAATACCAAGTCTGCAGCAGTGTAAAATCAAGTAAGGGGATAGCAACAGGTTGCTATATATCCAACAAGAAAGGCAAGGGCCAATCCTTTCACAACCAGCTGTAAGCTAATAAAAACATCTTGGCCTTTTTTTACAATGAATCTGAACAGTAAAATCCAAGGAGATGCCTGTCAAAACTGAGACGGCAACCTGGAAGCAAAATAAAGACTGGTGCTCTGTGAATTTAATCACATGCTCCCTAAACTGATGGGCCCTCTCCCTTAGGACCTCTGCATGGCTGCAGGTTTTGTTTCAGAAGTCATAACAAATAACTGATCTCCGGTTTTGGTGTTGTTTACTTTTGGGGGATATGGGTACTGCTGGCAGTACAAACCCACTACATGTGGAGTAGTGGTTAGGGCTCTGGACTCTTGACCGAAGGGTTGTGGGTTCAATCCCCAGTGGGGGACACTGCTGTTGTACCCTTGAGCAAGGTACTTTACCTAGATTGCTCCAGTAAAAACCTAACTTTACAAATGGGTAATTGTATGTAAAATAATATGATATCTGTATAATGTGAAATAATGTATAATGTGATATCTTGTAACAATTGTAAGTCACCCTGGATAAGGGCGTTTGCTAAGAAATAAATAATAATATGTGCCAAAGCTCAAAATATTGTGGCTAAAATCAGTTCCTGTTTAACATTGCTTTTATAAAACATCTAATGGGATTTTAACTTAGTGTACGTGCAGCTGACTTATTTATGTTTGGTTGTTTTAAATAGGACGTTTGTACAGCACACCAATCCACATTTTCTGCACACCCCTAATATTAAGGCTCTTAGTAACAATATATTTTGGTAAAACAAAGGGATACAAGGACCACACCAGGCTTTTTACAAGAATTTGCAAATTCTTTTTTTTTTTTTTTTACTATTCTACATAAGGACCTTTTTATTTGATTGTGTTACATGTTCCCATGTATTGCTACAACTGTTTATGTAAGGTGTGTGTATTGTTTTAATTTTTTTTTTTTTTACATTTTGACCACTTTTTTTAAAATAAAATAAAAAGGTCCTTATGTACCCTTTAAGTGACAGCACTATCAGCAAACCTGTCTGGGACAGCTGCATGTTGAATCAAAAGAACCAAAAAGTGCAACACAAATTCTATAGCATGTCATTCTAACAGTTTTTGGTATTATGGATATAAAAGCATGTCACTTGACCTGTCCTTCCAACTGTAAAATAGTATAGCAACAGACCCCCACTGATTTTCAATAGTAAATGCGCTACCTGCAATAAAAAGTACTTGGTAATCAAGAGTATTTGCTATGCTGTCTGACACTCTACATTTAAACAGTTTATTACAAAGGAATGATCCCACTGCTTCAATGCTGCTTTGCCAAGTCCATGACAGCAACATCAAAATACAAATTCTTGGCCGCTGCCTAGCAATACTCTCCAAACACTCTACTAATTTAAAATCCACTGTGCAAATTTCAAACTCATAAAGCGCCCGCTTCAATTATTAAAAAAAAAATTAAATTATTAAAGACTGTGCTGAGCAAACAAGGACTGACATTTGGACTTGATGGGGGAGCACTTTAGAGTGCATAATCATCCCATTAGACCCATATGTAGAGGTTGCTAAGTGGCATCTACTAACTGAAATGTACTGTGCTGCTGTATCTGTAATTTTTATAATACTACGTGGATATACACTACCAGTCACTGACCTTTTCCATAGCATTATCACGCCCCAAATTAAACATTCTATAGCGAACTAAACTACTATATTTCATTAACTGGTTCATGCCAAAAACCAATCATTGATGGAAAACAAGAAAGAGGAGAAATAGGCACCAAAAGCACTTGGAAAATATCCACCTTCTATATTAAAATCCAGTAACTTGCTCTTGTAAAATGCCTCCAGGGCCATACATTACAATAGAGTACATGACAAGGGGAGACTTGAACCCATAAACACAGGATCCAAAGACAAATGTTCAGTCAGGTTTGAGACAACTGGTTAATGTGCCTCTAAGCTGTGGTTCACTCTCTTGTTGTAACTTGGAAATGACAGAACAATAGAAGCAAATCTAGCAAGCAGGGCAATTGGGGTTCTATCAAACTTCAACACCCCAAATAATCTATATTTGTTCTTCTGTGAAGAGAATAATGATGATTATAATGTATTTTTGTACAAGGTAATTACCTACACCTTAAATATCAGGCGAGGATAAAATGATTACGTGATAAAGGTTAGGACTATAAGAAACAGTTTATTAAAAACATTTTATCATATTGAGGGAAGCGATTCAAAGCTACACAAAGTTGTGTGAGGACACATTAGTTTATCTGTCTGGCAACAGCATTAGATACTGTACGTAAGTGAATAACAATCCAATTACATCCTGTCCTTGGTATCAGAATAATGTATCATCAAACCAAATAGGGAAAGATTAATAGGGTCTGGTGGCAAAAGACATTACATATTTGAATACTAGGGAAAATAATACAGTAATTACTGTTGCCAATAGGACAGCCCTGAAGTACAAGTTGCAAACCTGTATTTTATATAAATAAGCATGTTTTGTAAGAGTTGTTAACAGTAAACTGAAGGGGACATTATATATAAGTATGTGGGTGTGAAATAATGTAACTTTTCAATCAACAAAGGGTTTTAGGATAAAGTAACTGGGAATATGAAAGCTCAAAACTGGGCTGTTTTTAGTGTGAGGCTTAGGGATCTGACCCAACAATAAAGTGTGTTTCCCTACAGTAAATTTGGTCAAATGCCATATTAATGAAGTTTTATAATTATGAACCATCTATAAAATGTATAGTTACCCTTGTGATGGGTGGGGTGGAATTGTAAATTACATAAAATGTAACGCAAAGGAGGAAGGGGTATCCAATCAAGAAAACGACTGGGGCAGAGATAACATACAGGTGCAGAAGGGAAATCAACTGGGTATAGTTTATGAGTGTGTATTCTCTGTTTCAGAAATAGTACTGTCAAATTGGGATCACTTATGTATATGACAAGATATCATTTAAGAAAAATGATTTCATATCCTCACTGGGAAATAATCCTCATTTTAGCCATTGCAGTTACCTTGCCTACCTGTATTTCAAACCTACCTCCATTAAACGGGTGGCTACATAATCTCACAAGATTTCAGCTTCCCAAGGAGATCAAAACCCTTGTCTTCAAACACAAGGAATAGTTGGGCATGTATTCAGGACCCTTGTCTTCAAAAACACAGAATAGTTGGGCATGTATTCAGGACCCTTGTCTTCAAACACACGGAATAGTTGGGCATGGATTCAGGACATGTCCCACGATGTGTGGAAGTTTGATTAAATAGCTCCATGTAATACAAGCTTTGATTTACGTTTTGATATCATCCAAACATGACTAGAAAAGAAAGGAACGGTTCAGCATATAATGAAAAATCAACAGTTTCAAATCAAATAATTGTATTGCATCAACTGCTGAGGGTGACAAGTTAAGATTAATTGTGTACAATACCGCCTTAGGACATGAGAAATACTGTTTATATTAACCAGTGTGCTGGAAAATTAAAGACCTACTGAATGGAGAATTTAAAATGAACACTTTTTCCAATTTCTTTTTCTGTCTTTTCATAATGCTAGGCCCACCATTTTTAGCCTCCGGAAAGAACTTGGTACAAAACTGTAATATTATTATTTTTGTTGTCAGGCACAGCAGGAATCTTTTTAATCAGAGACAGCCTGTCCGCACCTGCAGAGTTACAAATGCAGGGAGGTTTTCCTGAGCGTTATTCCGTGTTTCTGTACCTTCTGGGTGTGCAGTAACTTGGAAAGCAAAATGTCACAAATTCAGTGGCAAATGACTGTTTGCTGGCTCTTAGAGACACAGTGTAGACTAATGATACAGGCGTTGTTAGCCATCATTTACTGTTTTACCACTTCTAACTTTCGTCAATTACTGTCTGTCGTTTCTGTAATAGGTAAGTGCTACTGTTTTTTTTTAAATTTAGTAATCTATTTTTTGTTATGTGACTGAGGTTGTTTAATACAGAAGCAGCAAATACTCACAGTTGTGAACAAATCAGAAAAAAATAAAGTCCATAAGTTATATCCTTATGGACTTTTCCACTGTTCAACGGAAACATTAAATCAAACTTTCCCAAAAACGCAGTCATTATGTGTCCATCTATACAGTGTATATGAAAGTGTGAATAGAGCCACAAAACAGAAATCAGTGCTGTATTTCTGGACTGAATCCCCTTAGCAAGGGCAAATTCTAATTATTTTAGGACAGATTGTACTTGAAGATGGGACAATGATGTGGCACTGCTGCTGTAAAATGCACTTTCACTCTGTGGGAAGGGTACAGTCACAGCCAGCAATCAAATTCACATTTACTGGAGTTAGACTGCAGCTACAGTTTCATTCTAGTGATCTTAAAATGAATGTAGAATGAATTGACATTGACGAAGGCTCTATAAATAAACCACAATACACTGGAAGATAGTTCCACTCTGCCAAACATGGATAGCCCTAAGATAACCTCTGAAACTAATTTCAAGGCACTTAACGGTACAGTATGTGTCACAGTCCCATGACTAAAATGTATTTGGTACAATATGAAGGCATGTTGAGGGAGCTGAGCCTATATGGTAGAATTAATTAAAGTCTTTCAAATCCTAAATGGCGAGATGATGATCAAAGGACGCTGTTGGAAATTGAGTGGAGAAAAACACAGAGGGCAGGAGATACTGAGTGTGTATGGAATGGTAACCAAGCCCAGCCATGCTGTTGCTGCCATCCAAAACTTTATCCAAAACTTCAAAACAGTCAATCACAAATACAAGGTAAAACCAGTATGGCCTCCTCGTGTTCGTAATTGTTCTTATCATTTTAAAGTCTCAGTGTGACTTAATGGTCTTTAACACACTTAAGGAATACATCTGAGCCTGCTTTCAAGAGAAAGATCAAAGCATTGGCTTCAACAATGGTCAAACAGACTTTGCCAGCTGTAAAAAAAAAAAAAAAAAACCTTTGAGAGATATCTCATGCTGCACCATATAAAATATTTTAAGCATAGTGTACAGTATGTTCTTTTTTTATAGTTTGCTTGTTACAAGTACTGTAAAGTATTCAGTGATTCAAACTGTGGTTACACTATGAAATGCAGGTACATTTGATTTGATCTTCCAGTGTCAAACAGTAACACTAAGATAATCTTTATTTTGAAGATAAAAGAGGCCCTAAAGATCTGTCTGGAGGGCAGTAAATATTTACAGTATCAGTAGGATCAAAACTCTACAGATGTTCATTTGAAAGACGGCCTCTCCCCCACTCTAAGTTTTATATTAAACTGGTCTTACGGACATGACTCATTTCAGATGTGCCATATTGGCACTTAAAAGCAGATGAGAATGGCATTTTGGTGGACACCTGTGTAACTAAAGCCCCTTTCACACTGGCATGCTCTACCCAGGTCGGAACCTCAATGTCATGCGGGTCGGCTACGCGATTTCACACTGCTTTTAATAAAGCAGGGTTAACCTGGGTGACAGACGCAAGTAAACAATGCGCATGTCAATGCCCTGGAAGCAGCATGTTACAGCCACTTCCATCAAAGCCCAAATGTTGATTACAGCAAATGTTTCTTCATCCCTGCTGCAATCTGGCTCATGGTGTGTCTGAAGCAACAAAAATATGGATAAACAGAATAAACCAAAATGTTCCTTGCGGAAGTGAAACCTTCACGCAAGACGTGGCTGTTTGTTATTTCGTCAGCCGTCATGCATTTTGTCTCGCTCAACCCAGGTCAAAGTGTGTCAACCCACATCCTGTGGTGGGTCGTTGGGACCCGGGTCAACCCGGGTATGACCCAGGTACGTGGTTTCACACTATGCGGGATTGTGACCCGGCTAGCCAGAACCTGGGTAGAAGTGCCAGTGTGAAAGGGGCTTAATATCCAACCACGAATGGAAGGAAGTGAAGCACAGCTGTATTCACCTTTAGCACCTTGCTGTTTCTACCTCACCCACCTTTGGTTTAGGATACCTTAGCCAGCTCTTTGATGAAGCTTTTTAATGCTCTATCCAGTAGTTTTTAATGATCTATCCAACTATTTAACACCCATGAAACATCAATGATGGTAGCTCCTGTTTTTTTTTTAAGTTTTAGGTTTTAATAATATTATTTAAATCTCTTTATTTTTTAGTTGGGCAGGGTGAAAAGTATACATTTTCACACACTATATATAAATTGGGTCTTTGCAGATGAAGTGTATCAAGTTCTAGGAAGCTGTGTGCATGCAATAGAGGTGTTACTCATGCCAAGTGGTTACAAATTGATGTGTCTTTATTGGGGGATGACCTAGACAAATAGCCTAAATATGATTGTAAAGCTTTTTTCAAGGGCTTTTGGTTCACATACAGCAACCCCCCTTAGTCACAGCTGGAAGGACACACTTGTAATATATAAACTTACTCTGACTTATGATAATACTGCAAGAGCCCTGCAGTTGCTTAAACATTTTTGTAAAATATAACAATAAACATTCAAAGTAATTAAAAGAAGACCTGAGCATACATGCCTTAGGACACAATAGGATGGATTCTCAAATTTCCCTTTTTAAGTTTAAAATTCCTGTTCATTTTAGTTAAATATCACAGTTCAATGGAGATGCATAAATAAATGGAATTTAATAGTTTATGAAAAATATTATGAAACAGATATAAATACATAGCATTGTTTTTTTATCTTACTAAATTAAATAAGTCATGGCTAATCGTTATAGAGGAAAATGGGGCCTAATATATTTTTAAAGAGTTTGGTGGTCTCACCTACAAGCCCTCTGTGGATCATTAAACTTTACACTTTGGCTCAACTGACACACTTTTGCAGACCAAGACTGGATGAAGGAACAGCTCATTCATTCTCCATAGAGGATGGCCCTTCAAGTGCAGGCCTGAGACAATGTGGGCATTTTAACTATATTTGCCACTGCTTATATTAATCATACTCTGAAAACATTGACAGGAATTTCATAAGCAAGAAAATCCATCTCAATTCATTAATAAAACTGGCTTTGCATTCCCAGGTGTTTAGTCTTTGGTTCAGTTCCCTGTGCTTGGCTTACATTTCATGTAGTACTAAACAACTTCGCAGTAATATTTAAATGCCAAAACACTGATACAATTTACGCAGCTACTTCAGAGAATGCAGGACTAGCTCTGGCTCTTTTCAGCTTTCACTAAGCACTTGTGAAATACTTGTCTGCAGCCGAAAGCATGAAATATCCTGAACCCAAAAGAGGAGACCGTTTGAGCTTCTGTTATTTCCTTTACCTCTCAATTTCTATTTTCCTGATCACTGCACTAAAAAAAGTCAGATTTTAACCTCCTTCCTTTACTCTGCGGTTGAAGGGATTACATTATAAAGGGATTATACTTCAGGCTCACATTTGTAATTTATACTCAACATCTAGCACACTACACATACAGATATGCCTGTACTAACAGTGTTTAGCACCTACTCTATGATAAAGGAAAAATATGCACACTAATCTGCTTTAAACTGGGATTACTTTTATAGCAGCCTAAAGCAAATTAATTCTACAGATCCCTCTTCTACATTAAACAATAATATCATTATAGAATAAAGCAGATGGTGCATTCTAGCAGTACTGAATGAATCTGAAAGATAGCTGTTGAGAAAATGATTTTAAAAAAACTGCAACTAAGAACTTGTTTTAAATATATATATATTTTTTTAAATGGATAGTATTGGGTAAAAAAGCATAAACTATAATAAGATATAACTGGTCTTTGTTAAAAAAAAAAAGGTTTTAAGAATATCCTTTCAGTCCTTGCCAATGGCACACCTAGCACATCTCGTCACAACCCAGTGTAATTAAATTCAATCTTAAAGGTTTTTCTCTCTTCAGCAAGACAGGCTCCCTCAATTCTTAATCACAGATGTTTCACTGTTTTCTTTTGTTCTTTATCTCCTCTGGTGTTTTCTTACATCTTGTTTCAGGAGCAATGGTTGCTCTCTAGATCCTGCATTTGTTAAACATCCAATTGAAATATTTCTCGAGATTTCATGGGGCTTTCCCATTTTCCCGGGCGGCAGAGCATTATAGCTGGGAGCACTTTTTTCTTTTTAATAAATTTAGTCGTTGCCAATTATTTTTATTATTTTCTCCCAATTTGGAATCGCCAATTATTTTATTATGCTCAGCTCACCGCTACCACCACTGCGCTGACTCGGGAGGGCAAAGATGAACACACGCTGTCCTCCGAAGCGTGTGCCGTCAGCCGACTGCTTTTTTTCACACTGCGGACTCACCGTGCAGCCACCCAAGAGGTACAGCGTCGGAGGACAACGTAGCTCTCGGGCAGTTTACAGGAAAGCCGGCAGGCGCCCGGCCAGACTACAGGGGTCGCTGGTCCGCGGTGAGCCAAGGACACCCTGGCTGACCTAACCCTCCCTCAGCCAATTGAGCGCCGCCTCCTGGAAGCTCCCGTCCACGGTCGGCAAAGGAATAGCCTGGACTCGAACTTGCGACATCCAGACTATAGAGCACATCCTGCACTCCACGTGGAGCGCCTTTACTGGATGTGCCACTTGGGAGCCCTGTAGGGAGCACTTTTAACGGAAGAATAATCTTGCATTACCTTAAATAATATAATTCTGGTAAATTACCGTGCTTATTTAGGTATTTTACGATTTGACTGGGGAAAGATAACGTAGGTTTATTAGAACTTCCTAAAACTTCCTTTTTAGCTTAATGATTTAGCTTATTGCTTTATTTAAATTGTTTTCTTTATGTTAAGTTTTCAGGGCATTTTATTAATGCAAGTACATTTTTGTTTTTCGCTGTTCTACATTTTTTGAATGCAATTGATCATTTTGACCATTTTTTTTTACACAACAGTACTCACACACGTTTGGTCACCATCATAACTGTTGCATGAAACCGCAGTGTAATAACCCAGCACTTAGGCATGTGTATGTCAGCTGACAAGTGTCCATCTGATTTCCCATCATGCCTTTCTTCTTAAAGGCATACAGCCTCTACACATGAAACCTCAATATCTTTCACAAGCACCTGGGTACATAATGTTTATGATATCACAACAAAAGAAATACACTTTTTTTTTGGTGCATATATATAGCTATTATGTACAATATATCACCTTACAGTACAATAATACGACAAAAAATGGACTGAATGCTTGATAATACCCGAAAATAATCTTAATATTTTTTAATAAAGTTGCCGGCTTATTTTGAAAACCCTGCATTCATTGTCACTATTTTTGCTTTGAAAATAATCCCTTATTTTTTTAGCAGTCATTTTAACGTTTTAATCTCTCGAAGTGCTTAACACAGAAAACCCGCCCCTTCAACTCTCTGATTGGTTAAATGTTGAGTCAAGACGTAACACAGCTGTTATGTGGTTCCAAGATTTTTTTTTTCACCCCAAAACGCACAAGTGATCTAGTCTGCTAGAAGCACAATCAATCTTTATTGTTAAAGGCACAGTAGCATCTGCAAGACGGATCGGGTATTTTCAGCCGGGCGACAACAGACACTTTGCCGGGCAGCCCGCCCTGCTGAAAAAGCCTGGGGAGAACCCTGTATGCATATAATTATTTATTTCTTAGCAGACACCCTTGCTCAAGGGTACAGCAGCAGTGTCCCCCCACCTGAGATTGAACCCACAACCCTCTGGTCAAGAGTCCAGAGCCCTAACCACTACTCCACACTGCTGCCCTCTCAGAAGTAAAATAAATATGATATTCTTTTTTTCAGACAACATTTATACCTTTGTTTTTTATGCATATCTTTTTGGTACAGTTTTTTTTTTTTTTTTTTTTTGCTTTTATAAATGATAGTATACAAATTAATTTGAACATGATAACTTCTGGATATATTTAAAGCAATGCTTGTTTTCCCTGCAGTAATACAACTTGTATTAAAGATTAAGAAACTGTAAATGTTAAGTAATGTAAGGCTCTGTCTCTTTCTCTCACTTGTCTACTTTTAGCAGGAACTAATGAAGGTGAAAGTGTGTATTACTGCTAATTAAGCTGCTAAGATTAACATGTCTGCATTTCTAGGTATTAATAAATTCGCACAAAGTAACAACCTTTCACATCGTGAGATGTAGGTGGGTGGGGCTGCGTAAGACACTCACTGTGAACAAGTGTATCAGCTCTAAAACGCTATTCTGTATAGCTGTCTTCAAGTAAGTATCGTAAATGAACGTCACATTAATCGGATTGTCTTATAAATCCAAGATTCACTTCCAAATGCTGTGGTGTGACATGATTCCATATTCATACATTTATCACAATATTTTATTTTCAAAATTCTATGGATTATCCTCTTATAAAGTCACATTGTAACCGCTGGGTCATGGAGACATTTTGTTATATAAATATATAAATACCACAGACTTCCATGTTACACTTCACCTTAAAAAAAACCTAGAGGGATTAGAGTTGGTTAAAGCTAGCCAATACTTCAAACTCAGCATAGAAGCCAGAGGACAGAGTAATTAAGTAATTTCAATTTGGAAATTAAATGGACTTAGTACATTTTTATGTTTAAGTACTGTATGTTAAGTTTGCTGTACAGAAGTAAATGTTAATAAATTTAAATAAACAGCAATGCATTGTAACTTTATATTAAGAAAGAATACTGCATGGTTTGTTAATTCCCAAAGAAAAAAGCATGATGTTTATATTTGTGTGGTGTTTTTTGTATTATTGGTAGACAGAAATACATTTCTTGCCAATTGTTATTGAACTCCTGATAATGTCAGTGGTATTAAGCAGGTTTCACTGTATACAAAACATGATAAGTAGAAGCAATCTTTGAGCTCCGTGCGTGTAGACTGCAGGTGAAACTAGCTGCAGGCCCAGTTTGATATTGGAAGGAGATTATGTGTTTTTTTTCTGGTGCAGGGGGAAACAAGGCCAGTGCTAATGAGTATTTGAAATTGTATTAATTAGGACTTAGCTTCTTTGCAGGTATTAAAGCTGTATTTTCATACCTTTCATACATTCAAGACTAGTGTTAAATTACACGTAGTTCAGACAGATATGTTTTTAAATAAAATAACTATTGACACCTGAGGCTGGGCATACTGCAGAGATTTACGTCCCACAACACCCCAGATCTAATATCAAATTCAAAACTTTACATTATTTTCTGTCTTCAAGACCTGTATGAGAAAAAACAAATGATAAAACATAAACAAAGCTCTTATAGAAAGAAAGGGTTGTTTTTGGATTGAATGTACTCTGGTGGTATCGTATACAAGGGTTGCATTTGGAAACCAGAGACTTTTTTCAATTATAGTTTAAGTGACCTTGAAAAATATCCCTGTTCAAAATGGCAGACTGCGAGTCCAGTCTGAAAGATAACTCCACTCAACACAGCAGACAATTTATTATTTTTTTTCTTTTTAACTCACGTCTGAACCAAACAATGTTATTCCACACCATATAAAGATAATGTGCATTACATGACTGAATTGTTTACCTGGCATGGCGAATCCAAGAGTTTTATGACAATATAATTTAAACACCTGTACAAAAAACCTCCATGAAATACTGGAAGAAGCCCGTCATTATTGAGACCACTTCAAAGTGTTTTGTTTGGAGGTCTATGGCATACAGTACACTATATAGTGTATGTTTTCTGTTGCTCTTCAAATGCAAATATTTTTACTTGACATGTCTAGTTTGGTGTCCCAGGCGTCTTGCTTCTTTAGCGGATCTTTATAATCTGGACGGGGCGTATCATACAGTTGAGGGCATTTTTGCACCCTGAAAAACAGTCTTTCATTCATCATCTCTCACTGTACATAGTCCAGATAACGACACACAACAACACTTCAGTTGATTGGTCTAGATGGAGATTTGCCGCGCGGTATTATCAAAACATCGCTCTGGTTTCTATCCTGCGTGGTTTTCCGTCGTGCCGCTTTTCCATTCTGCACTCAGTGCAATTGCACCCATTCAAAACAATAGATTCTATTTTTTTTGCCACACGGTTTACTGCTTTCCGCTACTGCGCCCAGTGTAATCAGACGTTAATTAAATTCTGTGATTGAAATATTTCCTACTGTCTATTAAATTACCTAATTTTCCTATCTGGGAATGGCTCCAAGATCAGCACTCTCTTTGTTAGCAAATATGTAGGCTCAGCAAGCTTCTTTCTCTAGAAACACCTTTGTCTTCTTCATCACATCTTAAAGCCACGGCATGCTTACTGTACGCTGCCATCTGCAAAAGACAAAATCGGAATACTCTCCGAAAAAGCTAGTTATTCAGTTTTCTCACTTAGGTAGTCCCATATGCGCTAGAAAAAACATAAATTGACATGCCGGTTATGTATTATTTCCAAACTTAATGTCACTTGGATGAGTCTAGTGTATGCTCACTGAACAATAATTAGAGAAGGCTGGAAGGATAAAATATGCTCCAGCTGAGATGACTGTGGATTTCTTTCCCCGATGTGAATATTAGAGTGCAGCCGTGGATATTATTGGTACTTCATAAACAGGACTTGCATAATGTACCTGGCAGGTCCCCACTTCAAACACCAACTTTAATAGCCAGGGTCCTAAAGGACAGGAGTCTCACTACTGAACAGTATCCAAAGTAGTTCTGTCCCTAAATGTATTCTCTCATGTTTTTTTTTTACAGGTCAAATGGGAAAATAAAGTTTCTAAAGAACAACACGCACTCTAGCACGCACCTGCCGATTCTTCCTGAGCAACATACGAAGAATCTGACCCTTCCTCACCAACTACGCCACGCAACTTCTCGTCCAGGCCCTGGTACTCTCCCGCCTAGACTACTGCAACTCCCTCCTGGCCGGCCTCCCTGTGTCCGCCACCCATCCACTCCAACTCATCCAGAACTCCACTGCTCGCCTGGTGTTCTCTCTGCCTCGCTTCTCCCACACTACTCCACAGCTCCGCTCACTCCATTGGCTCCCGATCACAGCTCGCATCCAGTTCAAGACTTTTGTACTCGCCTTGACCAGACTGCACCCAGCTACCTCCAGACCCTCATCTCTCCCTACACCCCCACCCGACCTCTCCACTCCGCCTGTACTAGAAGACTGGCTGTATCTCCTCTACGCTCCCCTGCCTCCAGAGCCCGCTCCTTCTCCACCCTCGCCACGCAGTGGTGGAACGACCTTCCTACGGATGTCAGGACTGCCCAGTCCCTGACCACCTTCCAGAGCCTCTTCAAGACACACCTGTTCAGACAACACCTGTAAAACTCAACTCTTCCCTTCTGGACAATAGCGCACTCTGCCTTTAATGCACTTTAACTTGCACTTATCTGCTCCCTATTTTACTATATTTAATCCTGCACTTAATCCAATCTGTAGTATTTTGTATTTCACTTGCACTCGTATCTAACCCTGATGTAACTATCAACACTGTTATCTGCTCTTGAACTGCCCCGATATCAAATCGTACTGTGTTCTGTATTTGCTGTTATTAGGACTGAAGTCATTGTATTTTTTATCTTGCTCTTAATTGTACTGTAATTCTTGATATGTATTTTATTTTGTATACAACTGTAAGTCACCCTGGGTAAGGGCATCTGCTAAGAAATAAATAATAATAACAATAATAACAAGCACAGTTTCTAAGTCCTCTAATGTCAAACAGGGACAACAAACAGGTTTATGGTTGTGGTATAATCATAAGTTGACAGTTCAGTTTAAATAAGCATTCACTCTTGATTACAATCATCCTCTTCAAGCCATCAGTCCCAATCCTCTATCCATCAAAATGACATGGCTGAAAACATTAGGAATGAGAGGCACACTGTCAGCTCCACACAAACAAGGTTTCTATTTTTAGTCATCATTTGTGACCACTATATTGTCAGTGTGTGTGTGCGTGTGTGTGTGTGTGTGGTGGTAGTGGTGGTGGGGGAAGGGGGGACCAGAGGCAGGTTCAGGGATAAAGGGGGTTCTCATTTGGTTCAGTTCTATATGTAGGCCATGGTGATGGGGTAAATTACGTTTAGTTACCAACACCAGAACTGCATTTGATGCATCGATCTACAGTTACAGTAAACATGTATTCATATGCAAATAAAATGGAGTTTCTGCAAATCACTGTGCAGCAATTGTGAAGTCATCGAGGAGCACATTCATTGGAGAATTACATACTCAAAGGGGTATAGTGTGTTAGAACTGTACTATTGAATTCACTATCAGATGGGGTCTTAAACTATTAATATAAGGGGATAATTAAAAAAAAAATCCCCAACTAAAAAGGCAACAGAACACAAAACACATATCCAGTGCCAAAAATGCATAATAAATGTCAATTTAAGATAGGAAACATTTCTAAACCCTTTTCTCAACACAGCTATTCTCAAACACCACTAAAAGCGCCACCTGCTAACAAAGGCAGCCAGATAGCATTTGGGAGGTAACAGACTGTCACCCTTGATCCACAGCTTGTCCACAGTACTGGTCATCCATTGAAGAATACAGGATTTTCTTTTCTGTCAACCACAAGGGGGCAGCCACACTGACATTCAGATGTTTGTGCTTATCTGGACATGTTAACTGCAACCACACGAACGGAGAGGCTATACAGGCCCATTAAGAATACCTTGAAAACATTTGCCACTGTTGCCAAGTAAATGCTTTTTAAAGTAAGGCCTTTTGAGGTGAAAGATACAGACCTATTCAAAGAAATATAATTTTTTATATTTTGCAGACAGTTTAATGCAATTTTCACAGCTTTTTTCTGTTTACTTACAGGGATACATTTAATCAACTTCAATATATATATTTTTATGGTTGAGGGAAAAAAAAGGTTACAAGAAATAGATGTCTACAATTATTATTTTCAACAATTTTTTTACAAAACTCCAAAAATGCTAATTCAAAAGTATTCATACCCTGACAAGGAAAATGAAATTAATAGCTAGTTGAAGCATTTTAGCAATAATAACCTCTGTTAAATGGTTAGGTTATTTGTCAATGAGCTTTTGGCATGATTCTTTAGTGATTTTTGACCATTCTTCAATGCAAAATTGTTCCAGTTCATTCAAATTCTGAGGACTTTTCTTGTGCACAGCCTTCTTCAACTCAGACCAAAGATTCTCAATCGGATTTACATCGGGACTTTGACTGGGCCATTCCAGAACCTTGATTTTATTCTTCTTTAACCGATTTAAACCAAGTTTCGTAGCGGAGGGTTTCAGATGATTGGCCAATATCTTTTGATATACAATGGAATCCATTTTACCGTGTAGTGGAACTAAATTTCCTGTGCCATTAGAGGAAAATCAGCCCCATAGAAGGATATTACCACCTCCATGCTTGAGTGTAGGTATGATGTTCTTTTCTTTGTACGCCTCACCAGACTTTCCCTAAACGTAATGACTATCAGCGTGACCAAATACCTTGATTTTTGTTTCATCACTTCACAAAACCTTTGACCAGAACTCAGATCCATCATTCAAATGCCATTTTGCAAACTTTAAGCGACTGTCCTTGTGATGTTTTCCTAAGCTTTTTCCTTGGCCTAAGACCATTGAGACCTTCACCATGCAATACTCGACCTATGGTTGAAATGGAAACCCCAGTCCCACTTGCAGCCAATTCACTTTGAATATCTTTGGCAGTCAATCTCAGATTGTTATTAACCTTCCTCACAATTCTTCTACTTCTTTTTGGTGAAAGAACCTTCTTTCTTCCAGACCGAGGGAGCGTTGTGACAGTACCATGAGTCATATACTTCTTGATAATAGAAACAATAGTTGAAATTGGGATACTCAAATGCTTATAAATCTTCTTGTATCCTTCTCCAACTTTATGACAATAAATCATTTTCTGCCTAAGGTCTTCAGATAGCTCTTTACTTTTTCCCATATTGCCTTATTGGTAATGACAGCAATCATCCTATGCCTAACCCTTTTATACTCTCTAAGAATATTCACCTACAATCCAGCATGTTCTAATAAGTAGACATCTATTTTTGTAACTTTTATTCCTCATCCACAAAAGCAAAACTTTTGCTACAAAAGATTTTTCCTAAAATTATTTGTTTTCGAAAAATTTCTAGAAATTATAAATTTCCATTGGGGTATGTAAACTTTTGACTACAACTATATATTGCATGTGTTCATTGTAACAGGGCATGTTTTAAGAAGTATTTATTGTACTCAAGATAAAGGCCGACTGAAATGACAAAACCTCAGCTTTCACTGGGGCTCTGCTCTATTCAGTCATTCTATTCTGTGAAAGGTGCTGGATTGACAGCACAGGGAACTGACATCTTATGCTTAGACAAAGCACAGCTGCTGTGCAGCACTGGCAGTAGCAATGTTACATTTCCCCACACTGCCCCAGTAGAATGTGCCTCAACTCTGTCCTGGGAGGGCTGTCGTCTCAGGGGATGAGACAGTAGTCTCCAAGACCACCACAATTTTGAGACTGCCAGCAAATGTTCCCATTAGTCTCAGTGATAGCATGAACACATTTCTACTGGGAAATGCACTGTAACCTCCTGCCCAATTTTAAAGCAGGGTGGGCAGCACATTACACAGAGCTGAACTGACTTGTGTTCTGCCTAATCCACAAATATAAATTCCACTTCAGTAACTGAAATATGACATCCCATCATATAGGTGTACTGTGCCACTATGTATTTATGGTTATTTTTAGTTGCCACATGTTATGTGTAAATCAATGAATTTATTTCTCAAGTCCATGAAACTGCAATGAATTGAGTGCATCACAACAGGCTGATTAAACACTTAAAATTATTTAAAGTCTGTTTTATTAAGTGAGCCATTGCCAGAGAAGCCTTTGTAAAAGGAGATTTATGACCGCATGGAAAATGTTCAAGGAGCTAGTCTTGAGACAGGGATGAGCTGTGGACAGATTCCGTTTCTGTTATTTCTCAGGCCAACTTCCATATGACAGTCTGTCTCATATAGACACTGACGTCAGTTTAGGGTTAACAATATACAGTGCAGTGAAAAAGTATTTGCCCCTGTCTGATTTTCTGCATTTTTGCACATTTTTCACATTGTATTTGGTCAGATTTTTTTGTGGGTTTTAGTAGTATATAGAGGGAGTCTGAGAGAAAAAAAATGAAAGTTTGGTGCTTCTTTCATTTGTCTGGTGTGCAAGGTAATCAAACATGCAATCTTCAGGTGTGAAAAAGTTATTGCCCCCCCTAGTTAACTCAACCCAATTAAAGGGATAATTAGGGTCAGCTGTTTGAGTACTTTGGTTACCAACCAGGCCTGATTTGGGCCAGCCCTGCCCAATATAAATCTGACTAACTTTGGCCCTTACCATCAGAGTGAAGTTGTCAGCACACAGGTTCTAGAGGCACATCATGCCACAAACAAAAGAAATTCCTGAAGAGTTGTTGATGCCTATCAGTCTGGAAAGGGTTACAAAGCCATTTCTAAGGCTCTGGGGCTCCACCTAACCACAGTCAGAGCCATATTGTCCAAATGGAGAAATTTGGGACAGTAGTAAATCTTCCCAGGAGTGGCCGCCCTGCCAAAATCTCTCTAAGAGCAAGGCGTAAAATTGTCTAGGAAGTCACAAAGAACCCTAGAACAACATCCAGGGATCTGTAGGTCTCTCTCGCCTCGGCTAAGGTCAGTGTTCATGACTCCACCATCAGAAAGACACTGGGCACAAATGGGATTCATGGCAGAGTAGCAAGGCGGAAACCATTGCTCACTAAGAATAACATGAATGCTCGTCTCAAGTTTGCCAAAAAGCACCTGGATGATCCTCAACAGTTCTGGAACAATGTTTCGTAGACAGATGAGTCAAAAGTGGAAATTTTTGGCCGACATGGGTCCTGTTCTGTCTGGCGAAAACCAAACACTGCATTCCACAGTAAGAACCTCATACCAATAGTCAAGCATGGTGGTGGTAGTGTCATGGTTTGGGGATGCTTTGCTGCATCAGGACCTGGACACCTTGCCATCATTGAAGGAACCATGAATTCTGCCCTGTATCAGAGAATCCTACAGGAGAATGTCAGGCCATCCGTCCGTGAGCTGAAGCTGAAGCGTAGCTGCAAGCAAGACAATGAACCGAAACACACAAGCAAGTCTACATCAGAATGGTTGAAGAACAAGAAATTTAAAGTTTTGGAATGGCCTAGTCAAAGTCCAGACCTAAACCCCATTGAGATGTTGTGGCAGAAAACCTGAAACGAGCAGTTCATGCTCGAAAACCCATAAATGTCACTAAGTTGAAGCAGTTCTACATGGAGGAGTGGGCCAAAATTCCTCCACAGCGCTGTGAGAGACTAATCAATAACTACAGGAAGCGTTTGGTTGCAGTTATTGCTGCTAAAGGTGGCGTAACCAGTTCTTGAGTTTAAGGGAGCAATTACTTTTTCACACTGGGGCTTTGGGTGTTGCATGACTTTCTTTAATAAATAAATTAAATATGTATCAACATTTTGTGTTATTTGTTCACTCAGGGTCCCTTTTATCTAATATTAGGTTTTGGTTGAAGATCTGATAACAGTGTCAAAAATATGCAAAAATGCAAAAATGCAGACAGGGGGCAAATATTTTTTCACTGCACTGTACCATTGTAGATGCTTATACTGCACTTTATATGAGAGGATTTCTTTCTAAGCTTACACCATTCAATTTATAATGTGTTATAAATTAATTTATAATGTGTTATATGAAACACTGACCTTTTTTATTTTTTTTATTTTACCAAGGACTTTGTAAAGGAAGTATCAAGCTTCAATAGTAGAATCATTAATGATATAAATGCAATACATTGTTTGCAAACTATCCAGAATTATTCATTTAAAACACTGAATAAGTAAACCCCATGGTAACCGTAAATTAAATACGTTTATTCTGCCGAAACTTTTAATTAAAGGCTAGGGCAATCTCTTCCTGAAACGTCAACGGGCTTCAGCATTACCTGCAGAGTAATGTAAAACGACGTGACTGGCAGCTGCCAAAATTAAGATAACGGATGAAAATGTCAGGAAAACCAAATCATTTCCCTTTTCTGATATAAATGCCTGCGTTTGCTCTTTTTTCATTTGTTCGATATTACCACCAAACTAGCAACGTATTGTTTCTTAAGTGTCACCGTAATTCGTATGCACATAACAACCACTGGCGTAGCTAGGGAGGTGGCTTTAGGTGTTTGAACCCCACCCCCCAAAATGAATTACTAAACTACATGGGATAATAAAAAAAAAATATTAGCAATGTACAAAAATCTCATTCCATCACCATTTTTTTTTATTATGTCTCAATCCTAAATTTCTAGGTGATGCTAAACTTTTGGCCATAGCTGTAGGTCAATACGATGTGTGACACTTAATTGGTTTTATGGTGAGTATATTTATAAATAAAAAATGAACAAAAACACTTAACAAGTCACTCAGGACTGATTAGTTGTATAACAGCATGTTGCTTGGGATTAATGATATACTGTATTAATGTAGGTACCGTATTAGATTGGGAATTATAGGGACCCTGGGCTGGAAGCTATTTCTACAGTGTGCAATATTTATTAATGAGGTCAGGATTCTATTAGGCACATCAATGGTTGAAATATTTCCCAAATGGCCATGTATCCAATGTTTTTGAGCAGTGTGTAAGCACTGGAGTATCTCCTATTGCCCCAAATTGGCGATAAAGCAACAGGTGCCTCTTTTGCAGCACTCAAACTACATAACAAGTGCACAAGATCAACCTATTGTTCATATTTGAATATATCCATTCAACCTGACATGACAGTGCTGTGAAAACACAGATGCCAAACGTTTTGTTTTGTGTGTTGCAGTGAAACCATGGAAAACATCATTATTTGGAAGAACAAGGTGCACAGCGATGTACATACAGGCAAAGCCAGGTGTGCTCCCGCATGATATAATGCCTTTTTAAAATTACAAATTCTGGATTTGATAACTAACTTACACACTTACATCATTAACTGATGTTTTTAAAAATAATATTCTCGGATTTTAAAAAGGTAAATAATGTTGATTTCGTGAACAAATTAACTTAAGAATTAAGTTTTCACGTTTACTCTTCTGTTACGTTTTTATTTCTGGATAACATATATGGAGCTGAAAGCTTAAAGGGGGTGCCAACCCCATATTGCGCTGCCCAGTACGTGATGTTTCTGCCAAGTAAGTGGTGTTTATATTTATTGACAAAATCCTTAAAGGAACAGTGTATGCAAAATATTGAGACGTAGTGTAATGTAATGGTGACTAGCAGTGTCTGTCAAAAAAGGAAAATCGATACCGGTGTCAAATCCACTTTTGGTACCTATCAAATTTTCCTACTTTGCCTATTGCGCATACCCAGACTATTTTTGCCCTGCACTGCGCATGCCCATCAAAAACTGCTACCTATTTTTTTTTTTTTTTTGGATGAGAAAGTACTGTTTAGTAAAGTTACATTTGATTCCACATGTAATAATTAGTTTTATATTAAATACGTACAGCTATTGTAAACTGTACTATTGCGTCAGATACATTTTTTAAATAAAAACGCAAAAGATAAAAAGGCAACTATAAGCTGACTAGATTTTTTGTTTTACATTGAAGCTAGCGTTTTCTTGGCACTATAAATAACCCTTATTATTATTATTATTATTATTATTATTATTATTATTATTATTATTATTATTATTATTATTGGTAGGAAAGCGTGCATGTACGGTTGCTATTGTGTTCTGTGTGTTTTACCCTTCGTCTGTACCATGATATGGACCGATACATCGTCTAAATATATATTTACGTTTTCTCTGGTAGCATTTAAAAAAAAAAAAAGTATCAATTACAATGGAAGACAAATTTACATTCATTTGCAATTACATTTCGTTTAAAACGTGTATATCTACAGATTATATTTTGGTACAGGTATTAGATTTTGAGTAGGTGGCAGATTTTGACAAGGCAGCAAACTTTGATACTTATACGTGTCATATTTTGCTACAGGTAACAAATTTTAATGAAGTATCAAAAGTTGACGTTACCCGTACTGTATGAATTTGCAATATTTCAATAAAATATCTAGAAACTTGACACGGGGCAAATGTAAAAATACAGATGTTACTTACACTGCTGTTCTCCCCGGTCCAGTGCACCATTGCCTGATTATGTGTCGCGTCTCCTCTCAACACGAACGAGCTGCTCAGCAGGGCGACTTTATCTTGGGATTGTGCTCTCCTGAAGCGCGCGGCTCCCGTACGAGCAAGATCTCCATCGACAGCAATGCTTCTTCCAAGCACACCGCCGCTGCTGTCAAGAAACCGATCCCCGCCAGTTCGTTTTAAAAAACCGCTGTCACTCTTCACGGGTCCCACCAATGACATCCACACGGAAGCCAACACGAAGCCAAAGTAAACGTTAATGGAGAGGGTCCCTTTTAGAAAAAGAGATGCCCCACTTCTTTGCGCCATGATAGCGCTTTATCTGATACAGACAGAGACTGTGATGTGAATGGGAGATAGATAGCTCTACTGTAAGAAGAGAAGCAGGGAGGAGGGATTGTAACCAGAGAGAGGGTTTACATTGGAAACAAAGTGGTCATTTTCATGAGCTGGATAACGCGGAACTGAAATTACAGACACATTCTGCCACCTGGCGGGAAATCTGTGCCATTGAAGATTTGTACAGTATTATCATGTAGTCTACAGTCCAACAGTGATCATTTCAAAAGTAATAATATTTCATAAAGTATTTTAAAATAAGATCACGTAATTTCTACCAAATACCGACACAAATACTTTCCTTGAATGGGAGTTAAGTGGTCGAGTTATTTTTGATTCCTCAATAATTATAGCTTAAAATACAAATAAGATAATACCTGACAGTCTGTATAAGATGCATTAAAATGTATTCTGCTTTTTTTTTTTTTTTCAGCACCACAACATTTAAGACTAGGGTGTTAATCAAGACACACGTTTAAATAGTTTTTGCAAAGTGAAGCTCGTAATATACTGTATTATGGTAACTGATTGCTAGTTCCATTTTCAGACTTCTAATAACCCAATTATTAGCAATTAGGCAGTTTTAATAATTATGTTATGCTCTCTAATGTTTCGTTTGTATCCAAGAGGAGCTGATTGACAGAGTTATTTTGTCTACAAGTCATAGCCTTAATACTTTCGGTGCCTGGTTGTCAGTAAGATTTGAGCTAGATCTTGATTTTTAAATATAAGTAGACTTCTCAAAATTGTTTAGCCTAAATCTGTCAATAAATGACTAGAGAGAGTGTGTCATTTCATGCATTATGATTCATACCATTAATTAAGAGTGGAAATAATGTTATTTCGGGATGTTTAGCTTGGCATCTGATGTGTAAGTTATCCACGATAGGTACACTGAAGTCATTAATTGTGTTGCCACCAGCACGGGTCACAATTGTTTCCCCACAATTCCATGGTATAACTTGTACTATAGTGAACACTTTTCTGCCCATGACTGTGCTGACTTAGAGTAGCAAGTCGGATTCTGGCTCAGCATCATTGGTTCATTATGAATTATTAAACTACAAGACCTGCCTGTGACGGTTTAACCTTGCATACAAATCCATGGAAATAAGAATTTAAAACAAACTCTGAATGTACTGTAAAAACCTTGACTTTGCAACCTCACTCTGAATGTAAACAGCAGCCAATTTAAAACAAATTACCATCTTTGCTGTGTTGTGACCTTGGGATTACACCCAACAGAAATGAGAGCTGGTGCTCATTTTATTTTATTTTTTTTATTTTTTCCCTGCGGCCTATATGCCTGTTGTTACATTAAGAAACACATTAGTACAATAGAAATGAATCCTCTGGTTGATCAAAATAGTCTCAAAAGCCCTGCATAAATGTTTTTTTTATTTTAATTCCAGACCTGTCTAGAGTTCTGATATAACAGGTTTTTGTTTGCGCGTGTCTATGTTGTTTTTCTTACTATTTAATTTTTTATGGTTTTTTTTTTTTTTTTTTAAATTTAGATGTAATATGAGCAACAACGGCACTGACAACAGTGAAACATGCCAATTGCGTCTCAATCCTAATTCGGAAACCCCCTGAATTTATACTGCCAATTGCATTCCATTGTGACAAATTGTGTGGTTTTGTAACATGGACTTATATACAGGAAACTTGGTTGAGACCACAAAACTAAATCTGAACCTAGATGAAAGGCACAGGAAGTTTTTGGCTCCTCCTAGTACTCCACATTGTGAACCTGGTACCAGTGCCACCCAAAGACATTGTTTGGGCACGGGACTCAAGAAGCCCTCCTAACTTGTACAGATAAACATGTCAGAAATATGCACATTCCCTGCCACGGTTGCAAATATAACATTAGAGCAGTCGGTATCACGAAAAAATCCACATCATGCAAATGCAAAAACATTTTAGTGTCCTACAGAGGGACAGACAGGCGCCTCCCAATAAATTATACTAAAGAATGTCTTTAATACACATTTGCCGGCTTCTCCACTATAGACTTGTTACCGGGAATCTTCATTGATGGAAATGTATTAAAACCTTCAGGAAAAGCATCTTCTTCTGTGACCTCATGAAGCTGCGGCTGCAGTGTCACTGGATGGCATCATTTTACTTTGTAATGTGCTTCAAATCACCAACAAAAAAAAGAAAAAAAAAGAAATAGAATTCCCCACTGCATAACTGGGTCATATAGGTATAAACATGTTTAACACGTGTGGATATTTAACCTAAATAAACATGCCATTTTTCAACAGGGAGTTTATTATGTGAAGAATAAATTCACAATGCATTACATCATCAGTGGGAATCCAGGTTCCCTGATGGCATCACTGCTAGATGGTAACTATAGCAGCCTGGGGGCAGTACCTATTAATATTTTGTAGTGAACAGTTTCACTTTTGGGTTTGTGTCTGGAGAAAGTATAACACAATAGAAGATCATTGCACAAGTTATAATTCAACATTACTTAACAGCATACCGCAGATCACATATTTAAATGACACTTTCAACCATAAACCTGTAGCTTGATTGCCGGCTGACGGCACACATTTCGGAGGAGGCGTGTGTCCGTCTTTGTCTCTCGAGTCAGCGCAGGGATGGCAGCAGTGAGCCAGGTTGAAATAAAAAAAGAAATTGGGGAGAAAACAAGTAAAAAGAATTGGTGATTCCAAATTAAAAAAAATAAAAAATAAGTAACAGGATTAAATGTTAGGTATATTTATTTAACAAACATTAGAAACACACAAAAATGTTAACAGCTGTCTTAGCCTCCATTTACTAAGGCCAAAGAACAAATCATTTTACAAAACACTATGTAACACAATTTTTGTTCCTGGGTAGTAAGTTATAGTAAGTATACGATTATACTGTAAATCACTTTCACAAATCAGCCCCCAAATGTAGTCTCCCATCATGTTCTCGTTATACTGTCCTTGGTAGTGGCGTTCAAAGTCCAGTATATCCTGGTGGAAGCGCTCGCCTTGCTCCTCCGAGTACGCTCCCATGTTCTCCTTGAATTTATCAAGATGAGCATCAAGGATATGGACTTTGAGGGACATCCTACAGCCCATTGTGCCGTAGTTCTTCACCAGAGTCTCAACCAGCTCCACATAGTTTTCGGCCTTGTGATTGCCCAGGAAGCCCCGAACCACTGCGACAAAGCTGTTCCAAGCCGCTTTCTCCTTACTAGTGAGCTTCTTGGGGAATTCATTGCACTCCAGGATCTTCTTTATCTGTGGTCCGACGAAGACATCGGCTTTGACCTTTGCCTCAGACAGCTTAGGGAAGAAGTCTTGAAGGTACTTGAAGGCTGCCGACTCCTTATTTAGAGCTCTGACAAATTGTTTCATAAGGCCCAATTTAATGTGCAGTGGTGGCATCAGCACCTTCCGGGGGTCCACCAGTGGCTCCCACTTGACGTTGTTCCTCCCCACAGAGAACTCGGTCCGCTGTGGCCAGTCCCGCCTGTGGTAGTGCGCCTTGGTGTCCCTGCTGTCCCAAAGGCAAAGACAGCAGGGAAACTTGGTAAAACCGCCTTGGAGACCCATCAGGAATGCCACCATTGCAGCCTCTTGATGCCATCTCAGAAAAATGCAGATATGTATCCACTTAGGCAGCTGGAACTAAACTGAACTGGTGGGCTTAAGGCCCCTGTATTTATACTACTATTTATATTACTGGAAAGTTCTAGAAAGTTCTAGAAGTTACTCCAAGTTTACTCAGCACTGAATCTATCTGGAATGTTCTGGAAAATAGGTAAATTTCAAAATATCACTGTCCTGGTCACAAAAGCAAAGTTTGTGGGGAATAATTGCCATTTTCTATACTTTTGAGGCATAAGCTATTAGGAAATAACACTTACTACACAGGAACCAAAAAAAAAAAAAATTGTTACACGGTGAAATCGTTCACAGTAAGACCACTTGATCATATCTTTATCCACTTATACATCCTATGTGAATTAAAACACGGAACTGTAAGGCCATTGACTGTTGGTTGGGAAATGGAAAGACTGAAGTGTCCAGTGAATTGTCTCCCATGAATACACACAAGAGGCTTCTCATCCTACTGAGGCTCTTCTCATGACTAATGAACTTGCACGAGTAGCATGTATTACAGTCTTGTTCAAAGCCAGCAATCCAACAATCGAATGCATGTGTACATACTATGGATATCCATGGCCTTACAACCAATACGAATTGCATCTGCGATGGTAACACTGCTTATAAACAGAGGTACTGTATCATACACAGGGCTGGACTAAAGAGTGGAGTGTGGATTATTTTCCAGGACTCTGGATCTTCAGTCCCCCCCACACACACACAGCTCTGTATTATCAAGGTTTGCTCCTAACAGTACCATTATTATCCTAAAATGTGTTGTACATAGTGATAAATACCAGAAGTTTGTAAAGTTTTGTTTGTATAGGTTATCTACAGAGGTACCAAACCTTGTAAAAATGGGAAACACAAGAACGTAATGTCCCATTTCAGAGACAAAGTGAGCCTGTTTTATTAACACTTCCATCCTTGCATTTGTCAGTGAGAAGATAGATTTATATTTTACTGTGTTTTTCATTTCTAATGCATTTGTTTTTCTGAACCATAGATTTGTACTATATTTGTATCTAGTAAGAATGTGCAGTACAATACTAGCAACTCTATCCCACATTCAGAATGAATAGTTTAGGGCCATTTCCTAAAAGTTGTTTTCAATGACCAGTTCATATGAATATTGGTTTAGCAATCAGTGCGAATTTGAAGAAACCATTCCATTTTATTATTATTCCTTTTATAATTTAGAGTGTACGGGATGAAGTGAAACAGTCCCTGTCGATCTTTCCTTCCTTAGTCGTGGCAGTGCGAGGCCAATGCTACGCTCCCTGTGGGACATCCAGCCAAGAACAGAAACTTGGCACAGCCAGGATGTGAATCTGCACTCCCCAGACTGTACGGCTCCCCCGGCACACCTCACATTTACCAGGTGTGCTACTTGGGAATCCCGCTGTTCCATTGAGTTTGATAGGTTGATTTTGATTAGTGCATTTGGTACCTGGTATTCATAAAGAATTAGGGCTGCAATGTACTTATCAACATGCCAATGTATTTGAATACAAACTAATATGAGCTACCAGTGGTGCATGTAAGGAACCTCATTCACAGAACAATAGAAAAAGAAGAACCTTTAGGAACCAAGAAAAATTCAAGGAAGATGAAGAAATCAGCTTCACAGTAAATAACTAAGGTCGTGGGTGAGCTCCCAGACTATACACTGTTTCAAACTAACTTGACAAATAAGTAGGCACTTCTCTTCACAGACAGTTAAAAAAAACAGTAAGTACCTGCCAAGGAGTGCTAATCAATTCAGTTTCCTGCACTGAATAAAAGTTTAGTAATCACAATAAAGCATGAAACCAGGTAACACATTAAACAAGCTATGTAATTTGGCTGAATGTACTTCTAGAGCACTGTTACATACATATCTCTGTAATTAGCTGCTGGTTGGATTGGATGGTTATATTATCTTAGCCACTATCCTAGCCCAGAGTTTGAAGGTCACAATTTCATATCATACAACAGACAGTTAGATTGAACTTGAGAAAAAATTATACGAATCTCAATGTTAGAGTAACACAACTGGGATCCATTCTGAATAATTGCAAACATGTACAGAATGACATTTACAACTGTACTGTATGTCATTTCAATTCGAAACATTGAACAGTGCCACCCAGAGGTAAAATACAGTATTTACTGTATGACAAGAATCTTAAAGGATCAGGCAAACTTGAATATAGTGCACATCCCCAGGATAGGAACTACCCACTCAACCTCGCTATGTGTAATACTGTATGAGGAATCACCTCTAACTTTAAACACTCAACATTCTGTGGGAGAAGTGACACAACACTGTAACACTATGGAAGGCACTAGCTAGAGAAGGCACTAGTGTTTTTCTATACTAGTGGGTTTTTTTTTTACGCTTATCTTTTTCTGTTTATCTAGTTTTAATTTAGAGGGGATCACCTGTATTATATATGCTTTGTTGGTTACGGTTTCAAAGTATGTGTATGTATATATATATTATATATATATATATATATTGTGAACAATCTGTTCTGTATTGTAGTGTGGTAGCCAACTGGCAGCATGAGAGGTGACACCGAGGCACTTGGTAGGGTTGAAGAATAGGCATTTTTATTATTTTCTTAAACAAAAGTTCAAAGTCTCAACAGAACGTTTATGAAAATAAACAAAACAAAAGAAACCCTGCCCACTAATCTCACTTCTTCAACCCTCTCTACTGCTTGCACGAGCTGTCCTCGTTGCAAGGAAAAACATGTTGCTTTTGCATAGAGACCAGTCCAAGTTCCATCCCGACGCTGCTGGTAACAGTAAACCTGGTCTCGGAACAAAAGTCTTGCCAGGTAAGTGTCAATGGTTCACTTTCTTTATAATCCACAAGGGCTGTTGGGAAATGTAGTTTGTAATCCTTTTCCAGGGGAACAGGTAAGTCTTCCAAGTAATCGAACCCTTGGTCGCCCTCTGCTGGTGAACACTGACATTGACAGCCTGCTGCTTGGCTGGATCCTGACAAACTAAAACAAACAAATAAAACACAACTACCACCGTCCGTGTGGTTCGTTTCCTTCCTGGGATTAAGCAACCAGCCTCACTCAAATAAAACACAGTCCATGAAAAGAATGTAGTTGCTTAAAAGAACACGTAGACTAACAGTCCACAAAGCACAGGCTTTTATTAACTCAGCGCGTGCACACTATAGCGCTGGTATAAACCTTTGCCTGTTTAAACTTATTCAGTTTGGCAACAATTAATACAGCTGTAGAAAACGGGTTGAACACTGCATACAGCAGGCGAGTAAGCAGGCGAGTAAAGGTCCATTTAATACGGTGACTTTCTTTTAAAACAGGTACCCACAAAACGCTGTCTTTCTTTTCAAAGAAACCAAGCACAAATGGATCCCGCAAGTCTGCGGTCTCAGTTACTCACTGAAGAGATCCGTTTGGCGAGTGCACCAGCTCCACTTCATTCCAGGCTGCAGACGCGTTGCAGCTTCCTCCGGCCAGACCACAATATAAGCCCTACTCGCTTTTTATTTTGCAGTCACTCCACACAGGTACCTTCGGTTCTGGAATAAAGTAATCCTTTCTGGTCACCAACACTGTCACCCTTTTTAATCTCTGTTCCCGTACTTCTGCACAACGAAGCACGGCTGCTCTTGTCTCTGTTCCACACCACTTAAACAGTTGCTGTACAATCTGTACCCAGCTAATGAAACGGACCGACAACACCACTCGGTCTTTCAAAGTTGCTGCTTATACAAAAAGTACCTTTCACAATTACCTCCCCCCTTTCTAATTGCTGACCTGCCTTTTAAACCCCCTGGATTCCCGCGGACATGTCACCTGACTACTGATCTCCGGAATCCTGGGAGTTGAAGTTTCTTTATTTATTATCCCGTTCTGCCAACGTAACGCCCGTCTCTAGTTTTGAGCTTTGGGGGAAGATATCAGTATCCCCACGTTCCTGATACCTTCCTCGTGCGCTCAACACTGACGGTCTGTTACACATCCCTTTCCCCAGCTCAGACCTACTCGGATGAGCGGCCTTTTTACCCCAACCACGTACTCCTTTAATCCTTGTGGGTGGGTGGGTGGGACTGTTGAAGCCCAGTCGGCCTCTGTCATACACTAGGCGGGTTGCTGGTCTCAACAGTAACTCCATGTATTCTTCTTTCTTGTTTGGTTTTGTCCTCACACTAAAAGCTTCTGTTGTCCCCTCCTGGGACTCCGCTCCAGAGGACAGCTCTATCCAAAGCCCTGGTTCCAGACTTGCTGCTGGTAATGCTCTCCCTACTCTAGATCGTTGCTGTCTTGGACGTGCTGGTAGCTCTAAAGCCAATAGTTGTTCAGGACATTCCAGTATCGTCCAGAACACTTCCTTCGGTTTTGGCAGTGACGTTGTGCACTCTAGCAGGGGAATCTCTGGCAGTGGTATTACTAGCTGTGGAAACGCTGGTAACAATACCTCTGTCCACAGTATTGTCTCCTCCGGTGTATTACCCTCCAGCAGGGGAATCTCCGGCAGTGGTACTACTAGCTGTGGAAATACTGGTAACAATACCTCTGTCCACAGTATTGTCTTCTCCGGTGTATTACCCTCCAGCAGGGGAATCTCCGGCAGTGGTACTACTAGCTGTGGAAATACTGGTAACAATACCTCTGTCCACAGTATTGTCTTCTCCGGTGTATTACCCTCCAGCAGGGGAATCTCTGGCAGTGGTACTACTAGCTGTGGAAATACTGGTAACAATACCTCTGTCCACAGTATTGTCTCCTCCGGTGTATTACACTCCAGCAGGGGGTCTCTGCCGGTCTCAGGAGATTGCGGGGAATCTCCCTCGGTCCCTGGAGTCTGGCACAGCTCCCCTTCTGTCGCTGTGCTCCCAGGCATGCAGGTCGGACACTCCCGACCTTGCCCCCCCAAAAAAAATTCTAGACTTTTGGGGCCCCTGTTCCTTCTGAAGGGGGTCCTTTCCTCCAGTCACTGGGATCTTTGACACATAGGACGCCCACTTCGTCATTTGCCCCCCCAAGCATTTACTAGATTCTGGAATTCTTTGCTTTTTGTGAAGGAGTTCCCCTCCTTCAATTATTGGGGTCTCTGGCTGCTGAGACGGTAGCTCCTTCTCCTTGAGCACATCTTGCCCCCCAAAGCGTTTTCCAGATGCTGACAGTCCCATTTTCTTCTGTAGGGCACTCCCATGTACCCAGGGTGTCTGCCCTTCCTTCAACAGCTCACAGGGTGTCAGCTCCTCCCTCACAGATACATCAGACCTCAGCTCCTCCCTCACAGGTATGCAGGGTGTCGACACCTCCCCTTCTCTCTCTTGGGTTGGTAGTCCCTCCTGTTCTGGCTTTTGGGCGGCAAGCTGCTGATGTTTTGTCTTTTCGGCTATAAGCTGCTTCTCACTCAATGGCTCCTCTTGTGGCTGTTGTGAGCAGTACACACTGGGTCCCCTTTCTGCTGACTCTGTAGTAGGTGGTAGATTCTGGAAGTGACACTTCGGCTCGTCTTCCACCCGTTTCTCAATCTGCTTTTGGGTGACCGCTGTTGGCAGCTCCATTTCTTCTTTTTTTCCAGGCAGCAGAGGTGGACGTAGCAGGTCCTCTACCTCGGGAGCTCGTGGTGCCTCTTCCCCGGACTCTGGAGATTGTGAGGAATCTCCTCCGGTTGCTGGAGTTAGGAACAGCGCCTCTCTCACAGGTGCACAGGCTGCTAGCTCTTCCCTCACAGATATACAGGGCGTCAACCCCTCCCCCTCTACCTCGTGGGTTGGAAGTCCTTCCTGTTCTGTCTTTTGGGCTCTGAACTGCTCCTTTTCCTTCAACGGCACCTCTACTGGCGGTTGCAGGTAGCACCCACGCTTTCCTACTTGTACTGGTTCTGGGGTAGGCAGCGGACTTTGGACATGACATCTTGTTCCGTCTTCCACATACCTTCCGCAGATAAGGCAAAAGTCTGCACCGCGGTCTACCAGCCTGATTTGCTCTTCCAGCCTCCGTTTCCTTGCCTCCCGGCTGTCACACTCGGCTTGGGGCTGGACCTGTTCCAGTAGGGGTCCTTTTCCCTTATTCCGTAGCTCCTTTGCTGGCTGCTGTAGGTCACCCCCTACTTCTTCCTGGCCACGAATATCCTGCATTGGAAACTGCTGCACTTCCTGGGGCTGTAGGTTACTCTGCTTGGTCCTCCGCAGCACTGCCAGTGGCTGTTGCTGGACCCTTGCAGTACACACTTCCCTCCTACAGAGGGCTTCAGGCATCTGTGGTATCTGCTCCGCTTCTTCCCTCAGCAGCACCTCTGGTGGCTGCTGAAGGTCACGCACCCTTTGCGTTTTTCTTTTGGGCTCTTCTAGCCCCTTCGTTACCTCAGGTAGTGGACATGTTGTCACTTCATATCCGTATTCCTGGGGCGCCCCCTCCTGGACCTGGCTGAACTGTTCCTCCATTACCTCCGCAAGGACTTTCAGCGATTCCTTCAGGCGAGGATGGTTGTATCGCATTCGCTTCCGCTGTGTCTTCGGAGTTGCCTGGAGAAAACGCAGCACAAATTCAAAGGTAGCATCATCAAAAATATGTTTTCCCTTTGTCTTCAGCCACGGTAGGGTCCTGGGGTCAGAGATCCAACGCACTGAGATCTCCATTGCTCTCGGTGATATCACTCTCTCTCTGTACTGTGAAGCTAGGGGTACTGTAGCTTTAAAAAGGTCTTCAGTTTGGCATCCCACCGCTGCCACCATATGTGAACAATCTGTTCTGTATTGTAGTGTGGTAGCCAACTGGCAGCATGAGAGGTGACACCGAGGCACTTGGTAGGGTTGAAGAATAGGCATTTTTATTATTTTCTTAAACAAAAGTTCAAAGTCTCAACAGAACGTTTATGAAAATAAACAAAACAAAAGAAACCCTGCCCACTAATCTCACTTCTTCAACCCTCTCTGCTTGCACGAGCTGTCCTCGTTGCAAGGAAAAACATGTTGCTTTTGCATAGAGACCAGTCCAAGTTCCATCCCGACGCTGCTGGTAACAGTAAACCTGGTCTCGGAACAAAAGTCTTGCCAGGTAAGTGTCAATGGTTCACTTTCTTTATAATCCACAAGGGCTGTTGGGAAATGTAGTTTGTAATCCTTTTCCAGGGGAACAGGTAAGTCTTCCAAGTAATCGAACCCTTGGTCGCCCTCTGCTGGCGAACACTGACATTGACAGCCTGCTGCTTGGCTGGATCCTGACGAACTAAAACAAACAAATAAAACACAACTACCACCGTCCGTGTGGTTCGTTTCCTTCCTGGGATTAAGCAACCAGCCTCACTCAAATAAAACACAGTCCATGAAAAGAATGTAGTTGCTTAAAAGAACACGTAGACTAACAGTCCACAAAGCACAGGCTTTTATTAACTCAGCGCGTGCACACTATAGCGCTGGTATAAACCTTTGCCTGTTTAAACTTATTCAGTTTGGCAACAATTAATACAGCTGTAGAAAACGGGTTGAACACTGCATACAGCAGGCGAGTAAGCAGGTGAGTAAAGGTCCATTTAATACGGTGACTTTCTTTTAAAACAGGTACCCACAAAACGCTGTCTTTCTTTTCAAAGAAACCAAGCACAAATGGATCCCGCAAGTCTGCGGTCTCAGTTACTCACTGAAGAGATCCGTTTGGCGAGTGCACCAGCTCCACTTCATTCCAGGCTGCAGACGCGTTGCAGCTTCCTCCGGCCAGACCACAATATAAGCCCTACTCGCTTTTTATTTTGCAGTCACTCCACACAGGTACCTTCGGTTCTGGAATAAAGTAATCCTTTCTGGTCACCAACACTGTCGCCCTTTTTAATCTCTGTTCCCGTACTTCTGCACAACGAAGCACGGCTGCTCTTGTCTCTGTTCCACACCACTTAAACAGTTGCTGTACAATCTGTACCCAGCTAATGTATGAAACGGACCGACAACACCACTCGGTCTTTCAAAGTTGCTGCTTATACAAAAAGTACCTTTCACAATTACCTCCCCCCTTTCTAATTGCTGACCTGCCTTTTAAACCCCCTGGATTCCCGCGGACATGTCACCTGACTACTGATCTCTGGAATCCTGGGAGTTGAAGTTTCTTTATTTATTATCCCGTTCTGCCAACGTAACGCCCGTCTCTAGTTTTGAGCTTTGGGGGAAGATATCAGCATCCCCACGTTCCTGATACCTTCCTCGTGCGCTCAACACTGACGGTCTGTTACAATATATATATATACACACACATACACACACACACACATACACAGTCACCTCCAAAATTATTGGCACCCTTGATAAAGATGAGCAAAAAAGCCTGTATAAAATAAACAACACAGGTAATGAGCTATATTTTATGCTCAAATATATGGGAAACCCATATTCTTTTATTCTAATACAATTGCTCAGAGAAAAAGTTTTTGTATGCAAGGTTTTGTATGCAAGTTTTTTTTTTATTTCAAAAAGATAGGTGTCAGAATTATTGGCACCCCGAAAGATTCATATAAATAAAATCAAACAAAATTAAATCTGCATTAACATTCTACTTCTTTAAGTTCATCTCAGCCTTAAGGAACTGTATTGTGGCCTTCCATGGTTTCCTGTTTCACTGGGGTATAAAAATGAGGTAACACGCATATGAAATCCATTTGTCATCCATCACCATGGGGAAAGGCAAAGAACTCACAAATGAAAAGAGACAAATGGTTGTTTACCTTCATAAAATCAGGCAATGGGTACAAAACAATAGCTAATAGATAATTAAGAAGTTCAAAACCACTGGAACAGTGGTAAACTTGCCTGGTAGAGGACACAAGTGTATCTTGCCCCCACGCACAGTGAGGCAGATGGTTCGGGAGGCAATGGGAAATCCAAGGGCCACAGCTGGAGAATTACAGAACTTGGTTGCATCTTGGGGTCACCAAGTCTCCAAATCTAAAATTAGACACCACCTCCATTGCCAATAGGATATTTGGAAGGGTTGCCAGAAAAAAAACCTTTATTGAGAGCAACCAACAAACCTAAGTGCCTAGAGTTTGCTAAACGGCATTGGCACTTCGATTGGAACCGGGTGCTATGGTCAGATGAGACGAAAATAGAGCTCTTTGGCCACGCACACCAGATGTGGGTTTGGCGTCGAAAGAAGGGTGCGTGTGCAGAAAAGAACCTCATACCTACTGTAAAATATGGTGGTGGATCTTTGATGTTATGGGACTGTTTTGCTTCCACTGGTCCTGGGGCCCTTGTTAAGGTCAACGGCATCATGAACTCTACCCAGTACCAGGACATTTTAGCCAAAAACCTAGTTGCCTCTGTCAGGAGGCTGAAACTTGGCCGCAAGTGGATCTTCCAGCAAGACAATGACCCCAAGCACACATCAAAATCCACAAAGAAATTGTTAATTGACCACAAAATCAACATTTTGCAATGGCCATCTCAGTCTTCGGACTTGAACCCCATTGAAAACCTGTGGTTTAAATTGAAGAGGGCAGTCCATAAGCGCAGACCGAAGGATATCAATGATCTGGAAAGATTCTGTATGGAGGAATGGTCTAAGATCCCTCCCATTGTGTTCTCCTATATCATTGAACATTATAGAAAAAGACTCAGACAAAGTACTGAAAACAAGGGTGCCAATAATTGTGACACTTCATTTTTTTTGGAAATAAATTTATAATTTGAGAAATGTGTAATTTTGGTTGATTCCATTGAATCATTAATAAAATCAAATATATTCCACGTGTTGGAAAATTACAATATAGCTCAGTACTGGTATTATTTATTTTATAAAGTCTTTTTTGCTCAAGGGTGCTTTGTGGCTTACGGTTTCAAAGTGAATATATATATTCTTCTATTCTTACATTCTGGTGTTGTTGTGGTGTTCATTTTGCAAAACTACACTTGAATGCTGAATACTGTCAAATAACAAATGACTTGTCTTTTACATAATTTAAAAGTAGTGGTCCACCATACACAGTGAGGTATTCTATCTATAACTTAAAATGCACTGAATAGATTCTGAGGTAGAACTTTCAAGAGTCAAGTAGACAAATATTTAAGCTAGTGCCATGTGTGTGCTCTACAGATATGAGGATCAGTTTATTTCATAACTCAGTTCAGCCCTACTGTGACGCTGTTGTCTCAGACCCTGTTGTATTTGTTAAGCTAAAATGTCCATTGAGTCTACTCTTTACACTCTTCTAGTATAGTGTAGGGTGAATAGTGTGATTCATTACTCAGTTGTCTGCCTACATGGCAATATATTGACTGGTCATGTGAATTTTTATTCTTGCCAACATGTCCGAAAGCCCCTTTTGCACTGAAGTACTGTATTTTAATGTTTCACTGCTGTCGGTTTGGTATGTCTCATGGGGGAAAAAGTATAAAAGGTCAGTGAAATAAATACTTTCTATAAATGTACCACTAAGTCTTCAGACTTCTGTGAAACACTTACATAATCAGAACCGCCATGGTCTGTTTACTTTTATAAGAGCCACAAACAATAAATGTGTTTTGGATGTGATCCAAAAGAGTTTCTAATGCCTTTTAAACACAAATTCACAAGGGTCAATATTGATCTGCATAAAAAGGAGACAGAATCGTCACATAATCCGGGAAAGAGTGGAAAGCCAATTAAATGTAGGTGATTTTTAAGTGGGATGTGAATGAGTAAGTGCACTTCAAATGACTTGAGTTTTTAAATTAATGAAAGAAGAATAAACTTGTAAGAGAAAAAAAGAGCAATGCTGCATCCCTGCCAAGTGTGAAGGTCAAGAGTTGATCTCCTGAGTAGAGGTAGAGGAAGAGGAGCTCTCTCTTCAGTGAGGTTCTTGTTTAGTTCTCCTACTCATCCAAGAGGATGGGCTCCCTGTCTGTTTGACTTGTATTTATTATCAAATGGTGGGCAGATAATGATGTACCATATTATTGTGAATAATTTAAGGTACATATATTCAAGGGTGCATTTTGATCTAAGTCAATTGGTGTTTTAAAGGTGCATGATAGCAGGGCCTAGCTAATCCCAGTATCCATAACTACAGCAGAGAAAACAAAGGTTACTGTACAGCATAAATCAATACCCACAATACTTGAAATGGCAGCTGGTAAACTTAGGGACTGCATTTTGAAAGACTGTATTGGATACTGTCAACTTCCTCAAAATATCCATAGACTATCATTGAGCTCCAAAGACACCTGTTTTGCGAAAGGTATGAGGCGTATGAGGTTATGACTCAAGCCTCTTTGCAGGTCGAACACTAAAAAGTCCTGGCAGCTGTCGTTACAGATTCTGTCCAGTCCCGTCTGCGAGATGAGATGAGGTTAAAAGCTCTAAAACTACGGATGCAAACGAGCCTTGCTCTTTCGCACTGTGGTTTAGATGCTCGTTTGCGGTGCGCAGGTTCGCCAGTTCACGCCCAGCCTCTGCACTGTTACACAGCTCTTTAGAGCACAAGCTGAAAATGATCTATACTTTCTTGTGTTGAAATATTTACACTTCCAAACATTGCTAGCTTTACTGAGTGATCTAAGTGGCATTTACACTATTTATGTTGCTTGTTTTTTTTCAGACAGATGATGTAAATCATTCTCCTCTTTTGCCCAAGCCACTTCACCGACACACAGCAGGCAGGGGAAGCAGAACAACAACTTTTTAAGCTGCCACATGACAACGCCACTTCTTTTTAAGCTGCCACATGACAACGCCACTTCTTTTTAAGCTGCCACATGACAACGCCACTTCTTTTTGTGTGCCATACACACCCATACCATTGTAAGCTTTGAATATACTCCTTACCTCTGTCTGCTCGAGTGTTAAATCAGGCTGATGAGGTATTAGTATTTTCACCTGTAGTTTCCCCAAGAATGGCGAGTAACTGTTCAACCTTATTCATTTTGTCTACTGGAGGAAATAGACTCAAGAAAAGTGTGCGCAAGGCTGCAGTTGTCCGTCGGTTATGGAATTATTATGGAATGTCATTTGTGCCAAAACAATGAATCAATTAATTCATAAATTTGTGCAGAAATTCATACATTAAGTTGTCAATTCATTTATCAATTTGTCCATAATGAATTTTGCAGTTCATCAATTAATTCATCAATTCGTGCAGCAATTCATAAATTAAATTTGTCAATTCATCCATACGAAAGGCTAGACGGGCTTCTGGGTGAATCGATTGCTCCACGGTTTACGAATTAAAAGATGAATTGCCAACTGTCAATCTCACACTCTGCCAAACATGTCTAGAGAATTGGAGCAGGTACTAAAATGTAAACCAAAACGTCTCAAGCAAAACTGCTTCAGGCAATAACCTTGCAGCTTACTAGAAAAGGTGTTTCAATCACCTCAGTAACTGCCTTGTTTTGAGGGAGACATGGCTCATAAGTGGAAAACTTAATAATAATAATAATAATAATAATAATAATAATAATAATAATAATAATAAAGTAAATCTGAATGAAAAATTAGGAATGAAAAGTCAACAAAAATGAAAAATGTTTAATTTCTTTTTTAAAAAGGCCAGTCCCAATTCACTAAAATACTGTAAAATAAACAAGACTTCCTAATTTAAAAGGCACTTTTGCAACTTTGTTTTCTGGCAAATAAATGATCTGAGATTGAATTGATTACATCTCTGCTGTTTAAGAAGATATTAGGCCAAAAATAAATGACTACTGACAGTCTTATCTTGTGGACAAAAGGGTACTGTGATGTGTGTGTACCATGCTACGTTTATACCACTGCCACGTGAGACTTTCTAAACCAGATAGATAAGCAAGATGTATGTTTTATTATTCCTTACAAACTGTTAACAAGAAATTATGTATTTATGTTGTTCGAGTGGAATAAGCATGTCTTGTCGTGTTGAATGTTTTTTGTGATTTGGGCCAATGCAGCACATCCGTGCCTTGTCTCAATACGTTTCACACGTCTGATTGCCCAGAGTTTTGCTTGTGGTTCATGGTTTTCTACAAACGTTTGTCATTCCAGGAGTACCTGGGAGAACATGTCTTGAAGGTCATGTTAGTGTTGAGGGACAAGCACGTTGCCAGGCACCTACAGTACTATCACTGTCCTTGTGAAATCACTGAGATCCACCAACTTTCCCATGATTGTTACTGAATAGTTGCACACATTCCTCACGCAGCTTATATATCTAGTGGAGCACTTAAGGTACATAAGTACACAAGGACCTTTTTATTTTATTTTGTTACATGTTCCCATGTGTTGCTACAACTGTTTCCGTAAGGTGTGTGTATTGTTTTAATTTAATTTAATTTTTATTTTATTTTTTTATATTTACATACGCATCATACACATGGGAGGAGTCATACGCAAAAAACACTAATTATCATATAATAGACGTATCCCCCCGAACTCAACACGACACGACAATAAAAACTGACATCATAATGAAGCGTTCTTACCTTCATATAAGTTAGTGATCAGCAGATGTGTCAGCCGCACACAGAGCACATCGTGTGGTTTTCACTAACTCTACTGTGCAGAATACTTTTTTTTTTTTCTATGGGGTAAATATTGGGACTTTCTTCCTATGCATCGGGACGCGGGACATTTGATAGGCAATCGGGGCTGTCCCGATCATATAGGGACTGTTGGCATGTATGTATTAAGGAAAAAATAAATAAATAAATTAGAACAATGCACACACCTTACGTAAACAGTTGTAGCAACACATGGAAACATGTAACACAATAAAATAAAAAGGTCCTTATGCCCCCTTTAATATGAAACTAAGGTTTGTTATGAGGTCTATTTGTATCCACAAACAAATATATTACATGTTCTAGTTGGTAATTATGTAATGGTTACTTCCAAAGCTCAACAGGAAACGCTATTAGTAATAGTAGTAGTATAAAAAGCAGAGGTTTATATTACATAATTATAAAACACTTTTTTAACTACTGGTGGCTTCCAAATTGTGTAATATGCATCATTACTGCACACACTATATTAAAATAGCCACCCCTAGCCCGAAAATAACAATAGATTGGACATATAAAAATGAGCAAAATCAAATGCAACACCGCTGCAGTGCCAAAATTCCCCATTTAACAAAATATATTTTGTAGTTCTCGTTCTTCACAAAATACAATTAATTACCAAATGCACCACTGATAGTACCTGTTTCACACGGTGAATGAAACAACGTGTGACTAGAAACACACCCACCATGTGAATGGACTTAGTTTGACAAAATAACATGTTTGGATCAAATGATCATGGTAGATATTACAACGCGTGCAAATCAATTCCCCATCAAGATTTGCTGCTAAACTCAATCATGTGTGTGCCTGCCGTCAGACATGTTGTATGCCAACTCCGTGGAACCGAAAAACCTTGAAACACGCTTCTCTGCGGTCATACGAAATGCCTTTTGACCTTTAACTCTACCTCGGTCTAACATGGTGACGAATACCCGCCTTCAGCTTGTTTCTATTGGTCAACTTGCCAAGGAGGATTTAATTGTATATCTTTGATTGGTTAATGTCCCTACGTGTCTTTCTCATGGGTTTGATTGCCTCCCGCGGTGCAGCACAAGTGAAAATGGCGAGCTGGTGTGTGAGAGTGGTGAGACAGAGCTATTCTGTCGTAGCATCTCCTGTGGTTTTAAGGTAATAAATATAAGCAGTACGTAGAAGGTATTTTCACAGTGTGGATTTCGGATTGTCAATTCTAAGCACATTGCTTGTGGTAATAGGAAGGGATGTCACGGTTTTCCTTACGCTGGCAATGTGTAAGGTTACACAAGAGGTATAAATGCAACTTGCTCAGTCGTTGTTAAAGAAAATCGATATACTATAATTAAACCTCTGCTGATAATGACCTTGTCTCTATATCATTGTAGATAGCACACTGCTATTCTAGGGTTTAATCTGCTTTGTAGTCTGAGGTTGACTGAAAATCGGTAGAATATATATACTGTATGTGTATCGGTATCGTATTTGTTGGGTGGAAAAACAAAAAAAAAAACAAAAAAACATTTCCAGACAAATGATAATGCTCGTCGACAGTATTTCTGCTTACAATTATGTAAACTTTAGGAGTTGTGATGCTAATATGTATTTCTAGTACTGGAGTCGTTCTATGATGTCATCATAGCAATAATATCACACGTGTAGAACATCAAGGTTCGAATACAAAATATATAATGTTCTAACTTGTAATAATATTTTATTTTAAACTATTAACCCCAAACAACGCAAAACACGGCAATGTTTTCAGCTGTAGTGTTTCATAAAGTGATAGTCCCTAGAAGCGTCCAACAACACTGAATGACAGGACGAAATTATCATACCACTTGTTGTCACTGTAAGAGCCGATAAATTTTCTTCAACAATGTTCATGATGTGATGCAACTTGCTGGCAACATGGAAGGCTATATTGCACGCTCAATCCGTTCCGTCATTTAGCACCCGTCATCCGAAAAAGTCGTGCGTCAATCCATTGCACACTAGATGCGTTAATATCGTACTTCAGAGCGCTGATGTGCTTGTGGAGGCTTTGTAGTAAATATACCCAGTTTCAGTATTTTAATAAAAAGTAAATACAATTGTGTTGTTAATTCTTAAATATCATTAAACACAACATTCTTTTTAAATGTAGTATAAACTTCATGATCAGCAAACTCTGATGGAAGTTAAAACGTTTGCTAATTATTACGTTTCTACTAGCTCTACAGTATACGCAATAAATAATTAAAAAAACAAAAACAAAAAAAAACTGATATTACAGAACACAGTTGTCATAGCATCACAAACCATATGACCAATATTACTTTTTTCAAACACTCGCTCCTGTAATAAATATATCTAAAAGTTGGGAAGCTAGCAATGAGCTACGAAAATACTTTACCATAATGACCTTCTACTCTCTGTGTATGGAGCCAGAAACTTTCATGTACTGCCCCTCTTTTCTGACTGTTAAGCCCTGACCGTCCTGCCCTGTTTTCTCTGATATGTGTCTCCAGGTTAGGCCATTGTTTCTTTACTTCCTCGACTACAATTGAAATAAAAAGTATATGCTTGTAATAACCTATACTGCACAAAATCCATGTGTTTGTGTATGCTATCACTTCATAATGTCATGTTTTATAATACATATCATTCATGCCCAAGTCCGCAGCAATGTCTTTCCATATGCTTTCTTTTATTTTTCAAAGTCTTTGTAATCTTTGTTGGATTTATCATAAAGTAATTTTTATTTGGTGACACACCAGTTAGTTTTTCCATTTTTTTTTTCAGGGAACTGCAAGAATCCACGTGTTCCCAGTCGTTTTTCATTGGTCAGCAGCGTTGCCAGATCTGAAATGCGGAAATATCGTACACTGTAAAACTTTAAGAATATATGTGTTATTTTTCAATCCTTAATATGTGACAACATATTACCTGATAAACTGCATCACAAGCACTGAAATGAACAAAAAAAACACTGAACTACTTGACACCGCACTGATCACAAGTCATTTTGTTTAACTCTTTGTTCTATTGCAACTTCCCTTACATGTTTGAATTAAAAAAAAGACATACAACACACACGTAATCTTGTGGTAACGCCCATCTAGTACAGTTAACATAACAACACTATTAGATGCTATTATAATAAATAAACGTTAAACAACATTTAAAAAAAAAAAAAAAAAAAAAAAGGTTTGTCTAATAGTTTTATTCTGATTTCACTCAACGTTCCAGCGGGGGAAGCTGATTGGCTGTTTTCTAAATTATAATATAACTGTATAATTTTACTCACCAATATTAAATTGTCGAATTCCACTTTGGAATCGCTGTTATTTTACTGTGCTAAGCTTGGTTGTCTCGCATCTCTACCGCACCGCCTCGAGGTAGCGAGTGTCAGTCGCACTTAATTGACGACATACATAGTGCGTGCCTTCCTGCGTGGAAACTAACATAGCGTCCCAGCAGCCGGTGACGTCACATGAGAAGCCTCAGTAGTACACAATGTACTGTAGTTGGCTGCACATCTGTGCTGCTGAAGCCAGAGACGTGGTGACGTAGCTCATAATCTGCGCAACTGAGTGAGAAAAGTTTTAAGGAATTTAAGCATGCCTGAATTATCGTATATTTGGCCTTTTTTTGCAATTATTGATCGTACATCGTACAAGGGTTGAAATTATCGTACAAACACGATAATTATCGTACGTCTGGCAACGCTGTTGGTCAGTGTATTTTTTAACGCACGTCAAATCGGATCAAATCGAACTTGTTTCGATTCCAAAATTGACGCGCCACCGTCGTACGACAGTTACGGACTCAGTGTGCAAGGTGCAATGGGGAATGCACGTGATCGTTTGTTTCTGTTTAGACGCACGTTAAATTTGGATGCGTTATCGCATTCAGTGTGCATTTGGCCTTAACGTTTTGACGTTACATGTATGCCCCCGTCATTCTTCATCATGTCTAATTAACTTAGTTTATTTCTGTAGTTCTTAAGAAAATAAATTACGGGTAGTTGATCGGAATAAACACTTTTTTACTTCACCGTTTCAACACTTTTTTAAATTTATTGTTATTATTTTTTTATATTGTACACAATCTTGGTAACGTTTCCCCTAATGGGTTCAGACTTTGTGACCATTTTGTTTTACACATTTTTTTCCACGTACCGTTATTATCAGGTGAACAAGGCGTGCTGATCCAGACCGCAAGACAATGTCTGGTCGAAGGTTAGTGGTGGCAATCTCTGGTGGAAAAATAAGCCGTAGACCAACATCTGCCAGCATTTTCCAGTCTCTAGCAGCTTCCAGTTGTCCTGGGCAAGGATTGGTTTTAACACCTTTTCTTGGCGGTTGCTCTCCTGGCTGGAGGAATGTTGTATTTTGTGCATAATGTTTTGATGGAACTGGTGGCAACTTATTGGTCATGTTATGCTTGTCTTCCATTGCTAAGGCCAAACATCGCAGCACCTGGTCATGATGCCAAGTAAACTGTCCTTGGCTAAGACCCACTTTACATCCTGTCAAAATGTGCCTTAATGTTGCAGGTAATGAACACAAAGGACATGAGGGATCCTTTCCTAAGCAGAGGTTTAGGTTCTGTGGTGATGGGAGAACATCATATGTTGACCCGATGAGGAAACTAATCCTGCTCTGTTCCACTGTCCATAGGTCTTGCCAGCTGATCTTGCGTTGTTCCATACTCTCCCATCTCATCCATTCTCCCTGCTTGGCCTGGGAAATGACCTTTACACACTTCATCCTCTCCTCCTGGTTTTGCACCTTGTTGACTACCAGCTTCCTCCGTTGAGCTGGGGCTGCCTTGTTCCATGTAGGAGGTGCTGAACTGAGAACAAGACCCACTTTTCCATGCTGAACTTGCCCCATGATATAACCGATTCAAAGGGCAGCCTTTGCATCTTCCACAGCTTTCTTTGCTGCCCACTTTCTTCCAGTTTTCAACACAGGTGCTGCCTCCCTTATGCATTTGTCGCGTGACTCTACTAATGTCATTTCAAGTCTGACCCTTGGCGCACTTAAACTCCTCAGTTAGAGCGGAGACTGGTAGCTTCAGTATTCCTTTACCATAAAGTCTGCTGAGGCAGCGTGGAACTCCGAACCATTTCCTGACGTATGAACTGATTAAAGCTTCCAGCTTCTCTACTTTTGTCAAAGAAACCTCATACACAGCAGCCTCGGCAGTAGACCAAATTGAAAGCACCAGAGTTTTAGTTTGTCCGTTAAGCACTGCTGTCTGTGCTCTTCAACCCTTCAACTGCTTGTTGTCTAAGTAGAACCTTGCATTTGAAGGTATATAAAATGCAAATGCATCACAGTAGATCATCTGTGTTTTTGTTTCTGGGATCCTGTGTGGAATAAAGGTCCTAAATAAAAGTTCCATTCTGATCTTACCGCCTGTCTCTCTCCATTCAGGGCCTCCCCGAGGTTGCTGTGCACTGCGGCTCAAAAGAAGAGCAATGGCCAGAACTCAGAAGAGGACCAAAGTGTAGCACAGAAAACAGAGCATAGTCCTGGTGAGACAGCCTGGACTGAGGAGAAGACCAAGCTGGAAGAGCAGCTGAAGGAAATGACAGTAAGAGTTCCCTTCTGTGATGAAGGACTGATCAGCCATACGTTTCTGGATTTCACCTGTGTACGCTAGTGTACGTTTTAGTGCTTTAGTCCACCTCAAAGCCAGAAATGTTCTATCCACGGAGATACAGATACAATGTTAGTAAGTAGGCCACCGTCAGATATTAATGGTAAAACATGTGTAAACTAGGGTTCATCACAATTTCTATGTTTTTCAGGACAAGTATAAGCGAGCCCTTGCAGATACAGAGAACTTGCGGCAGAGGAGTCAGAAGTTGGTAGAAGAAGCGAAGTTATATGGTGAGTGCAGTTAAATTATTTTTTTTATTCACTTTTGTGTCACTTATTGGCTGATTTCACAGACCCTGATTAGCATGATTGTAGACTAACTAATGTTAACTGAGCTGAGGTACGCCCTAAGGTTAGTATTAATTGGGTCTGTGAAACCTGTCGTTTATGTTTCTAAGGCAAATTTAGGCTTGTCTTGCATGCTTGCTTAATGCAGTGGACAAGACGGTATATCTGACAGTAAGCACTTGGTTGGCAGCTGCTTGACCTATTGCATCAATGTTAACCTCTTCAGTAATGTTTTTAAAATAAAATCTGATGTTTCGCTAGTAAAAAATGTTCATGGTACTGCCTGTAAAGTTCAGAAATATCAAGGCATTTATCTACAAGTAAATTATTTAATCAAAATAGGAAACAATTTAATTTCATGTTGCTGGATTCAGAATGTGAAGTAAGGATATGTTGCAGTAAGGGACGGCTTCAAGTCTACTTCTATGTTGTTCATTAGGTATTCAGGGCTTCTGCAAAGACCTGCTGGAAGTTGCTGATATCTTGGAGAAAGCAACAGAGTGTGTCCCCAAAGAGGAGATCTCCCCACAGAACCCCCATCTGAAGAACTTGTATGAAGGACTGGTCATGACTGAGGTTCAAATCCAGAAGGTGTTCACCAAGCACGGCTTAATCAAGCTAAACCCAGCTGGGGCCAAATTTGACCCCTACGAACACGAAGCTCTATTCCACAGTCCGGTTGAAGGAAAGGAACCGGGCACAGTAGCGCTGGTCACCAAGGTGGGATATAAACTGCATGGGCGCACTCTCAGACCTGCCCTGGTAGGTGTGGTTAAAGCACCATAGTGTTTCTGATTGTATGAACAAGGGTTGTACTGTTATTTGTTGGCGAACAGATTTCATAAGTGATGATCAGTTGATTGTCAGATTGATCAGTGTACCAGTGTAGGTCCAACTTGTGTACTGTTTTATAATTTGTATTCTGTATACAAATATGTACAGTTTACTGTGTATTTAAGTACATCAATAATTTAATTTTATAGTTTGATATTTACATATTAAAATATAGCTATACAACAAAACTTTTTTTCGGACTGCTTTTTTTTGGGGAGGGGGGAGGGGGTGGCCCTTAACGTCAAACATACTATATGGGCTTCCGAGTGGCGCATCCAGTAAAGGCTCTCCACGTGGAGTGCAGGATGCGCTCTATAGTCTGGACGTCACGAGTTTAAGTCCAGGCTATTCCTTTGCCAACCGAGGACAGGAGTTTCCAGGGGGCGGCGCTCAATTGGCCGAGCGCCGCCCGGGGGGGAGGGAGGGTTAGGTCGGCCAGGGTGTCCTCGTCTCACCGCGCACCAGCGACCCCTGTAGTCTGGCCGGGCGCCTGCGGGCTTGCCTGTAAGCTGCCCGAGAGCTGCGTTGTCCTCTGACGCTGTAGCTCTTGGGTGGCTGCATGGTGAGTCCGCAGTGTGAAAAAAAAGCGGTCGGCTGACAGCACACGCTTCGGAGGACAGCGTGTGTTCATCTTCGCCCTCCTGAGTCAGCGCAGGGGTGGTAGCGGTGAGCTGAGCAAAATAAAATAATTGGCGATTCCAAATTGAGAGAAAATAATAAAAATAATTGGCAATGACTACATTTATAAAAAAAAAATAAAACAAACACATACAATTTGAAATTAAATCCATTATTTTACAATCTCCGTTGTACCTGCTGCCCCCACCCCATAATATATTTAGAAATACACTGCAAAACGTACCTGGCTGAAAAAATATCTGGTTTTGTTTTGACATTCCAATCTGTAACTGAAGGCACTTACCTGTAATTGTATTAGCAATCTAACTCAATGAAAAAATTCAATGTTGAATTAACAGCTGTACTAAATAAACACATCCTCAGGTGTCATTCTGATTATTAAATATGTATCAAGGTTTTAACTGCTTTTTTTATGCTAACTAAATTTGTTAGGTTAAAATGTGGATTCTGCACATTGCTGGTGACATGACAACAAATATTTTCCAGTGAACATCCTTAAATCCACAGACAGGGGCCCATCCCTTTTCCTAGTCAGGTTTGAGGACTGAAAAGTGTGTATAAAAACTGAGGAGATGGATGTTCTGTAGTGTTGCACCATTACAAAGCACAAATGTTTAGATGTGAAGTGTATACTGAAGTTAAAGGGCTATCCACACTAGCGTTTATTTGCTGTGTTTTCTGTGGTAAAAAAAAAAATCGAAGCTATGGAATGAATACTACCTATCACACTTGAGCGTAATCGCTGTGAAAAAAATAAAAATCTAAACAGGTTTGATTTTTGGACTACCCGTCCTGCTAAATTTGGATATGAAGGCAATATGGATCAGGTGCAAGCTACTGCATGGCTATTGCTCCGAAGAAGAGAAAGAGAAGAATGTGGATTCAGCCTATAATAAGGAGCAACAGGAAACCCTACCAGCGTCTTGTGCGAAAGCTGAAATATACTGTATATATTTATATCATCTCAAATTGAAGTACAGACAGGACTACCAAACGCAATCATTCTGATATGCATCCTGATTATTTTTTTTTATAAATACAGTAAACGCAGGTAGATGGTACTTTCAGATGTAACACCAGACAGCACAAAGTCTTTCACATTATTGGGGAAAAAATGCATGTATACTAACATATATAATTGACATAAAACCGTCTGCAGTTTACTTTGCTGTAAATACAATACCACTTACCTGGATATAATTAGATATGTGATTTTGTTCATTTTTTGTTAATAATGGGCCGTGGTATCTCATGCACTTTCTAGAAGCTACACCCGGACATTTAATGAAAACCTGCAGTCAAAACAGTGCGTTTATTTTAGCTTACCAATAGTGCTTACTTTCCGATTTCCTCATATTTTCCCATCATTTCTGTTTGTATTCTTTATTGAGATATTTCTTGTGCTGCTTATCATAAAGAACAAGATATTCTGCACTGCTATAATAGCCCTTTAATTTAGGGTAAGGGTCTGAAAATCTGAGACTCCCCCAGTCCCAGAAAAGGAAATGTATGTGTGTGTGAGCTGCAAGTGGCAGGGATTGGAATTGAAACGAACAAGAGCTTGATAAAGTATGTGCACTTTAATAACAAAACAGATGTAATCACACACACACCAATAACTGAATGTGAATTCACAAATTGCAAGACACTGAATAAAGCCCTCCACTTAAACATTAACAGTATCTATCTAAACATTTCCTACTCTAGCTACAAAAGGAACAGTTTCACAGCATGCTCAGACTGAAACTACAGTACATGGAGGGCTTTTAGTTTCAAATAGGTGTTTTTTTTGTTTGTTTTTTTTACAAAAAGTTAAAAAATAATTTGTGGAATAAAATACTTTACATTTCACAGAAGGTTAGCATTTATACCTTTTTTTCTTATTTTACAAAAATATTTACAATTGCTAAAATATTTAACAACAATCCCCATGAAATAACATACAAAAGTGAAATGAACATTAATGTTGTAACGTCAAAGTTTAAAATAAACCAGATAGTAAAATACTTTTTTTGACTGAATCTCCAACCAACCAACAATGACATTTATCCTTTGAACTAAAAAAATAAAAACTGCGGTACACAGATACACACACACACACACCCCCCTTTACTGTAAAGCGTTTGTGTTTGAAAAGCAGTCTGTTGCTTGCATTCAGTCACTGGCTGTTGGTTTTGATATGCTTTTAAGTATAAATCAAAATCATGCAGCTTGTGAAAGTATTGCTTTGAAAGCATGCATATTTACAAATAGTTAAAACTCAGGAGGTGGGCAGCAAAGGTTACAGGTCCTCGTTCACCTCTGTGGTTTCAGTTTTATATCTGGTTTAGAAGAGACCAAATATCCCATTGAATTGATGCTGCAAGCTGCTTGCGCTGCATATGACCCCCCCCCCCCCCGGTCTAACATTCACCCAATAAAACTGCCAGGATTCACTCACAAATCAACTAGTCACCTGCGTGTAGATTTATATTGCTGCTCGACTTTTTCAACTTTTAATGGTGCAAGACTCAAACAACTTCAGAAGATGATGAATTTAGGACTCAATAAAAGTAAATATAACATACAGAGCACCAAGAATGCAGATTGAAAGCTTTACATACAGATCTATTTTTAAATTGTGCCACCATCATGCAAACAGATCATCTATGCCTAATGACTAGTGCATGCTAAAAAAAAATATTTAGTACTTTGTTTAGCCGACAAATATGCAAAGCAGCTGGCATAAATGCTGTTATTTTAATTATTATACAATGCAAATGGTCTCATTTGCATATAAATGGTTTTTTTCTTTTGCTGATTGAATGCTGATAAATGCTGCTTTCCAGTCGAAAGTGACCATTACTGTTTCATCCCTTACCAAAAATGTTACACTGTAAAGTGCCAGATAAGCAGCAATACCCAGACTAAACCCAGAGTCAATGTTATACTTGGATAGAAATAAACCAACCTTCTTTCCCAAATCCTTCCTAAACATGGATGCAAGAACAGCAGGCACTACTTGTGCATTCTCAAAGAAGGCCATTCAGAGTTGATTTAATTATTTGTCTTACTGTCATTTTGTCCTTGGCCTAAAGGAATATTGCACATGGGACTCAAAGGTACTACTACCACTGATCTTCACATTTTATTCAGTTGTATTCATTGTTTCTGCTGATATTGATAGGAAGTGTGGTCTATTGGTTCAACTTAAGGACCAACAGCCAGATAATCCCAGCCCAACCAGTAACTCACTGAAAGTCAAGTCACCCAACTTGTCTATGCTTAAATCCTACCCTGCACTACAACTGGAAGACAATGGATAATGTTACACATTAGTCAGTTTAATAATTACGATATAAATACGGATATCACTTAAAGGGGTTTATTTTATTATTATTTTTTTTTTAGGGTTTTCACACTTTTCATTCATGCTATTGTAATGCAGATACACATTAGAGCAGAAATTTCAGAAATCTGCTGTTATCGTAAACCCTTGTAAGAATATGTTTTTAAAAAGGTTATTATAAATACATGAACCTTTAGAAAAACAATTCAGCTCCAATTATCTGTGTGGACTCCTATTTAAGCTTTACATTCCGTTTCTATAGTTACTGTACTGTAAAATTCCTGTTCCAGAACTGCACAAACACCGATTCTTCCCACATGCACACAGTGCATTATACAAGCTGGGCCCTGCTAAACACCCAAGAAAAATACTGTGCCGCAATAATTCTTACAATTGTAACTACTTGAACACTGTGTTCCAGATTTTAGTGTATACTGCCTTCTGATATGAAATTCACGTCAGAGTAATAATGAGGGTTTACTGTAGGTGTAATCTGTAGTATATTCACAGCGAGAACAAAAAAACAACTACAGAACTGTTTAATCTACATTATAATGCACTTGTCTTTCCATGCAAACTACTTAAGTTAATCAGAACACAGACATATAACAAAATATACAGCAATCTGTAGCCTGTAATAAATCACATACACAAGCTAGAAACATATTCACAGATGGAAATACCAAGATCAGCCTTGGAATATGCCAGTCAAATGTGGTTTACTACTAGACAAGTTTGTACCCAGTACATTTAATTATGGGTGTAACCCAAACACCTGCAGCTGTATGTCATGCATGACGTTTGTAATTTGTGATTTGTTTTTGCACAGTGAAACTGATAAGGTAAGCAAATGCCTTCCTTCACCAGTTACTAGTTTAGAGCCTCAATGTCTCCTCGGTTTTAAAAGCAAGGTCCCTTTGTACTTATGTTTGCTGTCATGTAGAAATTCACAATTGTCACTTTCAGCAACAACCCACAATGGTCTACTTTCTCTCAGAAAAACTGTTTTTCTTTTTGTTTATATAAAAGCTCTGTTTTTCTAAAGATGGGGGGGGGGGCAAGGTTAATTGCATAAATGCCCATTTTTGTCATTAAAGTGTATAAAAATAGCAAACCCAAGTGATTCGCGTTATAAAAAAAAAAAAAAAAAAAAGTTACTTGGCACATTTGAAACACATGGAAGTCACAGATTGGGAAAAAAAAAAGTAAAATATTTTGTAAATAAAACAAAATAGTAATAAAACAAAAACAAAAAAATAACAAACCGAAATTCTACAAGTTAGACAATCACGAGGCATCCCTGGAAATCCAGCCACTCTCGGTGAGAAAGTTCAAAATCCTCTTTTTGAGGACCTTGTCCAGGTAGCTGGGGAGGCGGCTCTTGGCGGGGATGCCCTGGCGCTTCTGCAGGTGGTCCTTGATGATGATGGTTTTGACAGTCTGGTAGCGCATGGGGCTGAGGTTCAGGGAGTTGCAAAGGACCTTCTCCCGGTCAGAGAGCAGTTCGAAGCCAGAGAGGTTCTCAATGGCCCCAAACTCGCCGTCCTTGCCCTCTTCCTTGCCTCCTCCTCCTCCTCCACCACCACCAGCACCGCCCCCGCCACCTCCTCCCCCTGAGGCACCTCCTCGCTTGGAAAGGGCCATCGTCTTGTTCTCCTTTCGCTTCTCCCGCTTGTGTCTGGCTGCCTCGTATTCAGCAGTCTCCTCCAGCTTGTTGATGCCACAGCGCCGGTAACGCTGCAGCTCCCGGATCTTGGCCCGCAGCACGCGTTCCTTGTGCAAGTTCTCAAAGAATTCCTCCAACTGGCGGCAGGCCATGAACTGATAGAGCGGCCGCAGCTTAAGCCTCTGCTCCTTCTCCTCCTTGGTGATCTTGCGCTTGGTCCCCACCGCCGCTGCAATGGGAGTCACGGGAGTCGCTCCGGTTCCCGTCACCGGTTTGTCTTTTTCCTTCTCCTTCTTGTCCCGGCCCAGGAAGGCCGGCACCAGGTTGTAGTCTCGGGCGATGTTCTTGCGCCGCTGCCGCTCCTTCAGCTTGCGCACGTACATGTCGACGTGGGCACGCTTCATCTCGATCTCCACGTCGTCGTCATCATAGTTGACCGAGAGGCCGCTGATCAGCGTCTCCGCGTCCTGGCCGTACTCAATCTCGTAGTCGTCCCGGAGGGGCATGTAGCCCAGCTGCTGCTGCTCTGCGATGGAGATGTCGAGGGGCGGTAGCGGGGTGGTCAAGCTCGGAGAGAGGGGTCCACCGCTCGGGCAGGTGTGGTCTGTCACCCGGTTGGGGATGCTGTCTGGGATGCAGGCTTTGCCCAGGTTGCCGTGGACGTACATGCTGACATAGTGGTCCATCCCCTCCTGAGGAGTGCGGGAGGCCCCCACGTGTGCCGCCATGTCCTCCTGGAAAAATAAAACAATGTTAACCATGTCGGGGTGATGGCAGTGCTACTTTTATCGACTAGGATGTGGATCTTAAAGATGAGCTACGTGTACATTTGTAGGGAATGCACCTTGGAAGTTGTATTTTGAATAGTTTAGGGTGTTATAAAAACGTGCATTTGTTTGTGGTTAAGGGTTTTAAAATGTTTATTTATTTCTTAGCAGACGCCCTTATCCAGCCCTTATCCTAGGGAGCACTGATTTCTGAAATCTTCATAAAAGCAAAGGGGATAAATGATTGATGATTATTTTGTGATTTAAAAAAAAAAGACATCTGAATTCCTGTCCTTATCGCAGCATTAGGCAGGTTACCAGACAGTCTTTATTAAATTCAACAAGGGTCAACATACACAGTTTCACCCAGTATCAACAACTGTGACCCCCACTTGTCCATGTCTGCCTACATGGTTTGTGTATGGAGGCATTATGAATATTGTAAAACACGTGCTTTAATGAACCATCACTATCTGCCGATTTGAGCATCTCTGATGGCATTGTGATCTCTCACCTGGTGCGCGCATGTGTACAAATGGGGTATATATTACTAACTAATAACAAGGATCTTGTTGACAGTGCAGTTTGTTCCCTAACACAGCTCTAGAAACAATTGTTTCCTTTCTTACTGCATTACTCTGAACCAAATAGTAATTATCCTGCAATTTGCAGCAGTAAGCGGTTTTCAATTAAATATTTTGCTGTTAAGGTTCAGGAATCAGGTTTTTATCGGCATTTTAGGAGAAAGCCCATTGCGCGTAACACTATGAAATGTTTACAAAAAAAGTAAAAAATACTTAAGTAACGTATGTCTGAAGTGTCCTCATTCCAAGGAAGTATCCTGCTAATGCAGCTGTCACTTGCAATTAACAACACCAAACGCTGGGATTTCAAACTTGGGTTCTGTGTCTAGAACGATTAACACTTCAGCTGGATGTCAAATCAAATTGTTCTCTACTTAAAATGAAAATGAACAGAGAACATCGTTTTTTTTTTTTTTTTTTTTGACATAACCTCAGTCCTCCGTGCTCCATAACTTTTTTCTAGTATTGTGGTCACTCCCCCTTGGTGTAGTCAGATTTGAACAAGCCCGTTCAACAGTCTTTCATATATAGCCAGGTTTTAAAAAGGTACTACTGTTTGCACTTGTTGACTGATATATACAGTGTACATTTATTCTTTTTTTTTTTTAACCGGGAAAGGTTAGACTTACCCAGTTCCCAAAGCCATACTGCTCGATTGCATCGAGCAGCAACTGCTCTTCCCTGCTGGTCCAGCCTCCCTCCGCTTCTGGACCCCACAGAGTAAAGCGCCCGCCATCCACCAACTGATACCCGTGCCATCGCCGGTGGTTGCCTATTTCGGCTCCTGCAGAGAAGCACTCCGGGCAAAGCTCTATGTCCTGGCACTCGGTACAGCGGAGGCGCAAGTTTGTCACGTCGGCCAGACAATAAACGCAGTACTTCTTACCTAGGTCGGCCATATTGCTGGTGCTTGTTGTTGAGCAGCACACTCCCTCTGGGGGGGGGGCATGCGTACTTGTGTGTCTCCGCTCGGAGAGCGGCGTCTCATTAATATTAATGAGCACGTCCGCATTCGAGGACGTACGCTGCCTGGATAGATGACTGCCCCCGTTTCCTAGGAAACCAAGAGAAACAATAATTGAGTGCTTGTGAGAAAAAAAGTCGACCACACTGATCGAATGGCAGCGTAGGTCACAGCGAGCTCTGTTTATTGTTATAATTATGTTATTGATATGTGCTCAGCACAATATATAATTAAGACGGGAGCAATTGTTTTTATGTAATTAAGTAAAACACTAGACCGTTTTTGCTGAGAGGATTAATAAATGGCAGAATCAGAACAAAACCAACTTAAAAACACCAAGGAGGATGCGGAAGATCACCCTAGTTCAGCACAAGAGGCAAATAAAAGTGCACCAGAAGAGAAAGGAAAAAAAGAATAAGAGAGAAGAGCCCCCATCAGAGCAGGCTGGGAGTGAGGGTGATTCAGAAAGGCCTGGGGAAGCTCAGGAGACACATGAAAGTGGGGAGAAGCAAACAAGCCTGCCAACTAGTGAAGCCTTTGGAGAGGGGGAGAGCGACAAACCCCAACCAGTCATAGGGGAGCCTCTGTCCCGTGAAGACAGCCCTGTTAGAGACCTGGAACAAGGCCCTCCAAAGCTAGAACCAGGGTCCCCAGAGAGACAAGAGAGACTCATAATAACAGAGGAAAGCAAAGATGAAGATGAGCAGGAAGAAGGCCAAACTATAAACCGGGAAGAAATTCTGGCAAAATACAAAACGCTGATGGAAGAGAAGGAACAACTCAATCAACTGAACGTCCGGATTCAGAACAAGTTGGCAGAGTACTTCTGCAGAAAGACAGGGGACGATGCCCGGCACGAGAAGGAGAAGCCGGTGTCTGACCAGGAGCAGCGCTACCTCATATACATGGCCAACATGGAGGAGCTGAAGTGGCAGTATGCCCAGGACTCAGAGGCCTACCAGCTGCAGATAGATGATCTGAAGGATTGCTGTCAGGGCAAGCTGAGCCTGGTTGATGGTGAGTGAAAAGCCTTCATGGCAACAAAGAAGGACATAGCGGTGGCAGCCATGAGCCGCAGGTTGGGGAAGCAGGGCACCCTGAACGTGGTGGAGCAGACCCAAGCTAGCGAGGAGCGCAAAGAGAGCTATCTGATTCAGGTGCGGCTTGCGAACATCAAGCTGAAAAACAAGATTGGCAAGTTCGAGGCTACACTAAGGGAGAAGGAGGAACTGGCGGAGGGGCTGCACCTCATCGACTTCGAGCAGCTGAAGATTGAGAACCAGACCTACAATGAGAAGATCGAGGAGCGCAACGAGGAGCTGCTGAAGCTCCGCAAGAAGATCACCAGCACAGTGCAGGTCCTCACCCACGTGAAGGAGAAGCTCCAGTTCGTGCAGGTGGAGAACGAGCAGAAGGCGGCACAGATCATGTACGTGGAGGCCCTGGATGCCCATAAGAGAGATATCCTCACTAAGACCAAGCAGGCCCGAGATGGCTTACACATGGACAACCTCAAACTACGGCAGAGGTGCAGGCTGCTGGGTAAAGATGACCTGCTCCGGGACTTTGAGGACAAAGTGGACACCTCAGAGGCTCGAAATGTTGACGCTGAAATGCAGTGGTGCAAAGAAAAAAATCGAGCAAGCCAAACCTTCACAGCAGTATATCTAAGATATAGACACAGCCTTACTTTCACATTTCCACCAAAGTTCCATAAAAGTTGGCATCTTGGTACTTGGCATTGCAATTTTCTTTTTACCAACCCTTTAAACAGTATGTTTTTTTTGTTTTTGTTTGTGTGAATCATCTATTGTGTCCATTCTTATTAAACTTGTAAGTTTAAGTTGAGAATAAAATTCCAGAACAAAATCTTTTAAGCACAATTACACAAATCATCCACAAGGTGGCACCATATGCAAAGTAAAAATCCTAAACAGAAAATATCACATTAAGACGGGGATATTTTCCACAACATACATATATAAAATGGGTGCAATAAACAGACAATGGTAATTACTAAAATTTTTAGCAGGGATTTTGATTGTGGTTGGCAAGAGTAATATGCACAAATGTTCCATTCCTGATAGTAAATCAGCCTAATTTCAACTACATGTTTATGAGCATGGGTATGAAATGGAAAATCCCTATAGAAAAATCTCTTTTGGGGCACTTTCAGTGGAATGATAGATAGTATTGTTAGGATAAGTTAACCGTATTTATAGAACAAATCCCATAATAAAATACTATATTATTCCCCAGAAAAGCTGCAATCTCCCCCACAACTGTACAGTAGTGCAAATAATTAAGACCCTGCCTTCGAGCCTCCCTCCCATTTATTTTTATACAACTAAGGGGTGATTTGGTCATCCTGTACCCCGCCAGGATATGACACAATAGTGTTTTTTTGGTTTTTTTCAGATAATTTCACAGCATTGAGTAATCACCCTGAATTGCACCAAACATCATATGTGCTTATTCCAAGATTATGCTTAAAGATGTGGTTGAAGCGAGCCCGGTGGAATCCATGGCAAGGTCAAATGCACTGTAGAAGTCAGCAGGGTTTACAGTAATTTAATTGAAGGTCTCTTAAAACACTCAATTTCTCATTTTGCAGTATACAGTAAACCCGCTTGTTATTAGCACCACAGAGAAATGCTCTGGAGAGAACATAACGAGAGTCAATGGGAATAATATCACTTTGGCTGATATCACAGTCTAGTTAATATTAAACAGGATAGCATTTAATAATAAAGTAGCATGGTACAGTATACAGAACACTGTAATGTGCATGTTTACAGCTTTCTAATGTGTTCATTGTATTATTACAGTATGTTACATTAAAGCAGGCCGTACTGATTAAAAATGATTAAAATTTGATGCACACCATTGTAATCAATTAAACTGTACTACGGTTCCACAACCAAACAGGTATATTTATTGCATCAACACTTCAATACTGTGTTGCAATGTTTTTTTTGCCAAATTTTTGGTTAAGTCCTGATAAAGTCAACTATGCTTACTGTCTGTTTTTTGCTAGACAATGTACCTGGAAAAAGACACATGGGTTGCCAGCTCCTGTCATGTATCTGGGAGTGATACAAGTACATTTCTAGTGAGTTTCACTTTCTGCCTGGTACCTCCTTACATGTTTTGGTTTGACTAACATTTTGTTTTATAGCCCACCAAACAACACATTATATAGCATAATATAGCAGCTGGCTCTTTGAGCTAATATATATATATATATATATATATATATATATATATATATATATATATATATATATATATATATATATATATATATACTTAATTACTGAATGCAGGTACCCACATGTGATTTTGTAAATTATATATCAGAAGAGAAGTACTGTTCTGAGTAATAAAGTTTTTTGTTTTTTTTTAATGGAAAATTGTTATTACTTTAATACAGTATTGAATTATCACAAAAGAACGTACATTTTAATAATCCATTCTCCAGATGTTTACAATAAAAAATGCTTGACATATTATATTGGATGTGGAAAATCAGTATAGGAGATTAAGCAAATATACATACAAATAATCTGTCCACGATTTTGGCTTTTCAAATCTATTTAGCTGCAAATCTTTCATTGAAGGATAGTCTGAACAATTTAAGAGTGGAGTAAAAGGTTAGAAACTATGCCCCTTCATTTCTTCTCTTGTGTCTTCATCTTATTATTCATAAATTGTTCATCAAGGAATTGAATACGATCCTTAACCCATCTATGGTTGGGGTTGGCACAAATCTTTATGCCTCCTTTCAAGACAAATCTGAAAGAAAAATAAAGAACAGACTAACAGGTCGTTTTTGAAAGTGTGCCAAAAATGTTTTTTTTTTTTAATGGATCCCTGCCTGGTTTTGCGCTTGTCTGGTGTTCATATATTTATTCTTATGTTATTCAAGCATACACTCCCTTTTAAATTCTCTTTTTAATAGGGTCAAAATATAATGTTGTAATGTAAAAGTATGAATTTAGATTTGCCACTGATCATCTTTTTTGAATAATAAGAGGATCTCTCAATGGAAGGTACAATGCCAACTTAAAGCATGGTTTATAAGTTAATACATGATGTGTACAGTGTCTCTTATTGTGCAGTTTGGGCAAGAGGACTGCGAAGCGAAGCTACCCTTCTGTGATTTAAAAATGGTTAATTCATTGATATTTAAAGCTGATTCATGGCTATTTTCTTTCAATATTTCTAGCAAAACGTGCAAAAATACAAACAGAACTTCCTATAGAAACATAAGTGTTAATGGCTAGGGACCTTTGTATGAAAGTTGTATACAACAATTCCCTTTCTTTACATTTTCATTTTCATTTATAGACAGAAGTGCTCATGCTATACTCACATCAATCCAGGCATGGAACAGTCTGATCGAGTCTCCGTATAGTAATTTAAATATTTTCTTGGAATTTGTCTTGGAGCGTGGGAAAAACAGCACTGAGTTGGCCGGTTGGCACCCACTGTAAGTAAGAGACAGTAATACTGCTATAGAATTACAACAACAAGTAGTTTGCCGGAGCCGACAGGGTTATACATAAAAAATATAAAAAGTCTTATATTATCAGAGAATAAAAAAACCTGTTGGAGAAAGCAAGTGTTCTGGATTAAGATTCTGGTGGCTCCAAACATCTACATGACTAATTTCCAAATGGGACCATCTGTCTATCTTGACGTGTGCTCACTGATTTTGAGTCACCCAACATGAATTTGATATCTTAATCCGGAAAGGAAGAATGAACCCAATGTAAAGCCTGTTTCTGCCCCAGCTGACGACAGGAACCTGCACGCAATAAGTACAATGCAACATAAAAATAATAATATTAAAAACCTCTTACACTGGCCATGTGTCTGTGACAGAAGGGCTGCGAATAGAAGAGCAGCGATGACCACAAATGTAGACTTCATCTTCATCGGTGGTTAATTCAGTCTCGATTTCTTCTCAAGAGGTTCTTCTGAAGTTCTGAGTTCTGAGTTCTCCTAAGTCTGGTCCACCACTTATAGGATCAGCCAGGGGTGGGTGGGTGAGTTCATAAAGTAAGATATTTCCTTTACGTTTCACCCAGAAGCTGAGGTCATGGTGAAAAACAACAAACAACTACAACTCACACAGTGGAATCTAAAACATAAAATGTAACAATGTGGGTCTTTGGCAGGAAATGATATGCTAAGTGATTGTGTGCATCTAGGTCTCTTCGGACCTTAAAATAGATAGATGGGTAGATATCATATAGGTCACGCCATCTTAGCTTGATACTGTGGTTAACAGCCTTTTTAAATGTATTTATTTATTTTTAACTATGGCTAATACATTTCTGTTTGAATGTGGTCTATTCTCACACTTTGTTAAAGGTATTTATTTTTTTTAGAAGTCTGGTGTTCATTAAACCTTTCTATACTGATGTAAAAAAAATCCAACAACAGTCCAGGACAGTGATGTCAATATCAACATTTATTAATGTATGACTTTAAACTGGCTGTATAAAAATATCCAAAAAAAAAATCCTTTCTCCTAATTTGCTAATGTTTTCAAATAAAATGTTCATTATAGTAAAAATGAGAGAGTCTACAGAATTTGGAAAACTAACTGTGTTATGCAAAGCAGACAAGTCATGAAGTCGTGCATTTTGTATCTCGTCTCTTTAGACCAGGGGTCTCCAATCCTGGTCCTGGAGGGCAGGTGACCCTCCTGGTTTTTGTTCTAACTGTACACTAAATTAATTAATTGGACCAATTAAGTTCCTAATAAGCACTTAATTGGTCCAATTAAGTAATTTAAAACCAGGCCCAGCAATGGAGATCCCTGCTTTAGACTAGGGGTGGGCAATTCCGGTTCTGGAGGGCTGGTGTCCCTCCTGGTTTTTGTACCCTAAATTACTTAATTGGACCAATTAAGTGCTTATTAGAAGCTTAATTGATCAGTTGGAACAAGCACCAGCAGGGACACCGGCCCTCCAGGACCAGAATTGCCCACCCCTGCTTTAGACCTTAAAATATCTTGTGGTTTTCTCTAACCCAAGGCTTCCCAACCCTGGTCCCGGGGAATCCCATATGTCTGCTGGTTTTCATTCCAACTGAGCTCTCAGTTACTTAACTATACCCTTAATTGATTGTTCTCAGCTCCTAAAAAGTTGCAGAGTTCAAGTTACTTATAAAATGTTAAAGCTAACTTGAAATCTGCAACTGTTTACGAGCTGAAAACAAATAAAAAGGTCAAATTAAGCAAATTATTAGTTAAATTAAGGGTTTAGCTCAGTTGGAATGAAAACCAGAAGACACAGGGGGTCCCCAGAACCAGGGTTGGGAAGACCTGCTCTAAACCTTCCTCTCCAGATGAATATCTGGGGGTATATCTGTCACAGCAGCCTTACTAATCACTAGTGTAGTGTGTTTCTCTTCTGAAACTGAAATATATGATATATCACTGTCATTGATGATTTGGAAATTATGAAAGCCTGAGAACTGATTGGATTATAGTCGCAGACAAAAGTATGGGTACCCTACACTTATTAGACCATAATTAAATGTAGTAGATTAAGGACAAGCATTTAGTAAAATTGAACCACTTTTTAATAAATCAAAAAAGGAAGATGCACAATTCTGAGTAATTTAACAAATAATCTTTATCAAAATACAAACTTTCATTTAAAGTATTTGTTCATGACAAAAGTATTTGTATCTTTCTTTAACTCCTTGGATGTTAAATCATGGATTTTTTTTTTGCTGTTCTGACAATTCTCCTACCTCCTGTACCTGGAACTTTCTTTGGACGTCCACTTCTTTCAAGTATTTCAATTGAATTTGTTCTATGGTACTTCTTGATTATTTCTGATTGTGGATTTTGGTGTTCCATATTTGTTGTAGTCTACATCGAGTGCTTTTCTCAAACGTGAATCCAACTCCTTTGACTTGCCCAAGGGTGGTCCACTCCACTCCTGGTCTTTGTTCCAACCCTGTTCTAAATTGTTTAATTGAACAAATTAAACCTCCCACCAGACCCTGAAGTACCAGTAGTTAATTATATCATTCTAGCTGTTAAATCTAAAGTGGAATGGACCTCCAGGACCATGTTTGGACACCCATGGTCATGACCATCATCTGCTGCACTGCCAAAGCGTTTTTCTACAACAGATGTTGGAAATACTTACATAGTTTTCTGGCTATTGACTTTATACTGCAGCTTAATTATTAAGTAATGGTTTTCAATCAATTAATATATTTAATTAGTTCCATTACATTTTTACAGACTTTTAATATAAAGGTGCTAGCTAATACGTTTGTACAAATATGTGAAATTATATATTTTTTACAAAGATCATTTTTAATCATTTTAGTCATCATATTAAATAGTGGCTAATGTTCACTAAAGGCATTTATGTATTTTTTTTTTATTTTTTAAATTATGTTATATTATATACATGGTGCCAATACTTTTGTCTTTGGCTGTATTTCAACAAAATACTTGCAATAACAAGTTGTATGTAGCACCGACCATTTCAAAGTTGTTGAGGTTTGCAAGAGGAAGCTTGTAAGAGCTGGTGTATCTGTTGTAGGTTGTGGGGACATAAACAGCTTATTTAGAAGATGGCCCAGACAGAAATCAAATAAGCAGCAGAACACAAGCCACACAATATATATATATATATATATATATATATATATATATATATATATATATATATATATATATATATATATATATACACAAAAAACAAAACAAACAACACAATTAACAATAAAAATAGTAAAGGAAAAGTAAGCTTTTGCCTCAAGTCCAGTGGTAAGCAAAGGAACCCCAGGTCCATTCCTCTTTATTGCAGAGGTTCTTCCTGGATTTCAAATGCTCCTGTCACATAAGAATCTATGCCATGGCTGTCAGCTTTGCCAATGCACATTTGCAGCTAGCTGGTGCAGTGGTATCCATTGAACTACTTGTTTGGTACGAGATTAAATATAATGGTGAACCTCCTCTTGATTACCTGGTGTTTAAATCGGCCCATGAAAATATCCTAGACTTTTATCCACTGACTAAATATATTTATTTTTCATAATGGAGCAAACCCTTTTAATATTTTTCATCAATTGAAAATACTGTATAGAATTACGAAATCTGGAAAAAAAAAAAACAAAAGCAAACAATTTTGCCCAAATCACAAGAGATTTAGCAGAAAGACATTTCCAAATTAAAAAGTAGATTCAAGTTTTAGCCCAGTATGGTAAAAAAAAAAAAAAAAAAAAAAAAGTTTGTAGTGTAGTGTAGTTTATTTTTCTATTATTTTAATAAATTAACAAAGTGTAAATGTCAAACTGATAGACAAAACAAACAATATATTCATGTTTGAATTATATTAAAAATCGGCAGAAGCCTTAATACCTACTTCATCACTATCATCACTAAAACAACCGAGTAAGGGGGGGAAAGAGGGATGCATTGGAGGTGTAATCTGTGTGTTAATGTTTTCTGAGTGAAGAGCAGAAATCTTAACAGACATCAGTGGATTAGCATAAAACAGAATGTGGCTGTTAAAACAAGACACCATACAAATGAATAATTACAGCTTTATTTAATAAACCGTATTTACATTTCAAGTGAAAGATACATTTCCAGTCCCTACATTTTTTATCACTTCCTCATGAACTAAAATAGATCCCTTGGTTATTTGGTATTTATTTTTATATATATATTATATATATATATATATATATATATATATATATATATATATATATATATATATATATATATATATATATATATATATATATATTATACACATATACATATACATACACACACACACACACACATACATACACAGTGCCTTGCAAAAGTATTCAGACCCCTGACCAATTCTCTCATATTACTGAATTACAAATGGTACATTGAAATTTCGTTCTGTTTGATATTTTATTTTAAAACACTGAAACTCAAAATCAATTATTGTAAGGTGACATTGGTTTTATGTTGGGAAATATTTTTAAGAAAAATAAAAAACTGAAATATCTTGCTTGCATAATATTCAACCCCTGTGCTGTGGAAGCTCCCAGTGTACACCGATGAAAGAAACTGCCCTAACGAGGACACAATTACCTTACCATTGGCCTCCACCTGTAAACCATTAAAGTTGCTGTCACATTTTCTGGATAAAAACCCCACTGTTGAAGGATCATTGGTCAGGCTGTGAATCTGAAGGAAAATGAAGACCAAAGAGCAAAGAGCATTCTACAGAAGTTAGAGATAAAGTAATACAAATGCATAGATTAGGGAAAGGGTACAAAATAATACCCAAGTGTTTGGATATCCCAGTGAGCACAGCTGGATCAATCAGGAAGTGGAAGCTGCATCACACCACCCAGGCACTGCCAAGAAAAGGCCATCCCTCAAAACTCAGCGCTCAAACTTGTGAGAGAAGCCACAGAGAGGCCAACAATCACTTTGAAGGAGCTACAGTGTTCAGTGGCTGGGAGTGGAGTAATGGTGCACCAATCAACCATATCAAGAGCTCTGCATAACACTGGCCTGTATGGGAGGGTGGCAAGAAAGAAGTTGTTACTCAAAAAGTACCATCTGAAAGCACGTCTGGAGTTTGCCAGAAAGCATGAGAGTGACCCAGCTGCGATGTGGGAAAAGGTTTTGTGGTCAGATGAGACCAAGATAGAGCTTTTTGGCCAAAACTTAAAGCGCTATGTGTGGCGCAAACCTAACACTGCCCATGCCTCAAGACACACCATCCCTACAGTGAAGTATGGTGGTGGCAGCATCATGCTGAGGGGATGTTTCTCATCAGCAGGGACTGGGCATCTTGTTAAAATTGAAGGAAGAATGGATGGAGCAAAATAGATGGAAATACTGCAAGTGAACCTGCTTCAGTCCGCTAAAAAACTGAAGCTTGGGAGGAAATTCACCTTTCAGCAGGACAATGATCCCAAGCACAAGGCCAAAGCAACATTGGAGTGGCTCAAGAACAAAAAGGTGAATGTCCTACAGTGGCCCAGTCAAAGTCCTGATCTCAATCCCATTGAGAATCTGTGGCACTATTTGAAAATTGCGGTCCACAAGCATCGTCCAACCAACCTGAACAACCTGGAGCAAATCTGCCAAGAAGAATGGGCCCAAATCACTCCGACACTGTGTGCAAAGCTGGTACATACTTACCCCAAAAGACTTAAAGCTGTTATTGCAGCGAAAGGTGGCTCTACCAAATATTAATGTGTGGGGGTTGAATACTTATGCAAGCAAGATATTTCAGTTTTTTATTTTTCTTAAAAATATTTCCCAACATAAAACCAATGTCACCTTACAATAATTGATTTTGAGTTTCAGTGTTTTAAAATAAAATATCAAACAGAACGAAATTTCAATGTACCATTTGTAATTCAGTAATATGAGAGAATTGGTCAGGGGTCTGAATACTTTTGCAAGGCACTGTATGTATGTATGTATGTATGTATGTATGTATGTATGTATGTATGTATGTATGTATGTATATGTATATGTATATGTATATGTATATGTATATATATATATATATATATATATATATATATATATATATATATATATATATATATATATATATATATATATATTCCACAGATAAAACAAACTACTCATATGTATTGTACTGCATCGTTCAACCCTGTCATTTCAAACATTATTTAACATCCATTAATTGAAGGCTAGGCAAGCAGAAATAATAAGACCAGCACAGTTGCATCAATTAAATGAAGATTAATTTGTCCAACATTGAATATAAGCCTCTGAAAGATTGTTGTTTTAGGCTGAGATCTGTATTGACATAACATGCAAAATAAATCTCACTGTTTTTTTTTTTTAAACTAATTGCACATAACATATGATAAAAAATATTGACCAACATGATCTATATTTTTCTCCAGTGCTTGATATCTGCAAGAAAGTAAAACATGTAAATGTGGAATGAATGCTTCATTCAAACATCATAAAACACAATAAAAACAGTTAAGATCACACCTATGGAGACATGATGTTTTGTTTATACTACAAATACAAAAAATCAGGTTTCTTGAAAGGCATTAAAAGAGCATATTCCAGTATGGTCATGAAACATAGGCACTTACTGTCCTCAAACCAAACCAAATCATTTTCCATCAACATTAAAACCATATACTTTTAGCACCCACTGAATTTCAAAAACTCGCGCAGTTACACATCAAGTGGGGACAAAACATAAGTCTAAAGAGTGTCACATGTTTAAAAAATAATATGGGCAGGGGGAAGGGTGACACACACACCAAAAAAAACATCTGTGGAACAATTACGGAGCACACATTATGCAGAAAGCATGATTCATTGGGTCTGCTTTAACCAGCATTGCTTGTAGAAAATATATTTCAAACTAGTCGTACCCTATCTCAGCGTTGAACATTAAAAGCTGCAATTGACTCTGTAGAGTATTATACATGGACACGAATGAGTAACAGAACATTGTTTTACATGATATACAGGCTGCCTTTCCATCCGGTTTGTAATGAGCCAGAAAGCCACAAATTAACAAATGCGTACCTTTATGAGGTTGCTGTAGTGCAGATAGTCAACAGATACTACTAACATGACACAAAAGTTCTTTACCGTGGCCCCTGTTTAAACAAGTAAAAGCCATCAGATTCCAAATAAACTGACTGACAAACTTAATTTTATAGTATTTTATTTGATGCTCTGACCGAAGACTTTGTTTGAAGCCCAATCAGCCTGTGGAATGTAAAAATTCTCAATTGCATTTAAGAATGCCAGGGGATCATGACAGTTGTCTTTCCCAACTTGTGAAACATGTACAGTAAATTCTTCAGCTATGCTGTCAAATGGGTGTACTGGGTCATAACCATTTTAAATTGAGCACATAATGAACTCTTACCTTATATATATATATATATATATATATATATATATATATATATATATATATATATATATATATATATATATATATTTATCGCACACACACACACACAAACATAAATGAACCCGTTTTATATCACCTCACTTAATATCATACCCTGTTTATTATCACAATTTTTCAAAAACCACTCGCCATGCACCATAGCTTCTTTGAGAAATTACCTCTCAATATCATCTTACAAACCCGCTTATTGTCACGTTTTGTGTAGCCTATTAAATGCTAAGTAATCACAGGAGGATATAATTAATTTCCAACACAACTAACAACCAATAATCATCTCGGCTGATAAACTTACATTTTGTGCAGTATGTCAAATGCTGCGTGGGCGGTCTTAACGGGATACAGCGGAGTTACAAAACACCAACGTCACCAAATTTTTCCTTCTTTAACATAGTCTTATACAAATGCACACAAACAAACCACCAAGTGCAACTCCTAATTGATAGCTCTCATCAGTCAATGAGAGTCAGTTTTTTAGATAATGACACAAACTGTTGTTCCAGTTAATGATACAAAATGTATTTGGCCTGTAGTAAACTATATGCATTTGTTTAAATGTAAAGAACGACTAAATGTACAGCATTAAAACACTGCTCTTTAATTCACCGTTAGTTTTCGTTCTCTTTTTTTCCCCCCTCGCACTCGTAATGTGCTGTCATAGGCAAACCTGAAACCTGGTTTATCATGACCCAGTTTACATCACAAATTAAAGCGGGTTCATCTGTATGTATGTGTGTGTGTGTGTTTTAAATATAATATATATATATATATATATATATATATATATATATATATATATATATATATATATATATATATATAGTAGCGTTCTCGGTTAATGCAGGCAGGTGCATCACACAGGGCGAGGCAATCCACACACAGGCGGAGGGTGGGCATGAACCCGGGAACTCTCGCAATAAAGCATAGCGTCGATACCGCTGTACAAAAGAGCCGGCTCCTTTGCAATAAATATATATATTACACACACACACATCTACTGAACCTCTCTGCCAGTATATTGCACTTCATCAGTAGCAAAACACCAGTCATTCACCAGTAGGTGCAGCTACACAGGGAGATTTCATGACTGCACTATTAAATACCGTAATCTCTTTTAAGTTAGCAGAGACTCTACACAAATCATATACAACATTATATGTTACAAAACAAATCTACAATATGCCAAATGACCAGAACAGTAAATAATAAAAGAAAACAACATTTAGCATTGATCCAATAGAAGTAGTATGAAATTGTCTTTAGCTATCAATCACAACAAAAGCATAATTACCAGTAGCAGAACAAAAAGTGCAAAGAGAAATGCAGCAAATACAGTTTTAAAGCATTTTAAGTTTCTGAAATAACCTTGCTTATCCTTTGTAGTTATTATTCAGTTTACCACTTTGGGGTTAAGACTTCAAATGCACATTTCCAGGATCAAATTGGAATGGTGTAAAATACATTCAAGTTCATTTAATACACAAGTCAGGCCACTGTGCAGCCATTTTTCAGTCAATTACTGTATAGTAAACAAACTAGTACTTGAGCAATACAGAAACAAAATTCTTAACAAATTATATTATAACAAAATGCCCAAAGAACAAGGCAGTTCATTGGGGAACTAGTACCTGTGGCTAATATGTGAGGATATGTTTAAGAAAATAAAAAAATTTCCCATTGTACCCAAGGTGTTTGTACTGGATAAGATACTGGATAATATTTTTAAGGCTTTAGTCCTTGGTTTAATTTCCTCTAAAGGTCTGGTTAAGGTGACTCCAGTGTGAAGACTAGGGAACAAGCTCTCTGGACGGAGGTTTTTCACAGTTTACAATGCATACATCTACTGGTGGTGCAGGGCCTGACCTTTCTCCTTATTTCGCGAGAGTGTATATCACAGAAAATGTCTGCGTGTGTCTCAGTGTTTCAGTACAGGACTCACACGCTCCTGTTCTCGGTTGTCTTTCTGCAATGCCAAAAGTACCTGAGAAAAACAAACAAAAAAATTACAACCATATAAAAGCATTGCCTTATGTGGGTGGGTGCTTAAACACTAGGGAACATTTCAGAGACCAATAGTGGTTTAAGTGTTGTGAAGGAAAACAAATATTTGATCTCAAAGCAGCTGTACAAGCAGGATATCGTTTTCACATAGAAAGGGTACATTTCCCGATTGGCTGATTAAATTATTATGTACTGGCACTGGTCTGGCAAGGTAAACATTCAAACCACATAATTGTAAAAGGAAAAAAAAAAAGTTACTGGGTAGCATCAACTGTATTATTGCTCTGTGTACTAATAAATAAATAAATAAATAAATAAATAAATAAATAAATAAATCTCAAGGTACCTGAGCCCATTTCTTGTTTCTGCTTTGCATCTGGATAGCAGCGATGGTCGTGAACAGTTCCTCAGCAGGGATGTCCTCCGGTAGTTTCGTCAGGAACTGGGCATTGTGGATGAAGTCCATTTTGGTCAAAATGTCCTCATAAAGCTTCAAGATGCCTAGGGCTGTGCGAAATAGAAACTCATCCCCATCTCTGCAAAAAACATCCCAGACACGGCAGGCCAGGTCCAGGGGTAATGACTTGCTGTACAGTGTGAAAATCCTGCATAAAACAAGAAATTGCTAAGAAATTAGCATCTGGTGCCACGGAATCTGAAATTCCAGCAAGTTAAACATTATTGTACAAGTAGAATCTCTCTGCCATTCGTTTTCATTTTTACAATTCCAAATCTTCTTAGCCTGCAATATAACAGAGGGGAGGCAAGACTGACCTTGTTAAAATCAGGACCTTCATCATGGAAAGACCAAGTGCAATCACAACTATAAAATCCTCTTGGATCTTATCCACTCAGAAGACTTTGTTGATGTACCCTGCAGCTATCGCTTAATTATTGAGTATGTACAGTAAAGGTTATAAACCACATCTCTGTAATTTTACTGACGACATGATCATGGGTCATTCCATGCCAACTCAACCAGTGCCGTTGCCTGTCCGTCTCAGATTTTCCTAGAAAAATTCACCTGGGGGTTTTCAGACACGCAGAGTTCAGAAATGATAGCCATTATTTTTTTTTTTTTTAATGTCCCCTTCGACCTGTGACCTTGCAAAGGTCAACCTAAAGTGAGAAAGAGACCTTGACGAGAAAAATTACCCTGGTGCAATTTAGATGCTACCATCAAGTGTAGCACCTCATTCTACTCGTATTGAATAGGGCTTTTCAGAAAAAAATACTAGCAGCACCCTACTCACTTCTGACAAACTACCAAGACAAGGGGTAACTGATGAGTTTTATTCAAACTTCAGCCTAACCCTTTACCCTGTAGAGGATGTGGGTCCTAAAATGTAAGTATTGCTGTAAGAACCTTAGGAACCAGTCTTCCAAATATTGTGAAAAACATTTGGTTTCAAGTCCCACCACTGGTCATTAAACCCCCTTGCAATTAGAATTTTTGCTGTTTGTATCAAGTTTAGGCCGTAATAATTTGCGTGGAGGGACTCCAAACAATCACCCAAAGATATGTTTGGATAGATGTTAATGAGATCTACAAGCATCAAGCAAAATATGTTGGTATCCGGGGATTTTGAATTTTTGAAGTCGCATTTGTCATGCATTCAAGCATTGCTTATGGCCACTTTAGTGATGTTAAAGTACCACATAGTTCTATCCAAACTGGCTATTTCTTCAATTGTGCATTCTCTGAGGATTGATCTAGAGAAAAAGTAACAATGTGGGCTTCCACTTGCACTAGCTTTTTATAAGTTTTGGTGCCTACCTAGGGGGATTATTGATTGACTGAACAATCATTTGTGAAAAAACCATTTGCTGCATTCTTATGCTAGCCAATCAGTCAATTTCAGGCACAACTGAAAGTCTTTGGTTTAGGAGGTCTTCGATGACAGAGACAGGTGTGTTTAAAACGGTGCTGTAAACAGGGAAGCTTTTTTGTTTGTTTGTTTGTTTAAGAAAAAACATTAATTTTGTTTTAAAAACACAACTAAAGTAAGGTTTTGTAGTTTCAAATGTGTCACTGTAACAAAGAAGTCCCATGCAAGTTCATAACCCCTCAGCTCTAAGCTAGTGCCAGTGGAAGCCCACATTGTTGAAGAAATAGCCAATTTGGATAGAACTACGTGGCACTTTAGCCTCACCAAAGTGTCCATGAGCAATGCTTGAATGCATGACAAATGCAACTTCAAAAATCCAAAATCCCCGGATACCATAATAATTTTGCTTGATGCTTGTAGATCTCATCTACATCTATCGAAACATATCAGGGTGATTTTTCTGGTAAAGGTCCCTTTCTCACTTTAGGTTGACCTTTGGAAGGTCACAGGTCGATGGGGACATTTATAAAAAAAAAAAAAGGCTATCATTTCTGAACTCAGCATGTCAGAAAACCCCCTAGGTGAATTTTTCTAGGAAAATGTCCCTTTTCTGGTGGAGTTGGCATGGAATGACCCTCTTCTAAAACTGTACAACCAAAGCTTCTGACAGTAAGCATGTCAAACAACCACAAGGTGTCAGTAACAACATGTGCAAAATTTGTTTATTTTAATCTACAAAACAGTGGTTCCCAACCCCGGTCCTGGGGCCCCACTGTGCCTGCTGGTTTTCATTCCATGAGCTCTCAATTACTTAACTAGACCCTTAAACTGAACTGATAATTTGCTTAATTCAACCTTTTTTTTTAATGTTCAGCTCAAACGGCTGCAGAGTTCAAATTACTTGTGAAATGTTATAGCTAACTTGAAATATGCAACTCTTAAGAGCTGAAAACAAATTAAAAAGGTCTAAGTCTTTAAATGTGAAAGCAATTGTTTGAAGCAACAAATAATTCTAATTTGCATTGCCAGTTTCTCCTGTTACGTCACTCTGCAGCACAGTGTGGTCACATAGCTTCAGTAGTCACACCATACCTGCAGACACTGTAAAGCTTTGACTGAGGGTAGCCTAATCTTCTTCTAATGTCTATGATTTCCCTCTAGTTAACAATGGTTGTTTTCCCCTTTAGTAAACTACTTGAAGCCCCTTGTTAAATGGGATACTCTGAATACAACATTACTTTATTTTGTTCCACATGACAAAATAATCACAGCAAACACCTGGAAATACAAACAAAACTTTAAGAAATAAGAAACAGCTTAACTTACCAGTCGATTAAGTAAATATCTGGAGTTAAGTTATTTTTCTTAAAATGTTCAAACAACTTTGGTAGATTTTCTTCAAAAAACACGTCAAAAGCTGCAAAATATGTCAACATCTGGAAAAAAAAAATAAAAAAAATGGTTTTTAGATATCTGGATGAGCGGTGAATTAATTCACTCAGCCTGTCCTTGTACAATTCAACACATCTGAAAACTTCTAATTAAATATCATTTTTCTTGACCACAGAGAGAGGAATATATTGAAATACACCCAAACTGAATACTCACAAGGCTATGGTCCACTCGAAAGAATGCCATCTGGCAAGGTTTATTCAAAAGGTTGGCAAAAGCGATGAAGGCATCAGCAGTATCCAGGTTAAGGATCAACACGGCCGCAATGAAGGACATTCCCTGCACCTAGATAGGTAACAGTTATAAAAAACACTGAATTTGACACTCACAATTTTCTATCAATGGTCATCTTATATAAAACACAAATGTGAATGTTGCAGACAGTTCTATTTGTATTTTAGCATAAATATTTTTCATAAAGAAAATACTTACATAGCCCACGTCAGGTCTGTAACAGGTGTAAGCCCCCAATATACTGTGCAGCATGTCATGGTAAGGACCTCCCTTTAACAGAAAAAGGCAAAAATAAATATTTTTTTGGAAAACATATGCATATCATAGTCCAGCAGTCATTTTTTTTATTCTTCAGAATTATATATATATTTTTTTATGGTTGCATTGGTTACACTAAGAGAATACTTCAGTTGGACCATCAATGATGAACTAAACAAAGTAGGACATAAAGAACAGATTACCACAATTGTATGTTAAATCACTTTAAATTCACACACATGTAACATAAGTATCACTAAAAACCTAAGTAAGCATAAAGACAAGTGCAGTTATTTCATAAATACAAAATAGTTTAGCAGCCTACCTTTTGGAAAATACAGAGATTTGGAAATGTTCGTGAAATGTCTAATTTTATATGTTCCAGACTCGCTTCTTTGTCTGCTAAGGATATTCCAGTGTCTAAAAAGAAACAAATATATTTTATTTAAATACTTTTCATCTTTTAACTCAGGAAGGGCTTAAACTGGTACCAGGTCAAATAAACTCAGAAAGGTTCACTACTATAAAGCATACTTCACGTGATATATACTGTAATAAGGGATACTATGAACCCATTTATTATTATTTTTTTTATTTAATAAATCGCCAATTATTTTATTATTCTGTCCTCTGAAGCGTGTACCGTCAGCCGACAGCGTTTTTTTTTTTTTTCACACTGTAGACTCACCGTGCAGCCACCTCAGAGCTACAATATAGGAGGTCAACACAGTTCTGGGCAACTTACAGGCCAATTGTGTGCCACCCCCTGGGAGCTCCCATCTACGGTCGGCAATAGAATAGCCTGGACTCGAACCGGCGACCTCCAAGCTATAGGACACATCCTGCACTCCACTCTGAGTGCCTTTACCAGATGTGCTACTCGGTAGCCCTTACGGACCCATTTTTGTAAAATTAAAACATCAAAATGATTTTTTTTTTTTTTTTCTTGATGCACAAAATAAAATCCAACTAGGAGATGAACACATGACTATTAGCCATTATCTTGCAACAAATGTTTAAAAATGCATCCATCTGCCACAAATTAAAACTGGTAATAACAAGTTTCAATCACATGGATTTCACAGCTTATGTGAAATAGGATTCAAGCAGGGAGGGGATGTGACAAAGTGAAAAACCAACAAAGCTTTGGTGTTTCTGGGGAAGTAGACTACACACAAAAGGGTACAATAAAACAATTTAATAAACAGTTTAATCAAATTTTTAGTACAGGGCTAAACATATATGACTCCCATTGCATAGCAGTTTGCTCCATTGCTGGTTTTTCTATAATACGATACACCTTTACAGTTTACAAACTTGTATTAAAACCTGTAACAGGCAACTCTGCTATGTAATAAGAGTCCTATTTATATCCCTGTCAGTATTGCAACATGAATACAATTAAACTGATTGATATAGTACCTTCATTTTGTGTTTCTGGGCCAGCAGTTGGCTTGGATTTCCACTTTTCTTTAGCTCGTGCCAGGCAGATATCATAGAGTTCTGAAAACATGATCAGAAAAATACCAATTAATTAAAACATCTGAGACGGCTCGATAGCGGCATTTGTGTGTGAAAGTGGTATAGTTTTACTAACAGACATTTTAGTGTGTTGTTTTACAGACACTCAGGGGTTTACAGTGTGCACTGTACATACTCTTATGTGATTATTTCATGTCATTTAAACTCAAAAGGGTCCAAAAACAGCTCAAGACATGACTAAGTAAAACACAAATCTTGTTCAATGCACTGATTCCACTAATTATTGTCATTTGTCTTATCACCATCCCTAACTTTTAAAAATATTAAATTCCAGGTAAGTAACATGCCAAATTACCTGTATTTTTTATTTTACCAGATTGCCAATGACATACCCACTCTAGAAAGATGTATTAGGACCTAGTCTGTCCCATAAACATTATGAAAATTATCTCTACTGGGGGTTGAGGTTCATCACCAGATTTGGTGCTCAGATGATAGTCCAAACATGAAATCAGGCTTGTCAACTGTGTGCAAACATACGTCACCTATCCTACAAATCTTGTTTAAATCATGTCAGCGGGAACTCTTCTTTTAACTGTCGTTAAACAGGGAATATGCTTTTTTTTTTTATTAAAATGAATCCAGTTTCATTAATTCTCATTCCAAAGTAATGAAGTCCATTCATTGCAGCCTCCTCTCTGTGACCTGAATTAACATACTATAAATGTTTGTGGAACCAAATGTAATTTGTGTCTTTTTGTAATGGGACCTGGCTGTCTTTGTTGTGTTTATAGTGGGCAGGACCTAAACAGCCAATGAAGCAGTTCCCCAGCTCTTCTGATACTGGCACTAAGAAAGGGTCCTGTTTTTCTTTATATAGATGGGCATCAAGTTGTAAGGATGTGACTTATCTGGGATCATGTGCGTCCTGGCAGTAACTCTGTGACTAAATGTGTAATTGACAGAGATCCTTCCTCAGTACTTTGCCACACTGCAACTTGATACCTAATTTGCATTAAGTGTAAATACCATCCCTGACTTAAACACTCAGACAGTCCTTTAGCACCGTATCATGCAATTAACTCCAACACAAGAAAAAGTAAGCACAGTAATAGGGGTGGGAATTTAATATAAAACATATTTAACTACTGGAGGACTACAAATTATGAATATTTATCAAACTACTCAAATAATGATTTTATTTGAACTGGAGTATTTAAAGTACTCACCTCCAACACCAATACAATATAAAGATACTTTGTCACTGAAATGGGATACGACTTTGCGAAGAAGGATGCAGAGCTCTAAATAAATTACCTAAAATAAAACTTGTCTTCATTGTCCATTTCACTCAGCCTGAAACAGTTAATTGAACTGGAAGCTTTTATTTAAACCAGTTTTGCCAAACTGACAGCAGACGTACCGTGAGTGATGTTTAACTCATTGCCAACTGCCAGGCTCCACACCTTCCCTCTCACACTGGGGGGCACTCCCTGCCACCACAGCTCCCGCACCTTACGAGAACTGCACCTGAAACAAACGTGTTAACTTCTTAAATCTGTAACTTCCACACAAACTTCCACACAAACCAACTGTTTTCATATGCTTTTCTGTAAAGCTGAGGCTTTGACTTCATACTAATTATTAAAGTATTGCCAAAGCAGCTCAAGGACCTACAACCAAATGCATGGTTTAGTCTCTGGGGCTCCCGAGTGGCGCATCCGGTAAAGGCGCTCCTGCGTGGAGTGCAGGATGCGTTCTATAGCCTGGAGGTCGCCGGTTCGAGTCCAGGCTATTCCACTGCCGACCGTGGACAAGAGCTCCCAAGGGGCGGCGCACAATTGGCCGAGCGTCGCCCGGGTGGGGAGGTCTTAGGTCAGCCAGGGTGTCCTCAGCTCACCGCGCACCAGAGACCCCTGTAGACTGCCTGGGCGCCTGCGGTCTTGCCTGTAAGCTGCCCAGAGCTGCGTTGTCCTCCGACGCAGTAGCTCTGAGGTGGCTGCATGGTGGACCTGCAGAGTGAAAAAAAAAAGCGGCCGGCTGACGGCACACGTTTCGGAGGACAGCGTGTGTTCGTCTTCGCCGCTCCCGAGTCAGCGTGGGGGTGGTACAACTAAATTAAAAAAATAATAAAAATCAGTCTCTCTCATTTGAGAGAGTCATTTCAGTTTTATAATATATATATGTATATATATAGTTGTTTTGAAAGGTCCTTGGTGCTCATGGTTGAGTCTTGCATTACCCAACAGAGGGAACCTACAGGAACTGCTGTATTTATCCTGAAATCACGTGAATCACTACAATTTAACACCGGTGGAGGCCACTTAACTTGGTGGGTGATTTTGAAGGTGATTGGTTACACCTGAGCTAATTTAGGATTGCTATTACAAGGGGGGTGGACACTTATCCAACCAAGCTATTTCAGTTTTTGTTTTTTATTAATTTTCTACAAATTTCTAGAATATTTTTTCTTACTTGGAAGTTGTGGGGTAGGATGTGTAGATCAATGAAAAACAAATATTTAAATCCATTTTAATTCCAGGCTATAAGGCAACAAATGGTGAAAATTTTGAAAGGGGGTGTAGACTTTCTATAGGCACTGTATGTATATATATATATAATTTATTTTACCTGATCTCATTTTGGAATACATCTTGCATTCATTCAAATCCAATGACAAGCCGAATTGCACAGTTACAAATACCAGTGTTGCAAAGCAAATGCAGATCTGGACATAAGGAAAGTAATTCACTAATTTCAGCTGGTTTAAACATACTTTCTTTTCCATACATTTTCCCTCTTCAAATGCAACTTAACTTACATTGTTTCCCAGTTTGGAAGAATTTCCTGGCTCCAGGTCATAGCAGCATTTCCGATGCTTTCTTCCAGTTTGCATCTTTCTTCCAGTTGTTTCTTCCTTTTCTGTGCTTCCTTTATCTCTGTAATTGAGAAGCAATGCTTTTTTAAAATGGTAAAAGTCTGTATATTGACAAATCTTATGATTTACTGGTAAATGTCGACATTTACCAAGAAAAACGGTAAATGTCCAAAATAAACACGATAACGCTTTGTTTTAGACATTTACTGGTAAATCTCAAGAATAACCAAGTGCCTTTGGCCAATGACGAATGTCTCGCTTTCGTGCATTGTAAGGCTTCAGGAGTCCTGTGTAACTGCAAGTGCCACAAGAGTCTACCATGCTGCAATAAGTAAGTAAAAATATCTATTCAGTACCTGTGTATTTGTCATGTTTTGTGTCATAACCAAAGTGTGATTTTCTGTTGAAAAAACAAAGGTCCTTATATGCAAATTTACCAGAATGTTTATTCTACATAAATGGATCACAATATTGTTCACTACCATGCTGAATTGCTCAGTTGTGCATTACTGTAAGCTCATTAATGATTATTTTGTTAATGGAAAATGTGTATGCAGAAATAAATATATTCTTTGACATTAATAATTATTTTGTTAATTGACAATTTATATGCAGGAATAAATATATTCTTCATAATTTCAGACATTTACCAATAAGATTTGGTAAATCATAAGATTAACCGGTAAAATGTCCGAAAAGCAATTTATATCTTCATAATTTCAGACATTTACCAACTTACTTTGTAATTGTTGACATTTACCGGTAAAATTTAAGATCCATTAACACATCACTTTAAAAATGGGGTCATACCTAGTCTGTATAATTTATTACTTTTGTTTTCATTAGTCTACATTTGAAGAAATGTAGACAGGGTCTTCGTGGTGCCATACATTTGAAGAAATTTGAAGGACTGAGACATTTGGTGTCTTAATCTTGCCTATGTATTGTTTTATTTATACATCTACTTTCTAGGGATTTCCTGTGTAATACAGAGATCCACTGGCATCCATCACAATTTTTTTTTTTTCCGCTACAATCGACGCTCAGGTTTTCGGACGATCATGTGGTGAAATACAGAGCCACTTCAGGAATGCAAATCATTTGTTTCGTTTCTGTGAAGCAGCAGCCGAGTCCACTCACTGCGCATGCAGTGACTCATGTATGTGACAGAAGTTAGTTGTGTTTCTCTACACTGCATGTCGAATTGACGTTTGAACCCACATAGCCACACTGTAGAGTATCTGGATTTGCAATGGTTATGAGAGGGCAGCTGCCCTGGATCCCTTCCAGCGGTGCTGCAGGACTGGTAAGCAAGCAGCTCATCAAAAAGTCATTTTCGATCAAAATTCTTACTTTGTTTGTTTACTTCTTACTCAGGAGAAAGGGACCGGCTGTAAGGAGATGTACAGAACTTTGGGCCAGTTCTTTCAAAGTTGTATCAACTTTCAACAGTTTAATGTCTCTCTTTTTTCAACTTTTGAAACATGCACATAATACAGATACATATTTTTTTATCTGTTCATTTGTTTATTTTTTTTTTTGTATAAATGACGTTCTTACTGTTTGTGAACCTTTACATTAGGGTCAAGTTACGTTTAAAAGCCTATAATACGATAGGCATACATTTAAAAACCTCTGAAGTAGAAACTCCGCCACATGTTTTGTTTTTTAATATCATTTTTACAAATCAAAAGAAATGTATGAACCTCGTTTCTTGGCCTGGGCCACCATCTCTTCATACTGCTGTTTGTGCTTCTCAGCTTCTTCTGCAGGCTTGGCAGGGAGGTTCCTAGAAGACAAACGGCTCATTATTAAACTTTAATATTAAAATATTAAGTGGCACAGTGAGTGCACTCACTTCATGTTTCCTGTGGATCTTTCCTGGAGAACATATTTATCTTGTGCTTGGATTCAGGTTCATTTGAGACAGATCTAGAATACAGTACCTGACTGCCAGACACAGTGGTATAAATTATATTATTAATCCTCAAGAGAAGATAAGCACAAAAACACTGAAAATCAGGCTTGTCAACTGTGTGTAAACATACGTCACCTATTCTACCAATCTTGTTTAAGTCACTTGTTCTTGTTAACGTCAGCGAGAACTCTTCTTTTAACTGTCGTTAAAAAGGGAATTTGCTTTTTCTTTTATAAAATGAACCCAGTTTCTTGCACAGGAACCCTCTGTTAACAGCTAGTTATATTTAGCAAAGGGATATACCAACGGCTTACAAGTTATCTGTAACACACTGCAGATCTAACCTTGAATAAACTCAGCTTTGCAAACACAGCTCCGTTCAATTGTTTAAAAAGCAAAGTACAATTTTTTTTTTTTTTTTTTTTTATTAAAACACTTTGGAACCACACTGGACCAAAAATTGAAGCTCAACATCTGACACAATGTACAGACACAGGTTTCCACTAAATTCATAATTTCATACTATAATGCTGTGGAAGCAAGTACAGGATTTATAATTCCAATTTCATACAGTTTTTGTTTTAGACTCTCAATTGTTTTCTTTTTGTTTTGTTTTTTTAAGCGCTTTGGGATCCTTGTGATGAAAGGTGCTATAGAAAGGTGAATTGTTTAAATGGTAAATAAACCATTTAGACAATTCACATTTCTAAATGGTAAATAAAATGAGTTAAGCATGTGCTGAGTAACAATTAATTACCGTTACGGTTATTATCATAATCCTGGTTAGCTGAAATAGAAATGTAACCATTACCACATGGGTATTTCCCGCCTAAAGACCTGAAACCTGAATACTGATATACCGAGGGATGAAAAGGACTGTTCTCACAGATCTCAGCGTCATTTTTCGTTCAATCCTGCTGCAATCATGGACCCAGTGAATTTGAAGCTTAATGGCTACATTTCTACTTCAGGGAACCAGGGTTATGATAATACGAAATGTAACCATTACCGTATGGGTAAGTGTACCAAAGCTGTTGCAAGGGCAATATTGCAGAATGACTGGAATGCTACAAGGCTAAGCCAAGAGGCTGCCTTGTATGTTACCATACGGAACCCCAGTAACAAGTAACTAGGGTGAAAAAAATTGAGGAACTCGTCTCTATACCTGTGTTGTAAGGGTCGACTAGGAAGCAACCCCTAACACTCCAGGGTTTCTGAGGATCCCACGACATTCAGCCTGTAGAACCTACTGAAGGTATAGGGAGTAGCCCACACCACCACACTGCATATGTCCTTGACAGATACACCCTGGAATAAAGCCCACAAAACGTTTCCAATGCCCCTGGTGGAATGGGCTGTGAGCTTTTCTGGAGGTGGCAAGTTGGCCAGCTCATAGGCAGTCCTGACAGTGTCTGCTATCCACTTGGACAGCCGCTGCTTATACAGGGCTCGACCATGGGACTTCTCCCCATAGCAGACAAAAAATAGTTTGGGCTGCCTCCAGCTTTTTGTCCTGTCAGTGTAGTACACCAGGCCAGAGCGTATGGAGCTGCTGCTCTCTGTCAGACTGGAAAGGAGGTGGATGGAAAGCCTCCAATTCCACAGACTGGTTGACATGGAACGCCAAGATCATCTTTGGCAAAAAGGCAGGATTTGTACGGAGCATAACCTTTGTCCTGGCCTCTGTAAAAATTAAGCAGGCTTTTGCTATCTCACTCACCCATTTTGCGGAGGTGATAGCAAGCAGAATGCCGCTTTTAGCGATAAAAATTTCAGCTCATCTGAAAGCATGGGCTCAAATGGAGGCTTCATGAGTGCATTAAGCAACACGTTTAGCCTCCAGCGAAGAACAATATCCTTCATAGGCGTCCGAAGCTTTCAAAAAACTGTCCCTCCATGAAGTGAGCTCCTGGGGAGACCAAGTCAATTTTGACATGGCAAGCCGAAATGGTTGCCAGACAGACCTTTAACCACTTCAACACCATGACGTACGCAAGTACGTCAATTGAAAACCCACTTACAGTTCCATGCCGTACCTGTGTACGTCAACTTTCTCATTCTATTCTATGATCGGTTTCTCAGTCTAGCGTTTCAGGTTTCATTCTCTAAAGCAGTGCTAGTACTGTGGAATGTGCAATGAAAGTTGGGGGAGGGTCAGGTGACATTTTTATCCAATTGCGTGTCATGTAGTGATTCCAATCTAACTGTGGGCGTTTAGAAGGCTGAAGTGTATTGCAGGAAGCCATTCAGCTTTATAGTGTTTTAATTTTTGTTTTATATTTTTATTATTAGTTTTACTTGTTTAGTTATAGTTTATATAGTTTTTAGCGAAAGCTAAACATGGCAACGTACGTGGTCTTTCTATAATGAGCAACGGGAGTGAAGTTGGTTCGGAGGATTTCGATACCAGCAACAGTGATGCTGTCTTATCACTCAGCGATGATGATGAAGAGGATGTGAAGCCAAGAACAATACAAACTGTACAAACAGAAGAGCATGCAGTTACTTTACAGGTAAGCCAGCTGCAAACGGGAAGCTGTTTGGTTTGAAATGGCAGTGCTGTGACAAAATACTATCAAAACACAGCACTGGGTACAAGCAATGCGGCAGACAGATCCATCACAATGCCTGTGCAAAGTAGCTGTGTACACACATTTGTGACTATCCCTTCAACGCAAGCGAAGCAGACACTGTAAAAAAGGTACAGGGTCTGCTACGAAAAAGAAAACAAAAGAAGACACGCAAGAAAAATGTGCAGTGGTTGCGAAGGCAACCCTGGGTTCTGTTGTATTGAACATTTCAATAAATGGCACAGAGCAAGTCGATACTGGCACACACTTTGATGTTGTTTGATTTTTGTTTGATAATTACTGTTTACTGATTATTATTGTTATCGTTTTTAGCAGCGTTTGTTTTCATTGTTAAAAAAAATGTTTTTATCTCTATATTGAATATGGGTATGTAGTACACAGCAGCATAAAGGGTTAATGAAAAACATTTTAAGTCATTTATTTGTGTTTTATTCATCCTATGTTAACATTTTATATCAATTACAGGTTTGAAAACATTATTATTATTTTCAAAATCTTGTACTTGGGAAGGGGTTTCATTTTTACATCTGGAGTTGAAGTGGTTAACGTGGAGGGGGATTTCCCCTTGTCAAAAAGGTCTGACTGAGCAGGTCACAACGCTTCGGCAGTCAACACAGCTGGCCACTCAGAAGCTGCATCAGAGTTGAGACCAGTCTCCTGGGCCAATAAGGGGCTACTAGGAGCACCTTGGTCCGGTCCTGCCTGATTTTCTCCAGACACAGCGGGAGCAGGGGGAGAGGTGGGAAGGCATACAACAGTGGTCTCGGCTACTGGTGTGCCAAGGCATCTACTGCCAGCGGGTCCCCGCCTCCTATTCTGAAGAACTAGAGGAACAGTGGGTTGATTCCTGAGAGACAAAGAGATCTGTCTCTGCTCTCCCGAACCTCTCCCAAATGAGGCTCACCACCTCAGTGTGAAGTCTCCACTCTGAGCCACTGAGGTCCGCCACCCAGTTTGTAACCCCTGGCAGATGTACTGCCCGCAGTGAGAGGAGGTTCTCGTGTGCCCAGAGCAAAAGCTTGCAGGACACATGATGGAGACTGGGTGACTTGAGGCTGCCCTGGTGGTTAACGTAAGCCACCACTGTTGTGTTGTCTGTACGGATAAGCACACGTTTCCCTCGAACCTCTTCCAAAAAATTGTGCAAAGCCAGGTAACTGCCAGCAGCTCTAAAACACAGATGTGGAAACCCTGCCAAGGGGGGTTCCTCACACCTTGCACATCCCGGTCATTCCACACAGTGCCCCAGCCAAGGCTGGACGAGTCCATGGTGACGACCTCTCTTCTGGTGACACTGCCCAGCGCTATGCCTAGGCTGTTTCCACCAAGAGAGTGCCTTTAGACGGTGATGAGACACTGTCAATAGGCAGCCGCTGTTCAACATGGGCTGAAAAACCAGGCCTGAAAAGGGCGCATGTGCAGGAGACCCAATGGAAGGGTCTGGGAAGCTGTTGCTGCTGCCAATTGTCCAAATTAGCACTCTGATGCCTTTGAGTCTCAATGGGGCCGGAATAGCTTCCATGCACTTCGAGAAGGCACGGGGAGTTAGAGTGAGGCCAAATGGCAAGATACAGAACTCGTGCGCTGTTCCCTGAAAGGCGAACCACAGGTACCTCCTGTGTACACTGGTCTTACGGGAATGTGGAAATAGGCATCTTTGAGGTCCGCCGTGGTGAACTAGACGTCTGGCCTGATTGATTGCAACAGCTGTTGCATCGTCAACATTTTGAACCTCCTTCAGAAAGGGACCTCAGCAAATGGCACTGGAAGGCTACCAGGATGCTGTTATAGTTGCCTAGCCTTGCTGCGAACGCACTGGCTAAATAGGCTCGCTTGAGGATCACCTCAGAGACCCGGCACTGCCTATTAGGCGCCTCTGCACTATCAGGAGGAGGATGAGAAAGTGGGAGGACAGTTTTCTACCTTTCCAGGTGTTTCTTATGCTCGCCCCTTGGCACAGTGCCATGGAGTGAAGATGCAGCCACCTCTCTAACAGAGGGTGATGGGGAAGAGTGCTGAGCAGGAGTAAGGGACGCAGAGCACTCCATAGAGCTGAAGGATAAACGTTTCTCAAGCATGCACTTGGAGAAAGGTGCACAAAACTCAAAGAAGCTGCAATTAGCCAGTGCCTCCTTAGCGTGCTCTGACCCGTCAGGAAAAGCATCAGCCGTGATTGTCCTCTATAGGCAGACTGGCCTTGCATGTGGCACAGGGATAGAACCCTGGCTTGATGCAAGAAGCAAGCAATGCAGTGTACAGTACACAGTTGTACAGTTGCTGCCTCAATCTGCTTATAGAGATTGACCGGGAGGGTAGACCCGAGGGGACCAGTGACCTGAGCACTGGTTGGTAACCGGGATGGTACCAGGTCAGTTCGGTACCGATGGGGTGACTTGAGGACTAGGTCAGTACAAGGACGGCACCGGGACGATACCGGTGCGGTAACCTCTGTCCTGGTTCTCTATCGGGTCAGGAACAGAGTGGGTCGGTGACCTTGGTACCGGTACGAGTCCACCAGTTCGCAGTCACCGCGGGTGGCAACGTACAGGGATGCCCACCTGTAAAAGCCACTGGCAAAACCACTCAGTCAGTACCACACACTAGACTGAAGGAAGCCTGATTGATAGAATTGTACTAACAGCCTTCTAAAGCTGTCACCAAAATGGCATCAAGACACTGTGGAAGAGATTGAAAGCAACCACAACCGAAGCGAGTATCTTGGTCCTGCTGAGCCAGCAGCTGCTGTTGCTGCACGTGTGCTGTAGCACCACTTTGCAGACAGGCCTGCGTGTAGTCTCTGTAAAAAAATCTTTCAGCAAACACAGTAATAAAACAATGACATAAATAATATAAAAACCATCTAGTATTTTAGCTAAAAGCCAAAACGAGAAATAAAATAACTCCAGCCAGATCTATGCAGCCTGGGGGAGAGCACAAAGTCAGCAGACTTACATTGCTGGATCCCTGGGAAGGATCGAGTCAAGCCGCTGGCTTCACGCGGGGCACAAGGCCACAGCGGGACATAACAAGCACAATAAACGCGCAATTTGAAAATCTATTACAGCATTAATGTAATATTGCATAAATTAAGTGCAAAAAATTACATTCAGAAGCAACAAGTACTTATCTGAACCAGGCTCTCTGATCAGGTCATTCTTGAAAGGAAAAATGGCACCAAGATCTGTGAGCTCAGTCCTTTTGTGCCTTCTGGGGCAGGGCATGACTGCATCAGGCTTGTTGAGCAGCTTTGGTATATCAATATTAAAGTTTTGTGTCTTTAGGAGGTAAATACCCATACGGTAATGGTTACATTTCGTACTTGAAAGGGAACCCACAAAAGACTCCACCCCTTTGCAGGTAATCACAGCAAAAATACTTTGTTGTACAGCTTTCCAATGTCACCATTAAACTATCTGCCACAATCTGCAAATAGAATACCTCAGCCACAGTTTATTTGAACTCGTTTTCTTTTTTTTTCTAGTTAACAATTCCCGACCTAAAAACAGATTGCGCTGCTTTATTAAATCCAATATAATACCTCAGAATGTAATTGGTCCAGATCATCTCCTAGTCCTTTAAACACTGCAAACAACTGCAGTAAATGTAAAAGTTGTGTTGAAGAGCATTATTTTATTCTTGTCATGAATATGAAAGGATGCATGTACTGTACACCTAAGAATGAAGGCAATATTCTCCTGATAAAATGCAACTGTAGATCTCACACGGTACGTTGTTCAATTTTATTTACATGTGGAGTTTGGGGTTGTGGTGAAACAGTAAGCACAAGCACATGTCCTGCTTTCTGTGCTTTTTACCAATGTGGGGTTCACTGAACACACAGGAGTCAGAAAGTTTCTTTGATACCGCCTCACCAGCATTCAGTTTTTACTCTTGTGCCGTAGAGGAAAAATACCAACAATGGTAAGTTTCTTTTCCAAGGCAGATTATCATGCGCACGCAGGTGCTGAAAATAATGTTAAAAAACAGAAGGCAAAAGGAAAAAAGGAAAATAAAACACAACAAAGTTACAAATAAAAGGTGCTGCTTCTTGCAGCGTCCCGCAGCCTACGCTATCTGATGCAGCTCGACATATTAGATGTATTCATATTTTTTCATCACAATTCAGTTCTGTACAGCCTATGTAAAAATATAAATGTGGTGTAAAAGGAGGAGGGACAGACATAGAGCTGCCATATACCCCCCAAATTCTGATATACTCTAATTCCTTCGCATGTTTCATCCTAGTTGGTTTTCTATATTTATGTAAAAAAATTCAGTATAAGCAGATTCCTTGTACCCAGAGATTACAATGGACAAGCATATCTCTAGATATATAAAACTGTGAAGGGTGACATACATACATTGCTGGTAACTAAACTTAGTTGATTTCTTCCTCTTTCAATTTAAACCCACCAATAATAATTCTCCTTTGACAGTATCATCATCTGCAAGCATGTAATTACACAAACAGCACCAACCATGTTATAAAAACACAAGAGATTGATTTGTTTCATAATATTGAAGAGAAACTGCTCCCCATCTGACAGCTGAGCCACAGAGACAATTAAAACGCACTCAGAAGCATGTGCTCCTTTATTTATGGTGATTTAGGCACCTACTGTGTGATGAGGACAGAGTGACTTTGGATTGTCCATGCAATCCAGCTCTGTGCACAATGGCATATAGTCTCAGAAATACACCTACGCTGGCCTGTCTTCAAGGATAAGTGCGGTTGTTGACAGTGGCTCGAAGTCCAGATTCTTCCTCACACTTTGCTTCGAAGGGGAACTGTGAGGTCGTCCAGTTCTTTCTTCACATTCCTGGAAAGTTTTATACACAAAACATTAATTAAATAGACACAGGGTTATTTAACACCGATACAATATTACTACCATTAATTCCAGTATGGGAAGGTCATTATCTTATGCAGTCCTCATCATGTGAAGTGTAGTGTGCCTAACTTCTGTTCAACAGATTTCCTTGAAAAGTTATAACTGATCATTTTTTATTTGGGGGGGAATGTAATCCAAAAATCTTTGAGCACAGAGGATGGGCTGTCACGACCATCTGTTTCAAGGACACTTCGTTGATAGAAGGAGGTGCGATATGTTTTATTGGACTAACTAAACAATAATTAATCACACGCTTTCAAGACCTCAAAGGTCTCTTCTTCCTGTGAAAGTAGAAAATAAAAAACAGAGAGAGACAAGTTTGTATCTTACTGTTAAACTGTACCTGTGATCCATATTGGATCTTAAGTCGACACACAGAGGATTGGTCTGTTTCCCCATTATCTACCTGGGTGTCAATGGCTAACAGTTTGTGAGATACAGAGCGTGACGAGAAGAAGGGTAGTCTCACAATTTTGGAATGATTCATTTCCTGCTAAATAAACTACTCATCTACTGTCAGAATGTGCCCATTCTATTAACACAAGAAGATATTAAAGCCACTATGCCAGCCCTCCCATGTTCTGTGTGCTCACTTCAGCAGAAAATCAAAACAATTAGAAGAAAGGTTTTTGAAGCATGCCAGTGGAGGGTGGAGTGCTCACTTAATCTTCCAGGGCTACTCAGACTAGCATAGTGAAGGGTTACACATGGTGCTACTAACATGCCTTCAGTTAGGGCTCCAAGTTAATGTTGGAAGCAGTACTACAGTATACAGTAGCCTGATGCAAAATCAAAATAGCTCTGCAGTATTGTAAAAAGTCCTTGGATCATGGTGGCACAACATGCTCTTCACAATAGCTCAAATAGGAGGCTGTGTGGTCCAGTGGTTAAAGAAATGTGCTTGTAACCAGGAGGTCCCCGGTTCAAATCCCACTTCAGCCACTGACTCATTGTGTGACCCTGAGCAAGTCACTTAACCTCCTTGTGCTCCATCTTTCGGGTGAGACGTAGTTGTAAGTGACTCTACAGCTGATGCAAACAAATAATAATAAAATACAGTCTTAAAAGCCTCCTACAGGAACAGGCAAATGCGAAGAAAACAGCAGGTGCACATCAGCAGGTTTATACAAGAGCCCACTCTTTTAACCTGCAGTAGTTTACACAGCTTCTAAGGTATTGGACTGCGTGGTCTAAGTGGACTGGTGAATGAGTAACAATTCGTGGTGAATGCAACCATTTATTATACAGCAGCACTACCTCTTAGAGATACCAGCTGTCAGAGATGAATGAGATTCTAAAAGAAAGAAAACAAATCGCAGCATACTTTGTAAGGGATCAGGCATTGTGTGTTTAGGCAATAATACATAAACAAAAAGAGTGCAACTACTTCCTACATCTATTTCAACAGCAGCTCATGGTTTTAAACATTTGACAGAATAAAACATGATTTTTTTAAATCAATACAACACATTTAATTAATTAAACATCCCAAAAAAATCGATACCACCACAAATGGGATAGCTATTAGCTGGTTAACTGCAAAAACAAACCAAGGATTCCCACTGCTGCAAAAAGATACAAATCTAATATCACAAGTGGCCAGCCATCTTAAGTATATGATTAAAAAAGCTTTCTATTGCAAAGTGTGCATTAGCTGAAATTCGACTTGAAAGCTTCCAGCTCAAAACTATTCCTCCAGAGACTGTGTCATGGAAGTAAATTTAATAGCAGCATACATTTCTTACTGACATAAATCAAGCAGTCCATAGCATTCAATAATGTCAGGGCTGGCTACTCAGTCCAATGAAATTAACTCAAATCAATTCTACTAAGGACAAAACTTATTTAGTTATTTATTTTGCATTGTCTAGCTATAGTCTGATATTTTGAACATCCTCATTGTCTTGATGCAGTAAACTGGAAATGCATTTGACAGTTGGCTTAGCAATAGGCCCTAGACACAACTGCTTTTTTTCAGTAACAGGTTGGTGGCAGGTATACAAGCCTTTTTTACAAATCTTACAATATTATATACACACCTCTAATAACAAGCAATATATTTCAAAAGCTTTGGAACCGATAACAAAAATTGGACTTATATATATAAAAAATCTTTTTTCTGGAAATACCTACACTAGATGGACAATCCACTACAAAATAACCATTGTTTGATCTGAACACACAATGTCAACACCACACAACATATTCTATTGTGAATAATGTGTTAAAAGCATACATAACGTTACTGTTTTTTGGACACATTTTTAAATATGAAGCAAGTAACTGCTGCTGTAAACTACAATACAAAAAAAAGCACTGCAGTGAAACCATATAATATTTCTGAATCCATCCAGCAGATAATATTACAAGCAGTGAAGAAAGATAGATGGATGTCTCCTTTTGAAATCCTTCACAGAAGTCACAACAGTCTTGAGACGTGCACTTACCATGAAAGCAGCCGTTCCTTAAACACTACAATATTTAAACTCCGTTCCACCTGGCGTCATTTTCTTTGCCTCGCCGTGGATTAGCAGAGGGGAGGGACGCAAGGCCCGCAACTGCCTTCTGGAACACAACATGAGCAGCACACCTCACCTTCTTGAGTAGAGGACACCCGGCAGTATCAGCGAGGCACAGCTCAGCATCAGTTCTGAGCCTGCTTCTTCTATTGTGTACGATTTGTTTATTGTGTACGCCCTCCCCACCCCACTCCTCCTCAGTAATCACTGCTACCTCTTGGTACGAGTCACTGCTTTACACAAGAGACAGGCTCCAGCAGTCATAATAATCATCTGCAGATGAGAGGTATCCAATCAGTTTTTTCTGATTTCTTTGGTAATGCCTTCTGGCTTCACAGAATGAAGAGCTCAGCTTGCAGAATAAGCCTGCCTGCATGCCTCCTGGGTGTCATTCAGCCTGTGACGTAGCTCTGCAGCACACAGATGGATTAAACCACTCTATTGATTAACCCCTCTTGGTATACCTTTTAAGGATTGCCCGGAAGGGAATGGTGCTCTTAGAAAGAGTCATTTAACTTAATTTATGAAATATACATGGGTAGCTTTCACCAAACCCATTTTTCTAAGACAATTTGAGTATAAAAGTAAAACATAAAACACATTAGAATACCAGCTGCATAATCAGAATACCAAACTTCCTTAACTATTGGACTAGAAGCATGTATTGCTAGATATTGCCTTTTAGAAAGATTGGGGTTTCAAACCTATTACACAAAAACAGAAAATAATGGGTACTGTCAGACGGGTGATATATACATTTGTTTAAGTTCTGCCATACTTTGCTGCACATGCTCCTTAATCTGTATATTGTACATCAGACCACATTTTACAGTTGGATAGTAGTATGATACAATGGTCTATGTGAAGCAAATTGCTCCCATGGGGCTCACAGTAAGGTTAACAGCAAAAACTACAAGGCAAAAAAGAGCCTTCTATTTGCTGTACTATCTGTGAAATACCTTAGTGCAGATTTACTTCCCTGATGAAGTTAGGTTAAAATGGTTTCCTGAAAGATTAAATATCCCTTTACAAAAAAATTAACAACCATCCTTGTCCCACACTTGGTTAAAATAAAAAAAATAAGTCTGGTTGCTTGATTTTTGGGGATTTACAGTGATCCACTGTACAAGGAAAATGTGTAATTTAAATTAAATATAGTGGCAGTCCCTGGTGTAGAAAATCATTTTTGGGGGTGAATGAAAAAATATCCCTGCCTTTTGTATTGTATATGGATATGGTAGCACTGCACTTATGGGATTTCTTACTTATTTATTTTTTGTTTGTTTTTTTCTAGTTTTGAAGATGGGACAATTATTTATTCAGGAATACCAAAATGTTTAGCGCAAGGGATTTGATTGGGGTTAAATGCCCACTCCCAATTATTCGTCATTATTATTATTTTTTTTTCAGGTATTATTGCAATTGGGACAGCTTGCTAATGAAATAATTTGCATATATCTGCAGAGTGGTTGATTATCTATTTAGAGATGCCTCCTCCAGATATACTACAAGCACTTCTATCCCTGATGTGTTAAGGAAAGATATTTAACCGTCACTAGGTCACTTACAATTTACAGAACGTTACATGATTTTTTTTTTTTTTTCAGCTTCACTACCTGTATTGTCAAACATCCTAAACTCAAACAGAACATGAGAGTTTAATGAAGTATTGTTAATTGATATCTCCTGTTGCTAGGCAATTATACCTCAAGCTATTTTCCTGTCAGCTGTGAGCTCTGCCAGCACTTAGAAATCCAGTTAAACTCCCAAGCCCTGATGCCATTTAGCAACAGATCTAGTTACTATCGCGGACAGACTATGCATAGACTATGACAGAGATGCAGGCTCTGTTTCTGCATCAACCAGACAAACACCTGCCAACAGAGGCTCAGATTACCACTGGACTCCCCGTGACCATAATATCAGCATGGATATATGTATTGGTTAATAGAACAATGAAATTGGTCTAGAAATTAAATGAGGTCACATTTATAGGCTGCCAAGCATAAACTAAACATGATTCATACTTTATTGTATGTCAAAAAATATTTACTATTCAATAGTATCACTGGAGGACATTTGATAACACTGCTTTTCTGGCACAGCTACATCATTTGTCCTCACTAACAGTCTAAATAATGAATTGAAGGTTGTTGAAATAGTCACCAATACTGGTGGAAACCCTGGCTTTTCCATGGCTTGTATTACAGCATGCAGCTCCCCAGAGATTTGGATATGTAAACCAATAAACAATGCTGTGCTACTGTATGACCCGTGTTATTTCCATGTTTAATGGTGACACTTCCAGTCATACTGTAGAAGACCCCTGCCCCCCTACCACCACACACAACATTGCCAAGTAAAAAACAAGCTGCCCTTGCTCATATAATTCTCTACAGAATAGCTTGGACAGTAAAAGGTACAGTAATCTACTAATGAAGCACAGAGATCTTACAACTTTGCTTTAGAAAAACTGCGCTAAGAAAATAATTCAGGACTCCAATTATTTGCTGTTGCTTTGTAAAAACTGAAAAATGTTAACATTGCTGTACTTTCTTCAGCAATTTATTGTAAATGTAGCTTGTAAAACGAGAGAAGTGTTAATCTGTGGATAAAACTGTTTGTTTTTCTCCCACCCTCATTCCATTTATAAAATTCAATTTGTGACCAATACAATTTAAAAAAACAAAATCCAGAAACGACTTTTATTTGAAAATTTCAAAAGATATAACATTGTCCATTTTATACAGAGTATTAAGTTATATGGTATTTTTTCCCTTTAGTGGTTTCTGCAGCTTCACTTTGCACTCAATAGTTAATGAGCCTCTTTAGAACTGAACATGATGCAGTAAATTCAGACTGGACCGTATAAGTGCAAGCCTGTTGAAGTGGTTCAGCATTTTCAGAAAACTACAGCACACAAGAAAAACATTGTGCAGCTTTTATGCACAGCCATTACTATTCTCATAATAAACCCTTGCTAATCTGGGAAAGTTTAATCTCCTGCTTAGAAACAAGTGAATTTTTTTTGTTTTATTCCCCAGCCCCTTTATGTATAATAATAATAATAATAATAATAATAATAATAATAATAATAATAATAATAATTATTATTATTATTATTATTATTATTATTATTATAATAATATATTTGGACTTTGGGCTGGACCAAATCAAACCCTGATTGCTGTTGTGAAAGAGTGTTTATGTGAGAATATCACTAGTTTCCATATCGCATTTTCTTTATCACAAAACCAAAACTAGCCATTTCCAATCCGCAAAATGGGCGGAGAGAAGTTTCGCAGGAGTAGGAGGGACCGCCGAAAGCAACATGAAAACAGCTGTTGACCAATCCCCAGACAGTATTTGTGACATTTTGAAGGGGCGGAAACAAGGGGGTAACATGCAAAAAAGCAGGTGAAGACAGCCAGGGCAGAAAAAAAAATAAAAGTCTGTGTTGTACTACTGTTTCGTTTGAATATCAGTGAATAAATGCTATTACATACAATTACTACTAGTAGTAACAATAATAAATATATGTTTATTATTAATAATAATAACAACAATTATCTGCTTTTTATTTATATTGTGTAAAATACTGAAAAATACGGATGCGAGTTTGAAAGCACACACACACACAAAATCCCAACATTCGTTCCCACGATTTCTGCAGCATCGTGCTGCATTGTTCTGTCACTGTTATGAAAGCGTGCCACATTGTTTTCATGATTTTCATGAACAATAAACAAACAAAATTGTAAATAGTGTTTATTACGCCATAAACTAATAGTGCTGTAGATGACTAATACAAATTCAGCAATTCTATGACTGATGCAAGTTTTTTTTTTTTTTTTTTTTTTTTTTTTAAACGCTCGATGCAATGAAAACAAGTTTGATAATAGTGCTGGTAAAAGTCTAAGATTAGATTAATACTTGGTGTTAACATTTTCACAATAACAGATTATAATATTTTGATTTTCTATTAAGTACTAAAATGACAGGAGTGTAACCAACTGCTTTATTCAATAAATAACAAGAGCGAAAAGTATAGTTTATTTTCATGTACTAAATGAACACGTAATTCCTGTTACCATAAAAAAAAAAAAAACTTAATTTGCCAAAAACAGCATCGTACTGTATTATATCGACGGACTTGTTACATGAATAATATTATTACCAAGTGAGAAAGATGGTTGGGTGCCTCTTTTTTAGATGTTGCAGTAAAGCTGTGGTGCTGTAGTGATATTTCATCTTTCCTTTGCATATGCTGCACTGAACCTGTGAATTGCTGGCTTGGCTAAAGAAATCCCACACAACGCTTGTGTGTCTGGCGATTCTCAAACGGGGCCTCCCACTTCCATCACTTTCCAAACTCCTTTTCTTTCCCCGTTCTTCTGTATTAACAGACTTGCTACATGAATCTGCCATATTGCTGTATTCCCGCTTGCCACTCAACAAGTCGCCACAAAAACGGTTTTCCAGACTGTTTTGTTTCATTGAATTTTTCGCCCAATGAAAGCACTTTACCTAGATTGCTCCAGTAAAAACCCAACTGTATAAATAGGTAATTGTATGTAAAAATAATGTGATATCTGCATAATGTGAAATAATGTATAATGTGATATGTTGTAACAACTGTAAGTCGCCCTGCATAAGGGCGTCTGATAAGAAATAAATAAATAATAATAACATAAGAAAGTTTACAAACGAGAGGAGGACATTCAGCCCATCTTGCTTGTTAGGTTGTTAGTAGCTTATTGATCCCAGAATCTCATCAAACAGCTTCTTGAAGGATCCCAGGGTGTCAGCTTCAACCACATTACTGGGGAGTTGGTTCCAGACCCTCACAATTCTCTGTGTAAAAAAGTGCCTCCTATTTTCTGTTCTGAATGCCCCTTTATCTAATCTCCATTTGTGACCCCTGGTCCTTGTTTCTTTTTTCAGGTCAAAGAAGTCCCCTGGGTTGACATTGTCTATACCTTTTAGGATTTTGAATGTTTGAAACAGATCGCTGCGTAGTCTTCTTTGTTCAAGACTGAATAGATTAAATTCTTTTAGCCTGTCTGCATACGACATGCCTTTTAATCCCGGGATAATTCTGGTTGCTCTTCTTTGCACTCTTTCTAGAGCAGCAACATCCTTTTTGTAACGAGGTGACCAGAACTGAACACAATATTCTAGGTGAGGTCTTACTAATGCATTGTAGAGTTTTAACATTACTTCCCTTGATTTAAATTCAACACTTCTCACAATATATCCGAGCAACTTGTTGGCCTTTTTTATAGCTTCCCCACATTGTCTAGATGAAGACATTTCTGAGTCAACATAAACTCCTAGGTCTTTTTCATAGTTCTCTTCTTCAATTTCAGAATCTCCCATATGATATTTATAATGCACATTTTTATTGCCTGCATGCAATACTTTACACTTTTCTCTATTAAATGTCATTTGCCATGTGTCTGCCCAATTCTGAATGCTGTCTAGATCATTTTGAATGACCTTTGCTGCTGCAACAGTGTTTGCCACTCCTCTTATTTTCTGTGTCGTCTGCAAATTTAACGAGTTTGCTTACTATACCAGAATCTAAATCATTAATGTAGATTAGGAATAGCAGATGACCTAATACTGATCCCTGTGGTACACCACTGGTTACCTCACTCCATTTTGAGGTTTCTCCTCTAATCAGTACTTTCTGTTTTCTACCTGTTAACCACTCCCTAATCCATGTGCATGCATTTCCTTGAATCCCTACTGCGTTCAGTTTGAGAATTAATCTTTTATGCAGGACTTTGTCAAAAGCTTTCTGGAAATCTAAATAAACCATGTTGTATGCTTTGCAGTTATCCATTTTCAATGTTGCATCCTCAAAAAAGTCAAGTAGGTTAGTTAGACACGATCTCCCTTTCCTAAAACCATGCTGACTGTCTCCCAGGATATTGTTACCATATAGGTAATTTTCCATTTTGGATCTTATTAAAGTTTCCATAAGTTTACATATAATAGAAGCCAGGCTTATTGGTCTGTAGTTACCTGGTTCGGTTTTGTCTCCCTTTTTGTGGATCGGTATTACGTTTGCTATTTTCCAGTCTGTCGGTACAACCCCTGTGTCAAGAGACTGTTGCATGATCTTGGTTAGCGGTTTGTAAATAACTTCTTTCATTTCTTTGAGTACTATTGGGAGGATCTCACCTGGCCCAGGGGATTTGTTTATTTTAAGAGCTCCTAGTCCCTTTAACACTTCTGCCTCTGTTATGCTAAAGTTATTTAAAATTGGATAGGAACAGGTCGACATGTCGGGCATGTTGTCTGTGTCCTCCTTTGTAAAAACCTGTGAAAAGTAATCATTTAATATATTTGCTATTTTTTTTCTTCATCTATGATTTTGCCATTTGTGTCTCTTAGACATTTAACCTCCTCTTTGAATGTTCTCTTGCTGTTATAATATTGGAAAAATACTTTGGAATTGGTTTTAGCCCCCTTAGCAATATTGATTTCTATCTCTCTCTTGGCCTTTCTAACTTCCTTTTTGACTTGTGTTCGCAGTTCCAAGTACTCTTTCTGTGTACTTTGTTTTTGGTCCCTTTTAAACGCTATGTAAAGTGCCTTTTTTCACTGAATTTTTTTTTTAATTGATGTATTAAACCATTTTGGCCATTTTGTTTTAGATTTAGATTTGTCTACTTTTGGGATGTAATTGTTTTGCGCCTCTAGTACTACATTTTTAAAAAAACAGCCATCCTTTTTCTGTGGAAGTTATCTCTATTTTACTCCAATCTACTTTTGTTAGTCTCTGTTTCATACCTTCATAGTTTGCTTTTCTAAAAAACCTTAGCATTACTTTTGGGGTTTTAAAAATCACTTCAAATGAGACCATATTGTGGTCTGAGTTTGCCATTGGCTCTCTGACCTCTGTTTTAGTTATTCTGTCTTCATTATTTGAAAAGACTAAATCAAGGCATGCCTCCCCTCTAGTCGGTGCCTTGACAAACTGCATTAGGAAGCAGTCATTTGTCATTTCCACCATTTCAATTTTGTCCGCCATGCCCCCCATCGGGTTTTCCCATTTTATATGGGGGAAGTTGAAATCCCCCATTAGTATGGCTTCTCCTTTTCTACACGCATTTCGAATGTCATTGTACAACAGATTATTTTGCTCAGCGTCTGAATTTGGCGGTCTATAGCATGCTCCTATTATTATGCCCTTTGAATTTGTGTCCATTATTCTGACCCATATTGATTCTGCATTGTTTTCTATGTCCTGATTTAACACCTGGGCTTCAAGACTATTTTTTATGTATATCTTATGTCACTGGCACTTCTGTGGACTTAAATGTATTTAATATGCTTAAATATGTTTATATTTCTCAATGAAATAATACGAATATGCAAAATGGTTTTTTAGCCTTTGGGAATTATTGGTGCGGCCATGCCCCACTTGCCTCGGCTGACCAGCCGCCACTGTTGCATTTATTTTATTGCTCATTCTTGTAAAATAAACTGTGCATTTGAGACCAGAATGCCTGAATTGCTTCCTTTACCTCCACGTTACAATATCAATTTAAAATTGTGTTGTCTACATACTGAATACCAGTTTTAATTTTCAATTCAACATCAAGCATTGCAAACATACCGTCAACTGTCAGCTGTGCAGTTTTTTTTTTTTTTTTGCAATATGCATTGTAACCAAGTAGGATACATTTATCTCCTTCTCTGAGACACTGACTGATTTTTTTTAAGAACGTCTTGCTGTTTAGCTAATTGATCAGCTTTCTTCTGGAAAAATTAATTTCCCAACGCAATCAGGATGCCATGTCTCAAGATGCCGAAGGCTTAAGGCTTTCGTGAGCCAGTACTTCACAACAAATATACAAGTGGACGCAGATCATCCTCGTCACCAATGTAAGAAAAACTGAAGTTGATAAGATGGTAATTGCGAGTTTTTTTTTTTTTTTTGAGCTACAAGTAGGATAGACATTTTTTCGTTTTGCATCCATTTTAACAACTGTTTTCAAAATCCCAAGTAACCGCACATAAAATGTCACCCTATACTTAATTTTCTTTGGTTCATATTTAAAGCAGAAGACTGGTGATAAAACAATACACTGTTTACATAATTACTGCTAATGATTTGTATGCAAATTTTATTTATTTTGAATATAAGCATAAGAAGTTGTATAGTGAAAATAAATCTTAACAGTGTGCACTGAACGTCATATTTTTTAGAAACCTTGCCGGGACCCATATTTGGGTCGCGACCCCCACTTTGGGAAACGTTGCCTTAGACAGCATGAAGCGGGAGAAGGCCATGCTCATAACGAACAAGGAGAACCAAATCAGGGCATTCAATCGTTCTTTGTTCCAGAGAGATCACCTGAAGCTGATAAGGTAGGCAGGCTACTGTACTTCTCCTTGCATAATTTATTCCTCTAGCTAGAGCGATTACAATTATATTAGCTAACGTTAGATAGCTAATGTTACCCACCGCAATTTCTAGCCATTCACGGACCCGAGCACGAAGTTATGATTTTCTTCTGTAATGCGGTCTCCGGTCTCTTTTTGCTTTCTTGTGGACTTTAAGTGTAATTATTTTAATTAATTACGCATTGGACAGTGTTGTTCTTGTGTAGTTTTGACTTTTGATTGTTTACGAAATACATTTTCTGGGTCGCTCTCACAACTCAAAGCACATCACCGATTAGTAGCTAATGTTACTCAACATTTTAAATGGACTTTATATTTTACATGCGTGCACTCAAAATCCATTCATCCGTTTTCTTGATGTGTGATGTAAATAGCGTTTTAATGTATCAATCATTTTCTGAGTTCTTATAATCTAAGATGTAGCCTATTTATATATTTGCATTTTAATAGTATGTATTGAACGTGCTGCTGTTATTATTTGCATTACACAATCTGTATTTAAATATTGAAAACTAGCTAGTATTACTTAATGTCACTAGAGTGAAGTGTTATTCCTTATTCATATATATATATATATATATATATATATATATATATATATATATATATATATATATATATATATATATATATATATATATATTGTTATTTAAAATCCAGATGAATCTGCAGATGGCATTGTGAAATGCATCACCAGCTCACTGGAGAGGTTTGGATTCTCTCTGAACTCAGTTTCAGCTTTTAGTGGCGACAACACACGTCAACTATGGTGTCCATCGCAAAACAAATGGAGCGACATCCGAAACAGGTGTTCAGTAGAGCTTATCAAAAGTGAGCTCCTTGTGAGCCTCTATTTTGATGTGGGTTGTGCAGTCTTCCACTCCTTGATCATGGAGGACAAACCTCTCCTTGCTGCTGCAAGAAGCAACCAAAAATATGCATGGAAAAGGAAATAAAGAACCTAATGGCTGCCAATAAAGATTCAGTATATGATTGGTACCATCCATGTTTGGACACAACAGCATTGTTATTAGCTCATCATAAGCAATTTGTAAATAAGTAATATTTTCTACTTTACTAACAATGTCTAAATTCACATATCTTAGGTCATTTTGACAACCAATTCTGATTCTGTAAAGAGTTACAAACTCAGGCTGAGAATTTAGCAGAATTTGTTAATGCGAGAGTTTACGAAGATCAATATATCTTTTTTTTATTTATCTTTAATTTAGCTTTATGCAGCAAATTCATTCTGGCAGTAACTCGATTAATTACCCCAGCTCTAATTATTATTACAGGTCAAACCTGTATTAAGAGACCACTCACAGGTGGTCTCTTAAAAAGAGGGCCCATAACTTATGCATTTTCTATTTGTATCTGACATGCTTTCCTGTAATTATGTATGTCTTACATACATTGTAAAAGCCAGACGATGTAATATGAACAAAAGGAAGTATGTAATTTAATAACATGCATTTACAAAACAAATTATTTTGTGAAAGTAGTGAATGCTTGCCTGCCCTTCAAGCCCTAGTTCTTTCCGTTGCACAATGCTGTATCTGTGTCTTTCTAGTGCGGGATTGCTCAGCAGTTTTTCTGGCACTTACTGTCTTTACAAGTATAATAACTTTCATTCTGTCATCTAGGGAGGACCTTTTGTTTCTCCACGTTTTCTCTCTTCCTTTACAAGAGAGCGCTGTTGTTTTATTGATTACAGATAAAAGACAGCTAAAATGGTTACCGTATTCCTTTGAATTTAGGATGTACCATTTAAAACCATATTTTTCTTATAACAATAGCCCTGTGTAAGGGTGCTTAATACAGGTTTGAGTCAGTTGCTGGGTAAGATAGTGGTGTTCGCTTAATACAGTTAGGAATTTAAAGTGGTCACTTAGACCAGGTGGTCGCTAAAGGAGGTTTGACTGTATTATTATTATTATTTATTCTGTCGAAAACCCAAAGCAAATTTAAAAACGTAATCTTGATACTTCTGAGATGACCTTTATAGGTATTACGTAATTTTGTTATCTACACAGATTTATACGTTTCGAGGGGACCGCTTGGCATGCTGACACGGTATAGCCAAAATGTGCTCCCTTGAACTGAAATAGTGGGCTGCTTCTTACATGCTGAGAATTTGGGCTTCATGTTTCTGTGTAGGCCAACATGTTCAAGTACTTTACGAGAGTAACCAAATGTTTAAAGCAAGATTAAAACACTCATATGTTCTTTACATTTGTTAGCCTTGAGTTTGATTGAAGTTCAATGTAATGGAGCACTGTGCCTTTAAGAATAATTTGAACAGAGGTAGATGACATCACAGATGACGTGTGAATATGTCCATGATACTGTAAATTATTCATTTTAAATTATTCAGTGCTGTGTGCAAGTGTTCGATACTTGAGGTCAGTGGAGCGTCTTGAGGCATGTACTGTTTTTTCTTGTGTTTTATTACCACAAATGCTTTCGTGTTCTCGTTCGCGAAGTGCTAACTTTGATTTGGTCCGCCCCTTTGTTATGTTGTCTGTAGCATTTCTGTATAGTACACTGGAATACATGGGGAGGAATAAAACAGGTAAAATATCATGGAAAATAATTTTATAATGGAATGAATCCACTGGCAGATATATCCTCCACTGTAAATAACAAATTATAGGTCATCAGTATCAACAACAAATAAATCACTATGAACTACACCCACCCCTCATTATAATCGCCCCTCGCTATACTGCAGATTCAGATATACTGTGGTCCTGGAGTTGGCGCCTCGTTTTTAAAGTCTAACTGCGCATGCCTTAGCTGCAATATACGTGCCAAATTTCTGTGGTTTATTTGGTCACTTAAAAGACATCTATTATTGTAAAAAGAATGTTGCTTTTTCATAATATGTATTATACCTGCATCACATTTAGTCAGTATAATGCAAATGTTTGATGGAAAATGTAGAAACGTTTAAGCTGCTGGATGTGCCTGTGCCTATGTGGAACTATCTGCATTGGTTTTGGGGGGTTTACATGCTCTAGACAGACACCAGGCCACTTTGACCTTTCCACTTCAAAATATGCAGTCCACGGTCCATAGCACCCACCCCAATTTCATTTGCCTAGTACGCCACCAAAGAATGAGATACCCTGGCATAAGTATACATTTTTTGAAACGGCACACAATAAGAATTTTAGAAATGGGTAACATGACCTTGCATGTCAGTGGTGTGTTACCCATAATCCTTCTGCAATGTGAGGTGGTTCTCTCCAACCAGACACAACAAGTCTGAGATACAAGGTGTCGGACACAGTAACTATATACAAAAAACATGTGGTTCCTAATGTTTATTTTTGACCTCTGATCGCTGAATTTACGTCACTGAACAAAACATTTTTTAAAATAAATTGCAACTAGTACTTCCCAAACAGTCGATACATTACTGTGGTGTCATGTGATCATTCAGGAGCAGGAAGTATCAAGATACTTCCTGTATCTACCGTCAACATCAACAAAACAAGATGTAGACAGAGTCAGATGTCACTTCAAAGCTGATTTCATGAAGCACAGCTTGATAAAACAGCTACTAATCAAATATAAACGTTTTATTATCAATCCTCATTGAAAAGAAAGCGAAAGTTACACACAGGCTGTTTTAAATTCATTCGGGAGGTTTCACTGTACAAGCCAAAGATAGCCAATGCTTGCGGTCAAATAGGCTGTAAATTACATTTAACAACTGTCACATCAAATATATTTTGGTCGGTGAAATATAGTCAAATTAAAGCCAACGACTTAATATGTTCTTGCAGCAATGCACTAGCAAAAGTCACAGGGCAGTGATGTCAGCTCCCTAGCAACAAGCCTCCTATGTTTGTAATGAGAGCCTTTCAATGCAGTGGGTTTGTGCATTTGAGAAAGGAGAGAAAGACTCCTGAAATTAATTGGAGTCTTAAGCTGATGAGAAGCAATTATCATTCACAGTACCAATTAAAATGGTGTGCTGCTTTTTAAATGAAAAATGAGAAAAAAGCGGGCGGAGTAGAGGATTTATATTGGACGCCCCCGATAAAACAAGGGAGTGGTTGTACAGTATTTGTTATTAGCCTTTTTTTTTTACGTGTTTCTCACTATATCGTGGCCCTCGATATACATTGGATTTACATTGACCCCGACACTCGCGATATATTGAGTGGGAGGTGTACATCCATGTTATGCACAAAAATGTGTTTGACATAAAACACAGACATCTGTATTATATATAGGCCTATATATCCCTTGTCAGGATACGAGCTGCTGAGTTCTGAACATGTTGTAATTTGGACAATGTGCTTTTGGAGATGCCTGTATGCAGAGCGTTACAATAATCAATCCTTGAAAAAACAAATGCATGAACCAGCTTTTCAGCTACAGAAGAGGAAAGCATAGGTCACACCCTAGCGATGTTTCTAAGGTGGAAAAATGATGCTTTAACAGTAACCTGCACATAAAAAAATATGTATCCAGGATCAAAAAGAACTCCCAAATTTCTCATTTTGGATCTAAACTCAAGCATAGTACCATCAACTGACAAGTTCACAGCATTGGTTTTACGTAACTGGTGGGCAGTGCCTAGCAACATAACCTCTGTCTTGTCACAGTTAAGATGCAGAAAGTTTGTGACATCCAATTCTTAATATCAGAAATGCAATCAGCAAGCACAGAGGCAGCAACATCAACATCAGATTTAGTATGCAAAAATATATATACAAACGTGCTCAAATTTGTTGGTACCCTTACAGCTCATTGAAATAATGCTTTATTCCTCCTGAAAAGTGATGAAATTAAAAGCTATTTTATCATGTATACTTGCATGCCTTTGGTATGTCATAGAATAAAGCAAAGAAGCTGTGAAAAGAGATGAATTATTGCTTATTCTACAAAGATATTCTAAAATGGCCTGGACACATTTGTTGGTACCCCTTAGAAAAGATAATAAATAATTGGATTATAGTGATATTTCAAACTAATTAGTTTCTTTAATTAGTATCACACGTCT